>NC_088999.1:6170270-6478784 GCF_963932015.1 Anas acuta
TCGGATGTCCTCTTCCATCTCAGCGATTTCCTCCAAGGTCTAAGGATAAAGGTGTGTACCGTGAGGGTGATGATGATCAGCCACAGTTCCCTTCCCTTAGGATATAGGCTGGAAAACAGCCCCCATGCATCCTGGGCTTTTACTGTGCTGGGAATGGATTTTAAAACAAGGGCTTCTGAGTGCTGAACCCCTCTGCTCATACATCAGGCTCCTTACACAGACCAGGCATGGTGCTGCGGTGCTTTATGGCCACGGTGGTTGAGACCAGGGGTGAAATAAAAGGGCCAAAATGTGGCAGCACTGCTGGGAAATGCCAGAGCAGCAACTGTGATGGCAGAGGAAGTCTGGGTGTTGCAGAGATCACACATGTGCCACTTAACAGCTTTTGTGGGGAACGACCTTTATATTTAAAACAAAACTGAGACAGATTTATAGGCAGCCTCTCTCTCACAGTTGTGTTCCCCTGCAAGTGCAGGATCAGTATGGAAAAGCAGACTTTTGCCATCACAGATTAATAGGATGAATAAAAATCGAAGGAATGGAAGAGCGTGCCATGGTTTAACAGAGCCTTTCTTGTAGCAGGGAAACCCCCACCCACCTCTGCCCCCAGCTTGTCAGACCAGGACACGTGAGCACAGCAAGGAGGCACTCAGACCGAGTAGCATTCCAGGTAACAAACAGCCTTTGGATTCAATTCCCACCCAAAGTTGTGGCTGATGACCAAAAAAGCACCATTTACATTTCGCTCCTGCCATTTCAGCTCATCGTAGGCTCTCTCCATGTCTCTAATCCTCTTGCGCAAGGCAAACTCTGTAGCTACACGCTGAGCCTCCAGCTCGTTGTTGGTCTGAAGAGAGAACAGTCTGCAGTCAAACACATCCCGAATGGCTCTCCCTCCCAGCAGCTGACAATGTGGCCATCACATGAGATGTGTGAGGTTGGGACAAGCCCATAAACAAAACCATCGGGGTTCTGGCAGCTGGAAGGGCCCCCCGGCATGCACATGCAGGTCATGCAGCCCCCTGTAGCCAAAAGGCACTGGAATGATGGACTGGTACCAGTCTTCCAGGTTGCTGAGTCTGTTGCAACCTCCACAGCACAATCAAAGCCCCCTTTTAAAGCAGGAGGGCAACTGCTCTCAGCAGGGTGTGTGGGCTGATGCTCTCTTTTCCAAGATTCCCTTTCCCTGGTCACAGCACACAAGCCCATTCTCCCACACTGGATCCCACAGAACTTTGGCATCACTGATTCCCAACCAAGGGACTCATTTACCTGGGCAATGGCAAGCATGATCACTTCTCGGAGCTTAGTCGAGGCTTTCATTTCTGCCTCAGCGTGATCCTTGTTGTATTGGCTATTCTGCTCCCACTCATCAACTGCAGTTGATCTGTGAACAAATCAGTTATGAAAATAAGTTGTGTGTTTGCAAGACAGTTCAAAAGGAACCACCTGCTGCAGGCCAAGGCGGCTTTCTGCAGTGCAAAACGATTCAGGAATTCTGGAGGTCACATCCTGTCCGATCCCCTCACTGCACCAGCTGGAGCTTGCTACCCCACGGCTCCTGCACCAAGCCCAACATCTGCTCAAACTGGGGACACATCCAAAGCATGCTATGAAATGCCAAGCAAGAGAAAAATGTGCAACAGCTCCCCCATAAGCTGTGCCAAAGGCTGATACCATACTACTCACTGTCATCTGTAGCCAAGTAGCAGGGAGGCAGGGCAGCAAGCTTCCCTGGTTTTGCAGTGACAATTTAGATAACACGTTCACCATGCTCCCGTTTTCCCCTTTACCAAGATGCGGTTTATTTATCTGATGATGACGGTGTTATGGGCTAGGTATGCTCTGACATCCTGAAAAATCTGATAGCACCAGTACACGTCACTAGCAATCAGCCCACTACAAGCATGGATTCAGGTCTCATCTCCCTAAAGCCTGTGGCTTCACATTCCAAGAGCCACAACAACCCCCAGCAGCCAACTCCTGTTCTGAGCTCTCTCAGTAACTCAAGACTCTTTCAAGCACCAGCATGGATTTGGCCCCCAAGGGCAAGCTCTTTACTTACCCATTTGGGACACGTGTTGGGTTGACCTTGAAGGAGATATTGGGAGAGTTCACACTGAGGGATAAGCACACGCGATCTATTTCCAACGCTTCCATCTTGCCTCGGTGGTCAAAGCTCAGCTGCTGGCGAGCTTCCTGGAGGTGGCTGCAGGAAGCAAGGTTGGAGTCAGCGGGGAGCATGCAGACAAGAGAGGCAGCTCCCCACTTCAAAATCACAACCCCTGTCATATTTTTAAAACGAGCGATGTTTTATTTGACTCACCAGAGCTGCTCAAAGGCTTCATTCACCCTCTGCTGCAGTTCTCTCTTGGCCTTGTCTATCACCTTCACCTCCTTGTGCAGCTCGTCTTCCACGGGGTCCCTCACCACGTCGATGGCACGGCGGCTCTCACGGAGCGTCAGGCACTCAATGGCAACGTCCAAAGACAAGTTCTTTGCCTGGAGGGCACGTTCTGCTGCTTCCTTCACCTGGAGGGAGAAGCTAGCTGTGTGAGGGGGTCCCTCACACAGTTCTGCAGTTCTGAAACCTCTTAGCAAATCTGGAATGAAAACTGTGAGAGCTGAACACACCAGTCCTCTACGCCTGTTCTTCACAACAGGAGTCACACCTTGCTGGGGGCTAAGGGCTCCAAAAGGAGCAGCCCGTGGGTTTAGAACCAAAAGAATCAGAGACACATCCCACTGCTACTCTCTATTTAAAATCAAATGTTTTCAAACTAAGGCCTTAACATACTGCTCACTAAGCTTCAGAGCTCTTAAAAACTAAAAAAAATAAAAATAGAACACATGTGCATGGAATGCACAGCTCCATAAAATGGCTTAGCTCAGCCAAGAACACACTGGCTCGCTTTCCAGGAAGTCATTTCATCAGGTATCGATCCCAGTGTACCTGTGATAAGCCCCCACCTTGGACACCATATGGGCTTGCCCACTGCAGAAGACACAAATCAATTATTTAACATCCCATGTTAAAAGCGTAGGTTGATTTCCAGCCATCTGTCTTCCCAACATACTTTGGCTAAGGCATCGATTTCCTCATCTATGTCTGCAAGGCATTTGTCCAGGGTCTCTTTCCATCTGTTCACACTGCTGATACGTTCAGTCAGGCGGGTTTGGTTGTCATGTTCATCCCATTTCGCCTGGAATTAGAGTAGAAATGCCATGAGTTGGTTTCTTTTGTTTATTTTTTTAAACTGAAATTGTGAAACTTGCCGAAGCCTTTTCCTGGATTCAGAACTGACAGACCCCTCGCAGAGGTGTAGCATTGTCATTTGGTCAAACAGCCACCTACACAAGTGGGGAGCACAGAAAACAACACAACTTGCAAGGGCTGTGAGAATCACACCCTGGGAGCTCATGACAGCACATGCATCACTGCACATAAATATTTATTTACTTCCTGTAAATGTATTTAGGAGGTTTCCAGGAGGTAAACCCCTCTACTCTCCCCTAGTTTGTACAATGGGATCTAGACACCCTCCCACACTCCTCAGCCTGCTGTTCTTACAGACCCGGGAGTGGATGAGCTGCTGAAGGCCCACCTGGTTGTTGGTTTCGTTGCGGAGAGCTCGGGTTTCCTGCCGGACTCGGTGGGAAGCTGAACGCTGGCTTTCGGCATCGGCTGAGATGAGTTCGGCGTTGGTGTGCCAGTCCGGCACAGTGAACCTCTGCCCCGGCTTCACGCTCAGCGTGGCCATCTCGCCGGAACAGGCGACTGCAAGGGAGCAGAAAATTAACATTTATTCACAGAAACACACTAAATGGAGACGCACGGAAGCAAAATTTGCCTCTGGGGAAGGGCAAACGGAGCTGCCCTCCTAGGCCAGGAGGAAAGCCCCTCCAACCTGTGGCTCCCCGGGGAGCGGCGCTGCTGGCAGAGCCAAGGAGCTGCTCCTGGCACCACCTCTCATTAACTGGGCTGGGACAGCGCAGCCGCTTCCATCAGCGGCTCTGCTTCTGTCGCTGTTGCCTAGGCTCTGCCCTGGCAGCGCTCTCAGGGGACTCGGAGGCTTCGCAGGAGCTGTATGGCTCACTGCCGTCTTCATGATCTGAGGATTACTGAGGGGGCTCTGAGCAGCTCCAGGGGAGACCACAGCTCACAGCTCCACCACAGCTCCTGAGCAGACCACAGCCCCTCAAACCCTCCTCAAACCCCGCCATCCACCAGATCTCTGGGGGCACACGACCATCCCAGTGCAATACACACCTACCCCCAGCCCCTTGAGGCAGCACTGAAGCCCCCCAACCGCACAGGACCCCCAGGGGCACAGGGCTTGGAGACGTCCGGGACCCCGCGGCTGAGGGGAAGGCACCAGGGCAGGGCCCCCACAGCCCTCAGGGGACCCTCGGAGTGGTGCTGCCCAGCCTCAAGGCAGCTTCAGGGCCTGGCCCCACTCCCCTCAGGGCTCTCAGGGCCCGGGGCCCTCCCTCACCACCGCCACTGCCGCTCCCTGTTCCTGGTTCCTGGCCCGTGTGCGGCCCCGTTGCTATGAGGCGCCGCCACCCCCGGGGCTGTTACCGGGGCGAAGCTTCCATCTTCGTGTTGGTTACTGCGGGAGTTACGCTCCAAGGCGATAAAAAGCAAAAAGCAGGAATTTATTATTATTGATATTTGTTAAAGGGGAAGCCCGAGGGACAGGCGTGGCAGTGTGGAGTAGCAAAAGCAGGAATTTAATAATTTATTCTTATTTTTTCACGGTGAAACCCAAGGGACAGGGACAGAAGCTCAGAACCTGGATTTACAAAGGATTTTATCTGCCTGTGCCCAGCACCAGGCACCCACCACCAGATCCCCCCACGCTCCCACTTCTGTGGGCAACAGTGAGATTTAAACCACCCCTCTAAGCACTTCAAGGCTCTCTTAGCTTTTAAGAAAATTAATGGCATTCAGTCAAATCAAACCCAGGGCTGAAAGTAAAATCACTTTCTGACAAAGTTTTGGGGGTCATGCCCTGTGCTCCCCCCAAAGCTACTGCCCAGCTCTGACCCAACTCGCTCCACCACCTCCATCTCCATCCATGCCTCAGGAAGCGACTCAAGCGATGCAAGTGTAACAAAATAAAGTATCACATCCGCATTTCAAAAAAAATTTATTTTTTTTTTTCAAATGAATACGGTTGGTTTTACAATACACCCAACTTGATGGTATCTAAAGCCAGCAGAGATCTGATGACTGTTGTGTGTACTATACACAGTCGTACAGAGGTTACAGATGCCTACCAGAGGGGAGGGACAGTGAAAGTTGACATTTTACTGTGCTGAAAAGAAAGCAACTCTTGCAACAGGTAGAAAATTTTGGCAAGAACAATTTCTCTGGAAAGGGAGAACGGGCAGAGGACACCCCTTCTGCTTCGCGCGCACACCTCAGAACACACCGACGCATGGTTTCCCTCCCACCCCGCATGGCTGCAGCCCACATCCGCAATACAAATAGGCACACATGGTCAAGATGGTTAAGTAAAAATAAAGGCTTTTACCAGTTTGTTTGCTATCCGTCTACAATCGATTTGTGCAACGTCTCAAGTCACAGCTCTACTTTACTCTTGAAACGATTCCCTTTTGCTTTGACAAGCCCCGGTACCTTCATGGTGGGAACACATTCGGCTTCCTGCTCAGCAGTGTAACACCGTCACGGGAGGGGAGCAGTTACCAGCATAGGAGAAAGAGCAAGACATACACATAGAAGGGAATCTCAATCCACCGGACTGCTTTATTAGAATTTTATTCTGAAAAGGAATCCCAAACAGCACAATTTTTTTTTTTTTTCATTTAAACATGTTATTAAATACGCAAAATTTATATGCACAACATTGCTTCCAGAAGTCTCCTACACAAATACAGATTGATCACTAGCAATGTTTATGGCACACACTATGCCACCTGAGCCAGCATCTCCTGAAGATATTTTAATACCCATACTGGCTCATAACTGAATGCTACCAATTACAGTGAAAGCTTGATAGTAATACCTCTTGATAGACAATGTTCTTATCTATGATCAAAACGCCTTTAGGCCATTCAAACAGCCTAGCTCCCCCCGCTCCCCAACAATACCATTTATCCACCAACAGGCTACCTGGGGGCAAGCTTAACCGCTTACACCACGGGAAGAGACAAGAGTACAACCGCCAGGAGGAGATCTATACCCTGTGTGAGCCCAAAGTTCGTTGCCTGACCTGCAGAACACAGGGTCTGTATACTGGTGTCACTGATCATGGCAGCAGAGGCTGGGCAACAAGCCTGTAAAATCATCTCGGACTAAGAACTTGTTCTGTCAACTCTATTGCTGTGCTGAGGCTGGCTTTTCACAGTTGTCTGCAAAACAGACAGAAAACGCAACTTTCTAGAAGCAGGTTTATCTACAGAAAAACACCATTAAGTTTTCTCAAGGCTAGATTCAACACTGAAAACTGCAGAATGAGAACATTTTGCTGAAGAATAGAAATCAAGTCCAAAGAAAACTGAGAACTATAGCCACAGGAGGAAAGTGATGTACAAAACCGATTACCCTACAGAAGCCATTCATGACTGCAGAGCTGCCAGAGGCCAGAAGACAAACTTCATCTCTAGCAGTCTTCCTCACACTGAGATTTTTCCAGCACTCAATTCTCCTCTCCACTTAAGGAGCACTACTCAAGTTTCTACTTTGCTTGCACACCATCAGGTTCAAAAACTTCAGAAGTATAAATTTAGCACTGCCCCAGTGGGTATTACTTCACTCGTACGTCTGGGCAAGCATTAACCTGCAAAACATCAATTTTATATCAAAGCAATTGGTTCTGAACGTATTTAAGAGATTTGCAAGTGTAAGCATTATGAAAGATTAATAATAAGTATCTTAATATCTAATTTGTGCACATCTGTATTTAAATTGGTTGTGGACCTATGATTTATGGGCTAGCACAGCCCTAAATTCAACATAATCATATTTTTCTGTGTTGCTAGATAGTATTGCAGTAGTTATTTTTCAACTACCAAATGTGTATGAAAGACCTATATGATCCTCAGCAATGGAAAATAAACCTTTCTCTTAAATAAACTTGCCATCTGAGTCTATTTTGCAACAAATGGAAACAGAAGATCTTAAAAGAAAGCAGCAAGTAAACATTATGAGACCAATCCCAAATGCCTTCCTTGGGCATTGCTGTGATGAGATATAAGCAAAGAGCACAGGCTCATGTCAGAGACGGACAGACTTCAAACAGAACTGTATTAAGTGAAGAAGCAAACTTGTAAGAAGGTGCACAGGTATCAAGGATTTAGCACTTCCACAACATGATTCATCCTCAGAACACTTATATTAGCTCTCGTAAGGCGATGTGAGACAGCTCATCCATTTCTTAGGTAGGGCAAAAACCAGAGACAAAACCACTTACCCGAAGTCTGAGAGGGAACCCGTTTCAGAGCCAGCATCGCTTGCTGAGTTCCTGGCTGGATAACCCAGCAGCACCTTAAAGCTGCATAAAATCTAAGCCATCTAAAAAGCTCCTCCATTTTTCTCTCAAACTCCACTTTCACAGCAGCTTTAAGCCTGAACCAGCCCCTAAGGACACAAGGTGCCTTCTGTTGTGCAGCACCCAGCATACAAGAGCCTTGCCTTCGCTACCCTGATGTAAAAGGAGAGGCTCTTTTCTCCCTCTCACACCACTTTGCTAAACCTTTCCGTACCCGACACCGCACAGCTCTGTGCACAGACATCACTACCCTCAGCTGCTGGCAAGAGGGCTCTAAAAAAATTACCATCCGTGATGTTTAATCCTCGCCACCGTGTTCCCACTACACCAGACTTCTGCACCGCTCCCCTACATTCACCAGACAACATTCCTCAGGTCCTTACAGTCACCAGATGGGGCAGGGGAAAGGAGCAAAGGAGCATCCAGAAAGCTGCGGGAGCACAGCGAAGAGTGAAGACCTTACAGGACAGGCAACATTCAAACAAAGGCAGAATTAATGATTCTCAACAGAGAAACATATCAAAGTTAAAGTTTATTTAAAAAATTGCAAGTCTACCAGGAAGTACGTTTATTCGATGACACTGCTCTCCAGAAACCACTTCTTTTAAAAGCTCCTCCTGTCTGGGTAGTTCTAATTCAGGGCTCACTTTGATTAATTCAACCCAAAACAAACTCCATTCTGACCAAGGACTTCACGTTTAAGACCGGTTCAAGAAAAATATTAACCACATTATCAATGCGAATGCAAGTTTTTCCACCTTCTGTCCTTGATCAGAAAAAGGCACATGCTTGCTCTCAATGAGTTCAAGTCTGACACAAACAGTCCGGGACACTGAATTTACCATTTCAGGCTCCCATCAGCTTCCCTGAAGGGCTCAGGGTGACCATAGCTCACTTAACACCCACCCAACCTCTACCGAAGCCTTTATCCCTACAGGCAGCTGCTTTCATCGCCACCACGCCTCTCCTCCGGGCAGAGCTGATGCAGCTCCAACGTCCTCAACATCGCTAATTCTACGCAGACAGCAGCGATCCTGCGCGAGGGAAGCGGGGAGGTAGGTTAAGAGCTGAGGAAGAGCAGAGCGACTGCAGTGCTACAGCAACATTCACTCCACGACTGCCTGCTGCTTTTCTCGGTAGCCAGGCACACAGCAGCAGATAATAACCAGAAATCTATCAGAGCATCTGCGTTTAACAGAGGGGTTGGATATTGCTCGCAAAACCCCTTGGCTCTGTTGTTTCAAATAGCACCGACCTACTGGATTTTTTTATCTGTTTCGAACCGAGTAAGGTAGCTTCAAGATTTCAATCCAGAGCACAGATAAGCTGATTTAACTGCACAGCTGTTCCAGGCACTGCCACCGGCTTCTCAGCGCGTTCCTTTACGGAGGTGAACAGGCACTCTTGCTTAAAAAATGCAGGAAAAAAGCTTCCCTCCCTCCTCTTGGATGAGTTTTTTTGAAGTAGTCACTTGTGGGGACTCGAGTAAACTGCGGATACAAAGGTACAGGTTCACAAGGCTCTAGCAGCATAAGATTTTTTCAGTATATTCAGCTCTTGGGGGAGGAAGCCAAGTTTCCTCCTTGCATTTTCAGAGCTTTCAGCTATTGGTTTGATAGCATAGTCACCACTACCATTTCTTCTCCTCTTCATAAAACATACAGCTGAGTCAGTTCAATTTTAGGATTAATCCCAGCACAGCACAATTTACTATGAGCAGTATCAATTACAGAAAATCTCAAACTTTGCCGGGAAAAACGAGGATTTTTCTTTCTTCACTTGAAATATTATACTCACGTGTCTACATCTTCAGCAATTTATTAGCTTGTATTTAAATTGGATACGTTAAAGCATCATGCACCCTCCAATGAATGCAAAAGAAATACACAGACCATTTCTATTGTAATTAAACCCATATGTGCTACAGTTCATCAGCAAGGCAAGACTTCTCGGAAGAGATCTGTGCCTGACAGAAACCAGCATCGTCAGATGCAAGCCTATCCATTTCATTTCTTTTGATCACATTTGCAATGTATAGAAAGAGAAGGCAGGAATTTACAAATCTCAACAGCTTCAGTAAATCTAAATACAGATAGAAAAGAAACTGGTTCATAGGCAAGGGAAGAGATGGAGAGTATTGCTGCAAACAAGCTGATGGTACAAGATTTTTGGCCCTTTTTAGTCTAAAAGATAAAAACAGCTACTACTAAAAAGGATAGAAGACAATTTTGGCTCAGAATTTAGACTAAAAAAGCTTTCTAAATCCTAGCCTAACAAGATTAAGAAACTGGGAACATAAAACTCAAAATCATTGCAAGCTTAAATACCAAGAAAGTCGCATTGGGCACTGTACTAAAACAAGAAAGTTGTTCAGCTACGAGAAACATCAGTTCCTTTCTTTAACTTCAATCAGAAGAAATGTACACAGCTAAAAGTTAGGTATTTGTTTCGTGGCCTCTGTGGGTAGCACAAGCAGCAGTATTATTTTGCCAGCTAATCTGACAGAGTCCCTTCGGACGCAGGGGTGTCAGCAACTCCAGACAAGGGTCACTGTCCCCGCTCTTGAATTGTACACCCAAACTATTTCATTGATTGTGTCCTAGTTAATAGGTGTTAAAAAGCTCTGCTTGTTCCTAGGAAAAGCCTGGACACAAAACATACTCCTGCAACGATACCACTTGCAATTGAAGTGGAAATTTTATGCTTAAGCTCCTGATACTCAGAAATATCCTGACATCAAATTATTCTACATCTTAAATGCCCAATAGTGTATGAACAGTAATAAAAATGAACACAAACTCATTTTAGCTTTCAACTTAAAAAAACAAGTTACCAATTAAATTAGGCTGTCTATCAAGTTGCTTTATTCAGTATCTTCTCAAACATGACTTAAGAGTTAAGCTGACTTCAGAGAAGAGAAAAAAAAACATTCAGAAACTTCTCCCACCTAAAAATAAGTGTTAAAGGCAACATACAGACCAGACATACAGACCTACGAGCTGCACACAGATTACCAATAAATATACAGAAACACCACAATAAAGGACAAGGTTCATCATAAAAGAAAAAGTCTGAAAACTGCTACTAAGACCATTACAAAAATGAAAGTTGTATGTATTTTTTGCAGGCATGTGCAAGCACATTACAGTGTAATCAAAGCAGAACTTTGCTATTATTATTACTTTATGCAGCATTACAAGGTTACTGAGGTGCAGTGTTTAATAGTCTAGTCTACAGCTTTTCCTGACCGGAGGAATGCTCACCAAACTCACTATGGACCCACAGCATCTTCAACCGTCTGACCAGGGCAGCATCACCCACCCCACCAGGCTGTTACACCAAAACTCACAGTTAGGAATAAGTCCCAATAATATACGCAAATCACTCCTTGAAAATACAAGCCGTGTGACGTCTGCTCACAGTAGGACTGACCGTCTCGTTAAGTCTTCAGAGAGCTTTCAGCTTGCCTGCTTCATCTTTGGGTGCTTGCTACATCTAGGAGACAACGTCCTTCACAAGTTACGGATGCTATTTCGCGCCCGGAGCGTCCCCGTGCTGCTGCTCCTCCTACAGCCCCCCCCCAGCCACGTGCCCCCTCAATGTGAAGGGGCAAATTGCATTGACTAAGTATCCAAACTGATTCTAGCCTACCAGCTGAATTTGGTGATCGCTCCTCAATGCCTTTCCCTCCAACATGAAAACACCTTCCAGGTTATTCTTGGTCCTGACTCAGAGAAACTGATGCTTGAGAGTACCTGAAAGATACCGTCAAACACTTGGCATTTTCAATTATTTATCGTAAATTTTCAGCCACGTACAACTGGAAAATAAAAATCTACAGCACCATCTTCTAAAAAGGCACTTTCTGAGGACTGTCTTGCTTTAAAAAAAATAAAAATCACTCCAAGTTTTAAACAGTGGAACCACTTTGTTTTTAAAAGGACCCTTTGTTAACTACCCGTGTTAGCTGAGGGGCTCCTCAGCCAAAATTTGAAAAGGCCAGGGCACATGGGATGCAAAGCGGATGGAGTCTCTCCACCAACACCCTCGTTCCTCTCTAAGTGATGCTTCAACATTCTCCCTTGCAAGCCTCCCTCCTGCAATTCCTTCCCTTCCATATGCACCTTCGCCTACCCAGGGACAAACATTTTTGTTTTAGTGTTATAGAGATTGGGATTCTTGAGATTCTGCTAGGGAGGTAAAATTCAGGATCCTGCACGCATCTCTCTCGTAACTCAAATACTGACAAAATACAAAATCATCTACTAGCAGAAAGCATCAATTAGCTCAAGCTCTAACCACTTATTTTTTTCAGGCTTACAAAAAATGAGCGAATTGGCTAAGGGGAGTTTTATTTCAACGTGTGCCGAAACAAAAACGTTATCCTAATACCCAACACTGACCTAAAGTACCGTCTTTGGGTAGAAAAGAAAGACAGGGGGTCTTTCCCTTTGACATCCCTACGGATTTTTTCACTGGATCCAATCAATCTGCCAGTAGCAGCCGAAGAACTCCAGAGCACTGGAAGGGACAGAGGATCTGCCTGGCGCAAGCAGAGACCAAGACGGCCGTTTAGAAATAATGATCTCCAAAAACCAAATTGATAGTTTCAAGGTACACAATCTGAGCTTTTGATTCCTTGGTTACAAAAGTGCTTTGAGTAAAGTTCTAAACCCTCAGTTCACAAAACTGAGAAAATATCAAAAGAGGACAAGATATGAAGGAAGTGTTAAAAAAAAAAAAAAAAAAAGGCCTCAAGCTTTTTGAACTGTAGTCAGAGCTTGGAATTTCACCAGAGTGAACTTCAGGACTAGTAGAAAACCAGTATTCAGAGCTGGAATTGGTACAGAAGATGAGTATCTGGTATCTTGCGTTAACCATTTTATAGGACAAAAATTTGTACGCGAAGCGAATCGAGCTTAGGACCAATCGCATCTTGAACTAATTTGACTGACAGCTTTCAGAAACCCACTTTACTCCTGAAAAAACACTTCTACGGCCAAACTTCCAAAAAGGATGCCAGAATGAGCTCTGCAGAAACAACTTTTGAACGCGTTCAACCAAATGAGACATTTAACAGCGATCCTGAGTAGAATGGCCACAGCTGAAGTGCCCTACAGAAAAACAAACAAAAAAAAAAGCTACTTACAGTGGAGTCAGTCATTCTGTTAGCAGATGTTGCAAGTTTAACGCCTCGACTACACAACGCTCTACTCCCTTCCAACAATCTACTAGTCTCTAGAGATCACGGGGTTCGGCAAGGCTCCGTCCCGGGGGAGTGGGTCCCATTTTGGCACGGTACCAGCGCTGCAGCTCCCGCGCTGCGTGGCCGATGCCCTACCAGCCACGGGAGCAACGAGTGGCACTTGTAAGTACAAGCGAGGTCTCGGTCTGGTAAACTGGTACGGTGTCTTAGGAGATAGGAACCTGTTTATTTATTTATTTATTTATTTTTCTAGATAGGCATATGAACGAGGCCAGCACGTCTGCAAAGTAGAACTGTCAGCCTTCGCCCGCGTCCCTCCTGGGGCTGTACAAGGACAGCTCCCAGAAAGAGAGAGGGGGGATCTGGTACGCCACTCGAGGTGTCCCCAAACAGCACATAAAATTTGAGATTTTTTTTTTCTTTTTTTTTTTTAAAAGGAGAGCAGGTACAAAAATAAAAGAAATCCATATACTCTGAAAATATACCGGAAACTGCCACCACAGATGAGGTACCATTTATCCCAACCCCCCACCCCCAAACTGCAAACATCAAAATATATATGTTTTTAAACAAAGGAAGAATATCTGGCTATTTAATCTCAGTTAAAATGACAGCACCCTTTGTTACACTTGATATTTCACACCATTAATTCTCTTTTGAAAACAAAAACAAGATATCTATCTAACCTTGATTCCTTGCTTATTCTCCTCATTCCTTAGTGCAGTAATTGTCCATCTCCATTTAAATAAATATAGCAGCTACAGCATCATAAATGTGTGGCCCTCACAACGCCAGTAAGTTGATATCATAATACAAATAAGTATCGGCACTTTACGTAGATATTTGCAAAACCAAGAAGAGAGATTAAAACTTCCAAATACTCTTCACATGAAAACCAGGTTAAATTGCTTGTCGAGCTAGCGTTTAAGTCACTTTCCCAATGAAGTTGCTTTAACTTATTTTCTTTTTGGTGAAAGTAGAAAGCAAAGAAAGCTTCTCAGATCATAGTCACTGAGTGTGGGCAGGATGAGAAGTGTACAGCGTCTCTGAAAGGAGCATTAAAAGGCTGATTAAAAAGGAATTTTCATCTAAACGCCAGAAATCCACAAGAAATCTTTGTAAAATAGCTTCTTTAAAAAAAATTCTATTTTTAAAACGTTGATTTTCTGTAAAAACCCTAACCTGAACCTTTTTATAAACAGAACTACTAGCTAGAGTGCTTCTGAGAGAAAACCATCGGGTCACTGACTACGAAAACCATTTCAGAGATCTCTTCGGGAACCACCTTGCTCAGATTATTCAGTCACACCAACCTCCCTGCAGCAGTTTTACTTGAAGGCGCTGAAAGTAAGTGCATTAGGAAGCCAAGGAGCACGGCTGGGACAACCCTGGACCTGCAGATCCAGCTAAGGCGTGCAGCCCCCCAGGAGACTCGGGATCTGCCCAATCTCCCCTGCTCACCCCAAACCTGTTCTGAGGAGCCCCAAAAGCCACCGTCGAACTGCCCACCGTCGTGACTATTTCCAGTGCAATTGTAACTGCAAAGTTAGGCTGAAAACGTTATCTTCCTGGATACTGGGAGATAAAATACGTATATACACTGTTTAGTAAAGCTCTTTGAGACAGTGTTGTGAACAGCACTACGGACATTTCCATACAATATACAGATGCACAAAATACAGTACTTTGTTTTCTGGCAGAAAAGGTGGGGGAGATTCATGCCTGTTGAAGCAAAACGGGCTCAGATTTTAGGCTCAAAATACAGTATATTGGCAAACAACGGATTTCAGGAGATAAATGACAGGAGATAAGCTACTTATACCAACCCACTGGTTTTCATGTGGAGAGCAGGTGGAGTTCAGAAGGGCTGGGATAACAGCAATGCCCATATAAACGATCTGCAGAATATATATACTATGAACCAGTGCAAATAAAAACAGTCAAAAATGCAGTTCACGAGTTTACAAAGTGCAAAACTCCCCAGTCCCCTCACTGAATAAATGCTCATCTCTGACATCTTAAATATTGTTTTACCTTTAAAGTGGAATGAAAGAGTCCCATTAGTTTGTTTCACATTTCAGTGATTTGAAGTTAGAACTATCCCAGCCCTCTTACTTTATTTGCAAAGTGAAATGAAGTTACCAATAACTTAATTTTAAAAGGAAAGTCATTATCAAAGAGGAAAAAAGCCTAAAAACTTTTAATAATTCCAGACATTTTATTGATGTCAAATAGATTTAATTAAGCATGTAAAAACTTAGATCTTAATAAAAAACCCTTTTCATTTACTTCAAATATCCTCCACATTTCGAAGCCAAAAATACGGCCAATTCCTTTGTTAAATCAAAATACTGCAGTGACAAGTAAAGCTTGCAGAGTTCTAGAAGCATTTTTGCTTTTTTTTTTTTTTGATTTAAAAAAGGAAAATGCAAGATTCCTTCTGACTATAAAACTTTCCTTTCAAAATTAAGGCTTTTACTTTGTCCTTTTAAAATCATGGAGGTGTCCATTATCCCACAGTTAGTGGTACAAACACTGCTTTAGTACAGCTCAATGGACACAGATTTCCTTTAGAACGCTTATTGCACTAAAAGATAGCAAAAACAAGTTGTCAGTTTTTTTTAAAAATAAACATGGTTACATTTCTAAAAAATAAAAGTTGATGTTGACCATATGTTCTGTAATAATTAAATTAAAGCATTATTATTACTCTAATAAATATAAAAGAAACAAAAGGAAGCTAAACTTCAAAAACATACATATGAAATCACATTAAGGTGTGAGAGGCAGCAAGTAAACTAGCATTTTTCTTTTTCCAAAAAGACCTTAGCTCTAAAGTTTCAGTTCTGGTGTTTACTATATGTAATCCCATAAAACTTGGGACATCTGATCTCACGTGAAGCTTCAAGATATTTGACTTGCCAGATAGAAAATAATTGAAACTTTTGGACTAGGTAAAACAGCAGCTTTAGTAAATTCACCAGGGAGCAAGAAGAGTTTGGTTCACTACTGCCTGCACATAATACCACTAGCTTTGTTTGCTTTTTAGAAGGGAACTATTGGAGCTGAGGACTCCAAAGCTGTGAAGAAAGACAAAGGCAGCAGTTGGCTAAACTATGTTCAAATTATTGGATTAGTGTGCAAAACATCTTCCCTCCCTTCAATTTTTTTTCTAGTTAGTGCTGTACATTCAAATGTACTCAGATATGTTCACATTCGAACGCTGATGGCAATATTGAGAGAAAGATTCCTCAATGCAGTGGGGTAAAAAAAATAATATTTTTTTTTGCACACTTTCCTCTCCCAAACAATCATTGTGATTGTTCTTGTAAAGGTTGTTTGCTATTTTTTTTTAATTACACCATCCTTTTTTTTTTTTTTTTTGCAAAGATAGTTGTGCTGCCGAGCAACTTGAGGTAAAGGCATAAGAGGGTTAAACTACAAGAAATAAAAAAAAAATGATGGCGGTGCTTCCTACAGGAGACCGCGCCAAAAAAGCAGTTGGCTGGTTTCATATTGCATAATAGTGCTGTGTTCCTCGATGAAGTAAACAATCTTCCTTGTGTCAATTTAAGGGTTAGCCTCTCGCCCCTGCACAGTGTCAACTTCAGCATGATCGGAGGCACACCCCATAAACCAACCCCACTGGAAACATACATTGTATGTGGCTTAATTTTTCAGTTCTTCCTTCTCAGTGAGTATGCTCCCATTTTATTGACTTAAGCGAAGTACATCGTGCGTAAGGTGTCTTGGTGAATTTGTACAGCCTTCGCGAGGGCCTGCGGATCTCTGCCATTGCTTTGTCCTGAAACATGGCTTCCTTCAGCACTGCAAGAGAATGAGACAAATGAAGACAAGCAGGGCTATAAATCATATTAATTCCAATTAAAAGCTGCCTTTGCATCTCTTCAGCATTCTGGAGGGTAACATGGCAATATTAATAGAAACAAATAGAAAAAACTACTTGTCAAAAGCCTCGAGGTTGCTGAGCAAACAGACAAATCGCTTTACCTTGTTTAATTTGTTCATCTAAAAATACCTCATTGAAAATATATCAACGATTTTAAGTTGATGAAATACTTGTGACATACAAAGCAGAGTTATGTGCAAGAAACTTAACATTTGCTTCATTCATGAATACTCTCATTCTAAAGCAAAAAAACTAAATGTGTGGCTTGACTCCTTCAGACCACGTCGAAGTAATAACTGCTTTATGACACTATACTTAATTCTTTTAATCTGAGTGTTACTCAGTAGAACCCACCAACCCACTCATCTGATACTCAGCACTAGCTGTCAGGAATGAGTAACTTAAGTCTAGTCACAGAATTAACACAAATTAACTGCAAAATGAGAGGTAATTACCTACGGTCAGATAGCTTTATGCCTGACAACGGAGCAGAGACCAAAATGGACAAGATCTTAAAGCACGTGTATTTTTCTTTACCTGTCATGTTCTTTGTCCACAAGATGGTATCGTGCTCTGAATGCTACCAGGTGAGCATAATACGCTGGTGCAGGTATAGAAACTGATCGTGTACAGCGCACATACGTGTGGCAGAGCTGGTAAGTCAGCAGCTGAAGTTCATCTGCAGTAAAACAGTTATCATCCCACAAAACATGATAGTGTGAGGGACGGCTGGTACCCTAAGAAGAAGGGAACATCAGTTCACTTAGCTGTTTTTTTTTTTTTTTTTCCATGCAATCAAGTCATTTTTTTAAGCTCAGAAAGGGCCAGACTGTCTGGTCTGAATTCCTTGGTAACAGCAGCCAAGGAAATTTCAGGCTTATGTCAGCCCTAAATGTATGTAGAGATTAATAAATGTCTACTGTTCGTATTATGTTACTTCAATTACCATTGCCTGTGCAAAAAAAGCCCACATACCTTTTAGGTAACCCTTAACAATTGAAGCCTGCTTCCAACATGACTAAACTGATTACACCACCTCTTAACTACCCTCAATTAAAACTGTTTTTCACCGAGACATTTTACAGAAATAACTGTTGCATTTAACTCTTTCCAGTTCCTTAGTACCCCTAACTCCTAGTATGAAGACTAGAAATGGTTCCAGTATTTCAGAAGTTACCTAGGGAGTTCTGTATAAAATGTGCACTTCCTTGCTTTACACAATGTCATCTTGCCTACAGGTTTAAGAGCTACAATTGCTCTTTGGCATTATGCTGAAACAGATACTTGTACATCAACCAGATGCAGGCTGACTTTCACCATTACTACCGTAACAATTCCTTCCAGACCATAACAAGCACTGAATGCTGTGCAGAGTTCTTAGGAGCTCTTGGAAGTTCTCCATTAAATGACTGACATGCAATTACTTTGAAAGGACATTGCTCTGGAATAAATGAGCGCTCCTCTTCCCTCCTGCTTCTCCCTCAAAGGATGTGATGCACTGGAACTAAACCTTACAGTGTAACCAGGTTATGTCAATAGCTGTATTTTAGCCAGTCTAGAAATCCTTTTTTCCCCTAAGGATAGATAAAATCTCAGTTTAGTACAGACTGACTTGTGGCTTGCTATAACAACGAGCTGCACTTACAGCTGACACTTCTCCTGCAATTTATATTGATACTTTTTTTTTCCCCTTCCAAAGGGGACTAAAACTAGCTTGGCCAGACCTAGCATAAAGGTATGTAAGGAGAAAAGCAGTAGATGTTTTGACCTCTGAATAAAAACACTGCAGTGATTCAAAACAGGAAAAGAAAACATACCTACTTAGCCTAAACAGAGCTTACAACAACACGTCCACAGAATCACATGATAAAAAAGTGAAGAATGATAAAAAGAGTGAACTTTTTCCATTTTTAACCAATATCCGACACAGTTTTTGTCATTAAGTTGATTCTCCCTTGTATTGTTGGCAATACCACCACATTGGTGGATTTCATTTCCAGTCTGTAACTCACTTGTCTGCATTTAGTCAGCAAACGATCACACACTGCCTTACATTACACAAAGTGTAAGTTTTGAACGTAGCAGAGACCATCTCTTAAAGCAAATAATTA
This sequence comes from Anas acuta, assembly GCF_963932015.1. Taxonomy (NCBI): domain Eukaryota; kingdom Metazoa; phylum Chordata; class Aves; order Anseriformes; family Anatidae; genus Anas; species Anas acuta. The sequence continues at coordinate 6,189,015 of NC_088999.1, forward strand.
ATACTATTAGCCCAACAATAATGTGATGTCTCAGAATAGAGCTAAACGTCTTTTCCCTACTAGGGAACTGTTTGTAAGTACATTTTTCACAAAAGGGAGAAAATGAGAGCATTCTGAATTCACCCTTACAAGACAATCATACCTGTATTCCAGCGTGGCTGCAGAGGTAAAAATCAAACTCATATGGATGTGTAATGTCTGTATCTACAGTTGTTCCAGCTGGAATATTGCCACTTCGTCCAACCTAAATAAAAGGTTTGTTAAAAACAGTGCAGCTAACAACTGTTTATACACCTCAACTCTAATTAAAAATACAGGTTTGCATTTAAAACATGCAGCATTTCAGAGAAAGAACTGCCTCAGCACTGTCTGGAATGTGTCAATACAGTAACCTAGAATGTGTGACATGGATACTCTATTTGCTCTTTATCACCTCAACACAGATTATTGCATCCAGAACTTCAGAATCTTCAATGCCAGAAACCCAGAAAAAGCTGTGTGTTCATTTACATTTAGAATTGTGAGCTTAAGTTAGGATTGACTCATTCAGAACAGAAGCGTTAAGGATTCCATCATTTTGCATTTTCTTCAATTAAAGACTGCTGTAGACTTGGCTTTAGGTAGTTACAATTCACTGTTAAAAATCAGTACCAATGTGCACTGTGACAAAGTGTTTTTTTTTTTGTTTGTTCGTTTTTTAAGTCAGTGATTTTCAAATTTGGTGTCACATTTTGTGCCCGTCAATTCAACATCTTCCCTGGATGCAAACACGAGCAGTCTGACAGAGAAGCCCATGCCGATATTTTCTATAGCAGTATACGTGCTTGACATCAAGCTTGTACTGAGATAGGACAACGATTACCCTTTCAGTTCTGTCTGCACAGAACAATCGTGTATGATGTCGTTTCTGCACCACAATATAGGTTATTCCAGGCTGGTAATCCTTCTCCAAACTGATGCAGGCTTCCCTAATGGCTAGCAGTTCATAATACAAAACCTACAAGCACATGAACAGAACAGTTTAGTTTTTTGTCACATTGTATTCTACACAAAATGCTTAATAAATAGTTTGTAGTTAATACTAGGTTCAACTTTGCCACACAATAATTAATCTTAGGGAGTAATAAGAAATATCTTTTTTCCCAAGATCCAAGAGTTTGTCTTCCCAGACAGGAAAGAAGTTGCAACTTTTCTTACCCAACATACTTAAGAAAATCTCTCCTAAAAAGGCTCAATTATTTTGTGATATCTCGGTACAAATATAAGCAGTGCAGCTCATTCAAACACGAGGACAGGAATTAATTATATAAAGTGTTTCAAAAACCCAACAGATGAACCAACCTGTCGAAACTGTCCTTCGGAGACCCCATCTCTGTAGAAGATGATACGCGTAGGCTTGAACCGTGTTGACTTGTAGAACTGGATGAGAAGCTCTCTAACCATGGAGGCCAGGTCCTGGATGATTTCCTGCCGGGGTCGCTGAACACGCACTGTGGCACAGTACCGGCTTGGATGAGCATCCATACTACCTACAACCTTCAGGGGAACATTACATGACTAAAAGCTACAAGATCAAATCTATAAAAAGATTAAATAGCAAAAAAAAAAAAAAGAGCAATTTTCAAGTAAAAGATGCTTGCTTAAAAAACTACAGTAACATTTTAACTGGAACTTGTGGTAGGTACAGGTTTAATACCTTTTGACAAGAGGGATGTAACTTGCCCTCCAGGCACCCTGAAACAGATCTGCAGAAATTATCTGCCTAGCGTCTTCCCCTCTATTGACAGCACACTAATGCATATTCTTATAATCAAGAAACTGAGTTTTTTCCTTTGATGTTTTCTCACCTTCTACATGGAGAAACATTCCAGCTTGCCTCAGTTACTTAAGGCAAAGAGGCAGTTTCCGTAACTGCAAACAATAGCAAGTAAAATACCAAGGGGACAGATTAGCAATGGACTGACCACGTAACAAGCATCCAACCACCACTCTGGTGGTCTCCTGGACCATACCAACACAAAAGTTAAAACACATCAAGAATAATCATGCCAAACTAGGCCTTAATTAAGCCTTCCTCTTTCAGAAATACGATGTTATTAACAAACACCTCAAAGCTGCATTATTTCCTTTGCAATATTTCTGCAAGAATATTCTATTTAATATGACTGCCATTTTACTTTGATTTAAAAATAAAATGCTAATAAAAAGTATCAAGCAGTGTTTTCCTTTTAAATAAATGATTTCTAATAATATTGGAAATGTGTACCAAAGAACTGGAATAAGTCCTGAAAGATATTTGACAGTCATAGATGCCTTTACTGTTCTAACATTTACCCAAGATGAAATAACAATGCTGATTTAATAAAACTTACAGCAGCTATGGAAGGCTTCTTTCCATCTCCAGCAGGAGGGTGAGTGACATCGGCTCCCAGAAAGATCACTGGCTGCTGGAACACAGAAGGTCTTCAAAAGAAAAAAAAAAAGTGCTAAGTCACACTTGCAGATGAACAGTTGGTGCAAGGTTATTGCTCAATATGGGGCTTTGTTTCTCTTTCAGCTAAGCTGCACAGAGAGACTTCCTTATCAGGTACTCTGTCCAGACCTAACAATGAAATCTTTGTGCACGAGATGTAAACTTCTACAACGCCGTAACGGTCATTCCAAGTCACACTGCCTGTAACTGCAGCATGATTCCAGTGGAGAAAAGCCAAAAAGCTACACCTTTATGGACAGCATCTTAGAGAAATTACTATTCTACCAGTTGATTACACTAGTGCTATGAGGCCAGCTAAGCACAGCTTCTGTGCTGTATCAGCCATGCAACAGATGGCCGGGTGCAGCAGCACACACATTATTCTGGCTTACAGGATATAAGGCAGCAGGATCATCTCCCTTCAAAATATGCTCCATGCACCATTGCTTCATGTTCAGACTGATTCCAAGGTATCAGAAAGTCTCAGGAAAATTCCTAAAACTTGCACCCGGTAAGTTTTTCTGGCTTGCATTATGCACATTCCCACTCTTGAAGAATAGATATGCTCTAGTAAAGGTTAGAAACCATCAGAATTCCTTGTTTTCAAGGCTGACAGACCTGCGCTTCTTCAGAATGAAGCATAGGAGAAGGATGGGAGGACACATGGCTTGGACTTACCCAACCCTACTGAAGGCTTCAAAGCAAATGGAACATAAGCACAAACAGAGCACAGATCACCCATGCAAAAAAACAAGTGTGAGAGGAATTACTTAGCCTAATAAAGTGGGAGAAGCAAGATGCCTTCAGTATACTTCTACCCTAACTAGCAGCACACTGGTATGCTAACCAAGAGTTACATTTCTCCAGGATGTGTTGCACATGCCGAAACCTGCAGAAAACTTCTAATCAGTAATATTTCATCTCTAGAACTGCAGTTACTCTTCAAATTTTTGATATTGATCAAACATTTGGAAAAACATTTAAGACAGCTCACAAGCCAACAACTATTCAGGGCCCATGCTAGAAAAAGTTTAATTCCGTCTGATTCTCACATACTACCAGAAGGATACTTCAAGCTAAATTTTGGGTACATTTAAGTTTTGGGTGCTAAATATCAAACTTAACCACATTTGTTAAAACAAAACCCGAAAGAATCTCCACAACGATTCTTACCGTTGATGAGGTACAAGGATGTTGTTGATTCCTCCTAATTTAACATTAATCTTCAGGCACAGGTTTGAAAGGGTCTGCGGAGATGTTTTAATCACATTTTTGACTTGAACACACTGTGTGGCCATTCCCAGTAGTGTATCTCCCACACGCTTCACCTCCGCTGTGAAGCAAATATTAGGATGCAAATTGAGTCCATTTGAAACTACCAGTATGTTTTCATCTTAGATTACGTCACAATAATTGCAATGTAGATAATCTACAAAATAACTTCAAATTTAGCTGCATGCTCAGAATTGCTTCCAATATATTTTAACTTCAGACAAAGCACTGGCCTCTTATGTCTGAAGAATGGTCCTGAAGAATTTTCTAATGCATGCTGGGCATCTGTAAGAATGATACTTGACGAAACAGGTATATACAGAAGTATTCTCTTACCATACACTGGTGTTTTCCCTGGCAGGATGACAATGATGAGCTGAAGCCCTGAATAGGTGTTCTTGAGGTGTCGAAACATGGGCTCCACGCTGTCTGCACCCTGGGCGTATTTACAGAAACAGGGCTGGCCTTGGATCGGCATCCCGGCATCCTTGGAGATCTTGCGCAGCTGATCTGTAAAACCCCTAAAGATGAGAAGTTTACTAGATTGTTGCACCAGCAAGAACACGTGTCAACCAAAGCATAAGGGGGCAGAAGAACTGTTACTCAAAGAAACGGCCTCCACCTAACTTTCAAAGCAGCATTTTTAAAACAATTATGTGATGGCCATACAGCTTTCAAATACCATAGGCCAGAACTGAAAAAAAATATTAAGAGGCCTCTTGTATTCCATTCAAGATGCTAAAATCTAAAGCAGCAATGTCACAGGACTGAAACAGTGTAGCTTCCAGCAAAGAAGCGGCTTGAATTCTCTTCCTAACATCTTAGAAGTGTAAAGCCAGGTAAAATGCTTATTAGATTTGCTGTGTTCATGCTTTCACTAAATGGTTTTCATTAAGAGAACTGTCCAAAGCCTGAACTATGACATGCCTTACTTCAGTATTTCTTCTCTGCACTGTCTCTGCGTTGCAAAGCAAGCTATGGCCCACATTTTGATCTCAACACCAGTGTGGAACTGCTTCCCTCGCATGTCCCATACTCCATGGCTTGGGGTTGCCACTGTTCGATTCTGTGGAAACAGGAAAAACACACTGACATGCAAGTGAATGAAAATGGGAAAACCTATGCTATTTACAGTTTTAGGGCAAGAAAAAACAAAGCTGGCCATTTGAACTCTGATCCCTGTACTGCACAAGGCAACCAAACTGGTTAAAATCATCGATGTGCATGGGAAATCACTCTTTGAAAACCGTAACAGACCCAAAATTAAAACCAAAAAATCCTCACCCGTCCTCCATACTGCAGCATTGGAGCTGGGAGCACACGCCCTGTCACATGGGCCATCTCATCCCGGACTTTGAACTGGAACTCTTGCACAAATGGGTCTGCATCGTAATTTGCACTTCTCACCTAGAAGAGTTTTTACATGTCAGCTCAAAAGCAGACATTTCAGAACTGTTTATAAGAATATTCAACTAAAAATATTCAAGCTTTATATTCCCAGGCAGCTAAAACACTACTGTTTAGAGCGACTGAATTCAGCAGCAGATATATAAAAAGATAAAGATATATGTTGGAGTTCTTTGGTGAAAATATTTAGTCTCTACTGAGGAAAGCAGTCAGTCATTCACTCAGGAAACCTACAGGTGGCTGGAAGAACACAACCTAAGATACTTTTTGCAAATAAGCAGTAGGCTGTGATCCAGTAAAAGAATTGTCGGGCTGTGGTCAAGGCATTAGTGTGGTTTAGTCCAGTGTCATTTACTGAGTAGGGTCACACCAAACTGAAATTTAAGAACTAACCAATCTGCTTATTTCCTCTTGCCTATCTGGAGCAGATCTTGCTGTGGCCTTTATCATAGTCGATGTCTGATTGTCTGTTAGCTTCTTGATACACCGCTGGCCAGCCACGATATTACATACCTTGAAGAAAAATCCACATTTAGAAACGGATTCCAACATACCGTACATGTATAATACTATGCTACCATTATAAAATACACCCCCAAAGCGTTTAGAACTAAGCGAAAACGTGCAGGTATTCAGGTATTTAAGCTTTAAAGCATCTTAAAAATGTAGTCAATGGTAAAATAAAACAAAAAGCAAATAAAGAATATGTAAATATGCAAACATGCTTGTACCGAAGCATACTACTTCTTAACATCCTGCAAAAAGATACCGCCTACCAATAACGAGCAATTTATCAGAATAAATTCATTACTTCTAAAGGCAGGTAGGTGTGTTTCTGTTCCTGTCCCACTTGTAGGCAGGGAAGATGAGGATATTTCAGCTGAAGGTTGTATTTCTCTCTGAAATACTGTGCTACTGTTCTCTCCACAGTCTGTCCATTTTCTAACTGTAAAGGAAAGCTGAAGAAATATATGTTTTAATCAAACTTACCAAGAGCTTAGTTGGCAAGTATCAATACTCCCCAAATGAATATTAAATCCCATTACATATTCAGTGCCAAGCTATTACACATTTTATACTCTGACAAAAAGCATCTTACGTTTGATGACTTGCAGGCCTTCTTGTTACATTGCAAACACGGTATTTCCGCCTCATCGTTCCACAATGAGTCACTTCTACCTTTAGACCTGCACAGAAATACAAAAAAAGTCATAGCTATAAAAAGTTTTCACAGGAGACACAAGTTTTCTTATGAGTATGTTCGAATCCAGCAGCTGTCATGGTCAGAGCTCAAGCAGCACAGTACAAAAAAATTATTATGCTCTAAACATCTTGCTTTCATTTTAAGTGGATTTTTGACTAATCAGGTATTTTCCTCAAAAACATATCAATGTAAAGTATTTAACATTTAATGTCATCTGAATTTCTCACTGCAGTTTCGTTTAGCAGACATATGACTAACCTCAGATAGAGAGTGCTGTTTTTACTGTTTCCTTTTGTTCTTGTTCTCAGTGCTGTATTTCCCTTTAAAACCAGCAGTTACAATAAAATTAAAAGGGCAAAGGCAGATTTCTCCCTTATGTTCACTTTTCCTAGCCTTGCAACCACAATCAGCCTATAATTTTCTTTACTTTTCACCAAGTTTCTTTAGACTAGATTTTCAGCTGCTCAAAAGCTAGAAGCACCCACCCTATATGCCACAGGCTCACCAGACATTACTGTCTAACCACAGTAAATACTGACAGCAACAACAGCAGCCTCATCAGATTTTCAGCAGTTATTTCTATAAACTGCAAGCACTGACTGCCTGTAGCACACACAGAGCAGACTCAACATCTGCTGAAGTATTGAGCTTATCACACAGGTGCTGCATAGCATGGCCACGTTGTTATGCTTTTCCCTAGCCCCACGGAAGACAAGGCAGTTGGAAACTGCATTGCTACCCAAATTATTCCACTACAGTCCACTAACAGAAGCTTTAGAGAAAGCAGGATGATTCGTCTTGTCAAGGCTCATGTGGATTGTGGACCAGACTGAATACCCCAGATCAAATCAGGCTCCTTAGTCCCATACAGGAGATACCACGACCACTTTACTCGTACGCAGACATCCCAGAGAAGCTTTAACTGTGCTTCACTGATTCCTGACAGCACTAATTGCAACATTAACATCAGTATTACTTAGAGAATGGCATCATCAAAAAAAAATAAGCTACCATTGACCCGATATAGCATGAAAAGAAAATACAAAAGATGAGCCATGAAGCACTTTGAATACACCAATATCTGGAACCCGTTCAGGGCTTTGTCATTAATCTGCTGTGACACCACAGAAGACACTGCCCTCCCTCGGAGCTGCTCACGGAGACTGCAAATTCTTTAACGCAGGGTTTGTTTCACTATACATAATCACATCTTGGCTGGAGTTTCCTGATATTGCAGCAATAAAAATAAATATTGACAGCAAAGGTAACCTTTTAATATTTTCTGACTATGGTGACAGAGCGTCTGAGGCATGAGAAGAGGCAGCTTCTCATCTTCCAGTTATTGGCCTTCCAGAATGAAGACAGACAAATGTAAAAAGGAAGCACATTAGGACTACTAGAAATATTTCCCTAAGGGTGGCTTTTTTGTTTTTCCCAGCTAATGACTATTCCACGAGCGCATCAGTTTGTGACTGTAGTTCAGATTTATTATTTGCTGGCCAGTATTTCAATAGAGTCCAGTCTTGCATCAGGTAAAACAAGCATTTCAGAGCAGAGCTTTGAAGAGCTGAACTCTTTCAAAGCTTCTCTCTCTGCAAATTACGCTGGAATGAAAGGATATGGGAAAACACAAAGCAAAGTAGCATGTATGGAGTGCAACTGCTCTAACCAGTGGCTTATGCAATTCTCTGGAATGGAATTTGGCCTTCAGCTGCAAGTTATCAAGTGGTACTTATTTTTCCATAAGGCAATCAGTTATTAGAAGAAGTAGTCACCGCAATGGCATACTCTCCAAGAATCAATGATGTTAGCTTTGAAATCAATGTTCATTTTACCTCAGCATTTAAACAGCGGGAGACCTACAGCACAATACCACTACGGCCTCGATGACCCCTGCCTCTAAAAGGTTAGCCAGCCAGCAGGCAACAGCCACTTACCTCTAACCAGGCAATAAACAACACGCTTGCCCTTTCCCTCTTTAAGCCAGTGGGAACATCTCTCATTTTTCATTTCTGCAGAGCCACATTGTCTCGTTCAGGACTAGAACTACAGACACGTACTGCAGTTCTCCTAGCAGCCCCACGGCCCTTCTGATGAATGCTAACTAGAAGGTTTCCAGTTAGAGCAAATTCTTGGAATTAGCTCGAGTTACCTGGGACAGGACAGTTACGTTTCTACTCACCCTTTATCTCTTTGGTGAATTTTACCCGATGAGAATCAGTCAGAGGTCTTGGTTGTTCATCAATATTATGAATGTCAAGAACTTCACACATAAACTGAATTACAGGTTGTGCTTTGTAGAAGGCAGTGGCAGAAACTAAAAGGAACAAAATATCACGTGTAAAAAAGGCAAGTCAGAATGCTGTCAAGCAGTAGATAAATGAAAGCTTTTAAAGATTCCAATTAATCCCCAACAAGATGTTGAACAGCACTCCCTTTCAAAACAGATTAGCAAGGTTTGCACTAAACACACAAACAGAACCCACAGTGACACGTCACTCACCAGCATCGTCATCCTACCACTACTTTGCATTTCTGGGTTTTGGAAGGGTTTTTCCCCAGGTAACATTTATTTCTAGAGAGCTGTAATGTCCCAAAGAGACACTCTTGGTCAACTCTGTATCGAGCTACAAGCAATATGCGACATGATTTTGTCAATATGAGATCTGCTCAATTACTTGAGTATTTGCTAGCTACACAAGCACAATTTTTAAGTACATGAATTATGTGAGTGTAGTGCTTAGTGAAACCCTTGATCTCCCAGTATCTCCCACCCTCCCTGCATACTAACGCCCCAGTCACACTAAGTGACAACATCCTGTATTTAAGCAGGACAGCTGACTCATTCCACAGAAGGAAGACCACAAAAAAAATGTGCCTAGCAAAGTTATAAGCACCTGAAACTCCACCTTTTAGCAAGAAATGCAAGGTAGCACCAGGCTGTGGCTCTGATATAAGATAATCCATACGTTTCAAACTTCAAATAGCAACAAGAGATGTGAAATAGTAGACAAGCACTTTCATTTTCCCCGATGTCATGTACCCAAACTGCCACATCTCCGTGCTGATACAACCAAACATTCTCCAGACGTGTGTCACTGCAGCAGGCTGCCAGCTTCGCATGACGCACGCCGGCCACCACCTCCGGATGCCGACTACTGAATGAACACAAATAGCTTACACCCCCAGCGGCTGGCAGCGCGCCGGTCGTCTCCCATAGCAGCAAAAGCGATACAGAGAGAGAGGAACGGATTTTGCAACGAACCTTGCATGAAGTTAAACAATAGAAAAAAAACATACAATGGGATTTGAAGGTAATCCTGCCAGCCTAAACCACAACGTAAGGTGATCAGCCTATAAACTGTGGCTTAAAGACAAAGTTATTGAGTGCCTCACTCCCAGAAGGGATTGAAAAAGTTCTACTGCAGGAATAACTACGATGCTATTTAACATTGACAGGAATAACTCCCTTCACAGAAGGTAATGGCGCAGTGCATCATAAATTGGTACAAATTAATACTCTTGCCCTCCTTGACATGTAGTTATCTCAATACCTTGCACACAGATACTAGGATTGGATATTTCTCAGACTGGAAATATTTTTACATTCCTTTTTCAAAGAATAATTAAGTCATACCTGCTCTTTGAATGGTAATTTTAAACGAGCAAACCCATCTGAAGTCAAATGAGTATCATCCACAGTTCAGGCAAACCACAGCAGTGGACATGCACATTTTTGTTCTGAAAGCTCAGTAATACGGGACATTTTCATTAGGCTTTAAGACAGACCCTACACGCAACCTGACTTGGAGTGTTTAACAAAGTTCAAGAAGTCAGGCTATTTACATTGGTTTTAGGAAGCATTTCAAACAGGCAGTGAGAACAGAACGTGAATTACTGTACTGAAACTTTTCGGCAGCACCTGCACCTCAAACCCTGACATTTTGCAATAGGGGTTTTAGCCACCAGGCAGCCTCCGAGTGCCTACAGGCACAAGGAGTCTGGCACATGCACTGGCCGATCTCAAGTACATTCAATAAAGTGTTGCAAAGCAGACCTGATTTAGCATAAGAAAGCCCACCTTAATTAGCCCCATTTACATAGGTATTTGTGATACACTTTGCAGTTTCCTTGTAAGCACTGAACACCACCTACTGTGGACAGCCGCACAAAGACTCTTACGCAATTTGTCTAACTGTGGATGCAGCAACACAGGAATATGAAAACAAGCTATGCTAGGCCTTTCAAGCCAAAGTATGCATGCATACACTTCATTATTACAATCTCACTGGACTGTTGTCATTACAACTTCTGCAATAGATTGCCTTTCCAGTTTACGTTCCATTTTATAAGGATATTACAAACACTCCATCTTTAAACCTAGCCACAAGACTCATGTATTTTTCAGATGAAAATCCCTCGCACACAAAGAGATTAAAGGTTGGAAGTTTGCTTATTCTGGTACAAATTCTAGCAAAATACCCCCAAGCTATTTTAACTCTTCTTTACAAAAAAGGCAAGAAATTAGTGCAGATGGCTCCAGGTTACTTTATCCTTCTGTACAGAAGGCAGAAGTTAATCTACTACCTAAGTTTTAGGTATCATAAACACAAGCACGTGACAGTAAACAGACTGAATTTCAAGGTCATTTGTATTCTTAGAGGCAAGAATTATGATCTTTATTCTCCACTCCGAAGCCCAACTCACCATCAATATTGAGCATCATCTTCCACATGGCAGGCCGAACAGACTGATGGAATCCAAACCAGACCTCCCTGCCGCCACCCAAGGGGTGATCGTAGCCTTCCGGAGCTGAGAAAAAGGAGCGGCCCACAGGGGTATACCTAGCCAAAAAAGATGACCACACATTTATGCTATCACTTTCCCAATATAAGATAAAAAGCTTTGTCTTAAGAGATCATAACACACGGCATTATCATTTTTTTGGCATTTTGTGCACTGGGATCAGTGTCAAGGTTAAACAATACTCTGAATGCTGGTGTTTCCATTGCAGTGTTTGTAAATTTAGACAAAATGTCTACTAGTTTTTGCAAACAAATCAACTTCTCCCTTCTGATCTTCCACTTTATTAAGCGTAACTTCCATCACAGCACAGATTCTGTACAACAGCACTGTCTATACTGGACTGACCTTCAAACATCATTTTGCATGTTTTATTAGTGAATGTTTTATTACACCTCTGTGTTCATTGCATTAAAACTGCAGTGGTAACAAAGAACTAGAGAAACTAATGCTTTTTGACTAGAAAAGTTCACAAACCTCCATGCTTCCTCACATTTTAAAGGTACAGGCATTAGTACAGACACAAGTCTTTCACATTTCCTTAGGATCTGGGTAGCTGAAGAAGACTGGCTTCCACAAAACCACAGATCATTTCTAAGGGTCAGTGACACCCAATGAAAAACACCAGGGAAAGGCAGAGCCAGCAATCAAAAAGGAAATTCCAAGGCCCAAGTAAGGCAAAAATTGATAGGACCTTCTCTAATATTTCAGGGTTCTGAGATATTAACAACAGACATGGGTAAGCCAGGATCTAGTCTCAATGATGTATTTAAAGCATGAGAACCATGCACCATTGATGCGTATATCAATGAACTAGACTCATGCTTTTAGATAGTCACCAGGTACAAAATATTTGGCTCATTTTGAACAGAAAATGTGAAAGCAGCGCTCTAGCATACTGCAAACTCTCCGTCTTTCAATTAATACCTAATATAAGCATCTCCTGTTTCTTGAGCTTTCCAAACAAAAACATCACCTGCTCTGGAGTTTAAACGTCTACAAAAATACATGCTTCTACTAATCAGGTGTGCTGCATGAGGGAATGATCATTTTTTTCTTTTCACCTGTGAAAAAACAGGGATGAAGGTCTCCCAAGGGGGATACTTCAGGTAAAGACAGACTGCAGGAAGACAGTGAACCTACTTCATGGAGGGTAGGTGTCGTAGCACCACATCGACAGCATGAACAGGGTTAGTGCTGATAGGTTTGTCTAGTTCCAGAGGCTCAGGCAAGGTTCTTCCTGTCAAAACTTCATGCAGCAAGTGCCAGCTCACCCGAGAAACAAACTTTATTGACACTTTGAAGGGACGATCTTTTCCACCTTCTCCTGGTAATGTCACATCCAAATCCACCTGGGTGGTTGAGGGGAAAAAAAAAGTAGTTTAATTTTTGAGTTTGCTAGGATGCGTTTGTCACCTCTAACACCTGAAATCAGAGGCAGTATTGGAGCAGGAATATCTACTTTGTATTTATTGAACTGGAAAGCTGGGAAAGGAGGATCTACTTCATAAGTATCAGTGCCTCAAAGCTCCCTATTAATCTGTTAGATACCTATAGTAAAATACACCTAGATAAGAGCTGGACTGCAAGATTTATCCAGAAGTTATGTCTGACAGCTTAAATGCAGTTACTAACACTACATATGCACCAAACATCCTTAAGACGCAATAAATTTTGGATGTAGAAGTTTTGACTGAAACTAAACACTTCATTATTTGCTGTCCCTGCAAAAGGACAGATCTCAGGATCTGCTTTTAACAACACACACCAAGATTTGTTTGATTGATGGACAGGTATTCTCACTCCTTCCCATAAATAGGCCAGATACTCAAAAACTGAGCTAATTAGGACATAGCACATTTGATGAAGTACATAATTCAATGCACAACATAAAGGGAACTGTAGATGTGGTTCGTGGAACTGTCATCTTGAATTAGAAAACTCTTCATTCCTAAGAAACTGCAGTTTAATTTATTAATAGTACTTCATTGTAAGCTTCATTACAGTCTGTAAAACTCTAATAGATTATGCTGTAGAGAGAGATGACTAAATTCTAGGGGAGGTTCTGAATGCAACTACGACATGCTATATGTGTAATATATTTATGTAATATGTATGTAACGCATTTACATATATTAGAATTTACAGAAAATACATTAAAAGGGCTATTTCAACACAGATACCTCACGATACTTTCTGAATACAGTAATATTAGAAGTTGGGCTTGTTTCTTTTGCTTTTCTAAGCAGCTGTTAAAGTACCAGTGTTTTTTTCCAGTTGTCTTACCCCAGTAGTGGCCACAGGAAGCGGATTGGCTGTATAAAGGCTTCTTTTCCCATCATAAACTGGTCTACGGTCCCCAAATATTGTCACTTTAAAATGCTGCACCATTGAGTCCACCACCTCCCTAGAAAAGTTGATATTTACATTGAAAATGTTTCCAGAGAAGTTTCATGCTGGAACTGGCTCCCACACACGCTGTGTTTTGCTGAGGCAGTTTCAATAAACACACCGCTCGAGGCGATTATACAACACCCACCGATATTCCCCCAAAGCGCTTCGCACGCTGCAGCTACGGTAACAGAAAAATGCTACAAAATCAAATCGCAATCAGTGCAAATGCTCAAGTACCAGCAAATAATTTTGCTGAAATCACTGCAGAAAGTACCAGAAATGGCTGAGGCCTTTCCATAGCCTTTATATACAAAGCAAGGATGCAATTCCCTCGGAAGAAACCCACAAGCTATTATGAAAACCCAGCGCAGAGCAATGCCAGCCCACGGAAGCCATACAAATACCTTGCACCCTGTGCCCAGTAACACACATCTGCTCCTCAACCGATAAGTTTTGAATCCTGCCTACTTTTTATATAGAGATGAGGTGGCCTAATGAAAGTCTTACCTTTGTCATCAACAATCTAAGATTTTACAATAAAATCAAGTAAAGATCAACTTTGCATAGTTAGGTTCTCCGAACTTTACTGTGAGTTGATGGCAATAAGAAAATAGGAACCCGTTGTAAAGAGACACAAACACTGACCTTACACTTGAAAAAAACACTGAGTTTTCATCTCATGTTAAAGAAGTCTTCTCGACACAAGCAGTAGATACATCAGGTGCAAAGAGGCTTTCGCAATACCTCTGACTGAACCTTGCCTTCACGTTTTGAGCTCTTAGGGAATTCTTTGTTTCAGCAGTACTGCAAACTGTCTTGATGTCTCATAATTCCCTTATTCCACAGAAGTTAAACACTTTCCTTCTTAAGCATGCACATAACTAGCATGTTTGTAATGCAGAATCTTACTCATACCATTTCCTGACCCAGCAATATTAGCCTAAAGCACTCAGACACCAAACACCAGCTTCCTCTTCGAGCAGGGTGCGAGCAGCACTTTCACCTCTCAGCTGGGACTTGGAGAGGGCGAAGAGAAATTCACTCAAGTCTCAACATCCAAATCCTTCCACTGGCAAAAAGCAGAGCATACTAAAGCTGCTTTAATGTGTCTGCTTAGTACTCGGTTGTGCTCTGACACAGGTCCTTGTGTCCCCCAAATCCCCAGATGCTCTGGCACCCCGCTCCCTTATGCCCGGTGCTATGTGTGCAGCAGCAGCTCCATCACACAACCCATGATAAACGCAGATGGATGCACATTAGGGACCAGGAACGGAGCAGGATGGACAGGGAAGAGGCTCTGGGAACCAAAACTCATGCCAGAGCCATCTCCTGCTCTCACACAGACTGACAGCTTCAAGGCAAGGCGTTGCTGCCTTCCGCTTTCCACTTTACGACACAGCGGAAACAGTGGTGAAGAACATCACTGCCAAGGAAAGGGAAAAGGAAACGAGAGAAACTCGAGTTTTTAAAGCCTCCACACAAGTTAAAGCTAGCAAAGGTGCAGGTGACTTTTAAAAGCAGCAGCCGTTCAGCAAAACCTTCAAAAATTAGACTTAAAAACCTGATTTATTCCCAATCCAAGCAGCCAAGACATCAGTCAGAAACTATTTCAGGAGCTGAGCCTATGGAAACCCACTGACTTCTCAGCAGTAATTGTCACAGCATGGAGAGAAAGGGAAAAATGTATTTCTAAGAAATTTCTTCAAAGGATGTATAGTCCAGCACGCTGATTTCAATTTAGACTAACAAAAGCCATTCTTCTCTGCATAACCCACAGCTCTCTCTGAGGCACTTACTCTGCACATACCATGTTCTTTTACTGGGCTCATTTATCCAAGCTCTTGCAGCTCTTAACTAACATCTCCTACATTGTTACTTGCATTAAAGTTGGTAAAGCAGGAATAGTTTTAACTAACCCATTTTATGGTTCCCTAGTTTGGGGAAAAAATAAAACAATATGCATGGAAAACTTACCCTCAGCTTTCAGATTTTAAACTACAGATTATATTAGGAGTCATATTTTACATGTTTGCTATCACATTAAGACAAATTGAGTCTGTCATTTGTAAACGTGACTATTAAATCAATTTGTTAGGTTGCCTGTGTTCAGTTGGCCTTCTTAGCTAACCTTGACAAAAGCCAGAAAACTGCTTTGCCAGTTGGTAACAGGAATAAGGAACAGCAAGGCAGACTAGAAATAGAAAGAAATAGAATAGAAAGTTGATGGGACAAAGTTACACGTGCATCTGAGCTACACCTATACTTCAACAAATTAAATTTATGAATGAGAACCTGATCCAAAAAGCACTGAGAATCATTTCCAACCTGTAAACAGCACTTCTGAGAAACAACAAACACTCGCTAGCCTACAAAAGTCAGGAGCAACATAGACAGATAATGTGAGACCAAGGGTATGCAAAGGTGTATCAGCTACAAACAGCCTTCAGGAAATCATTGTTAGTATGCAAAAATATCTACAATTTCACACTGAACTACTTTACAAAATAAATACTTTTGCCTCTCTCCACAAAAGCTGAAAATTTCAGAAGGCACAGCATTTATCTAGAGCATAACCAACTAGGACAAGCTTTGATAAACAGATTTAATTCTGGAGGCAAGCTTGAAATTACCCTCCAAGCAGGACCATGAAAGGGAAATATTTAATTTTTTAAAAATAAAAAATCAAGCCCAGTTGCTATCTTAAAACAACTTCTTTCAAATTCACTATTTTCAGACATCTGTAGTTTTTTTTCCCCACTTTTAATGAAAAAAACTTACTACACAGAGAATCAGAGACCTCAACTGCATGAGTGATCAGAGTTCCGATAGCTTTGATTTAAAGCTTCCTTTAGTCTATTTTAATCCCACATTTCCATGCAAAAAAAGACTTTTTAGTCAATAGATTTAAATGAAATGGCATTTATCTGAAAGTCATGCAAACCAGTAAGTCAGTTTAGAGCAGTTTATATTCTCTTTGTATTCCTATGCCCGTGGTTTCACAAGCACCCTTCATTCAACAATACAGAAACTTTTCATAACAGTGAGATTATATTAAATATTAATTCACACAGGACTATTATACCCCAATTTTAGCAATTTATTAGTTTTCTTTTAATTCTTATTTGATGTAGGCATTTACATAGCCTTCATAACTGCAGTTTTCAACTAGCAGGGGGAAAAATCACCAGCCAGAATCAGACACTAGCAACAGATTGTTGTTAAAAGGCAAAATCCAGGGTTTCACAGATGAAAGAAGAAAAGATTGCTTTTCAGCTGTGCTAAACTTTCTAACTGATGAAATGGATTTCACAAGAGACTAAGAAGTAACTCCTCCTACAACATTATTCAATGTAGAGGAGAAATACAGGAGATACAAAGGGTAGTGATCTTTAAAAAAATATAGCTACAATATCAGACTTTCGATTTAAAGCACTTTCCAAAGGGGCTTCTTTGGCTATCAAAGTTTATAAAGTTTAGGACAAAATATACCAAGACCACATATAAAAAGCTATACAAGCAATCTGATAAGGCTGAAGAATCAAGAACCTAAAATGGACAATTTGTTGGATCACCAAATGAGTGGGGATCAGAGCACGGAAATGTTCTCCCATCTAACCAGCAATCTAGCAATACAGAGAGTAGAAAGGGACTTAATCAACCCAGCAGCCATGAAAACAAGATGAGGTACAACGACCTGGACAAAATGCTCTAACAGAGAGAACACACGTGGAGCTCAAACCAAGCCTGATCATTTCAAAAACACAATGCTGGTTCCATGAAATAGCTATGACAAGGACAAAACTAGTTTGTTTGCAGCACTTTCATACCACTGCTCCTAACAGAAGCTTTCCTGTCTCCTCCCACACCTACAGAGGTGGCTTTCAGACACTGGCTTCCTATCCCATACAAATTAAGCTTGGGAATTAACCAGTGCTGCAGTGCACCTCTGTATCAACCGAGGACAAAAATGCCCACAGGAGCAGATACCTGCTACTGGAAATGATTTAGGAGCCAGTATTTCTACTAAAAAGAGTCACAGCCTATAGTTACACCGTATTTCTGATGCCCTGAGGAATAGAGGTTGCCATCAAACCAGTCACAAAGTACCACGACCACTACCTGCAGGCCCACTTTATAGCACACGGCCCAACTGGAAGAACTTGGAGCAGGTTCTGCACCCACCTCACAGAGAGCTGTGGGAACTTGCACGTAGCCTAGCAGAACACAACAACTCTCAGCTGCTCTATAGATGCAGTCTGTGTAGTTTAAAAAGTCTGAGCATTTACTCCAGTAGGTCCCTCTGCTTAAAAACGTCAGCGCAAGAATAGTTTAGGAGACAAATTTCACCTTCTTACCTGTTCACCCTCCGAGGACACTTATCTGGTTTGATGTCCACCTCATAGAGGTAGACATCAATCTTTGGGATTTCAACTTGGAAGCAGTTGGCCAGCAGTTTAATGGGTTTGCCCATGGTGCCATAGCCAGGACGTCTGGGCACCATGAGCAGGGGCTGTGCCCCGACGGGTCCTGCAAAAGAGAAAAACGACAGATGAGGAGACAGGCATGAGAAAAAGCTGTGTTGCAGAGGTACCACCTGCTCACATTTTGGCAGTTTAAAGATATAGAAGGCTCCCTGCATTGACAGGTACTAGTCTCCCATCGAGACTTACTAACAAACTTTCTTTTTCAGTTTTAATTCCCTGAACCAACTCATGCAAGGCCAGGCAGGCATCAGGGCCGTCACGTTTGAAGAAGGGGAGATGAGCTTTATCAGACAGCACAAAAACACCAAGTTCCAAGCTAATGAGTGTCCTGTTTCCCTCCCTCCCCTCCACTCACCACTGGATTGCTTTCTTACTGATCAGTTTTAGCGGATGTGATTAGCATGAGTAAGATCAGGAAACGTCCTAAACCGACAAAAAATGTGTGCTTTTCCTCCTAACACTATTATTGGGGAAAGCCAGCCTGGCATTAAACCACCAGTTTTCAGGTGCTTTTTCTGAACACCCGAGAAATGGCAAAGCTGCAGCTCTGTATCTGCTGCTTGTGACAAACTTTTACTTTCACTGTGAGCATAGCTTGAGATGTTATTCTTGGACTGTGCTGGCTGAAAACGGACAAAGAACAAAACCAATACCTCCTGTACAACCCCACTGATAAATTTGGTCAGCCAGAAGGGGAAAGACTCCCATTAAGATGCTAGAACCGTAAAACCCTTCCTCAATTAGGCTTCAGAAACGAACACCCACGGCTGCTCAGAGAAACCATCAAAATCCGGATTAAGAGAGGTGCATTTCAAGAGTTATCTACAGGCACCTAGCTGGTAACGTGTTACATCTCACCCGTTACCCATTCCACTTATTTTGTGCTATTTCGACAGGAATCCTCAGCTCCAGAGCCCGGTTACTCACAGCTTACACAACCCAGAGCAGTAGTAAACACGGTCTGCATTCAGCAATCTCTGCCGGTATCGCCCCTTCAAAACACCTCTTTCCATTCAGGAAACAACAAAAACAACACGCTTTGTAGTCCAAGTAGCTTCGAGTTTTCAAATTACTCATCACACAAATGTCATGATTTACTGAGCATTCGACCAAATCAGTCAAAAGTTCTCCCCTCCACTCCCACTCAGTGACGCAGGCAGCAATTCCTGCCCACTCGTTTTCATAGAAGAGTTGAAATGTCAAGCGCTGGTAAAAACATCTTATTTGTCTTTTGATTAATCTCCCCCCATTCCTGGAAAAAGCTGCGCTATCTTGAGGCTGCCTACCGAGAAGAGGTGAGCATCAAAGCCGAGTTCCCCCGTAACATTTGTCTGGCTCTACCCAGAAACCTACCCAAAAATTCTGGGCGGGTTGGCGTCGAGCCCTAAGCTGAAACAAAAACACAAAACAAGAGGCATCGCTTAAAACACCCTCACACTCCATGCTTATGCCAAACTTGTTCCAGGCATCTGTTCTCTTAAACTTTTCCTTCGTTTTGGTACGAGGACACGAGTAGAGGCAGCGCCACAATCTACTCCTGGAATGTTTTTGGTATACAAGCATATGTGAAGAGTTACTACGAGACATCAGAGTGACACAAACGGCTCCATCTCTGGTTTTATTACTACGAGATCATGCACGCCGTGGTTTATAACCATAGGAAACGCGAGGACAACTGCTGAAATGTAGATAAGGTTAAAAAGGGTGCACAGAGGAATGGTTGTGGCCCAGGGGAATCGAATCAAGGGGGTGATAAATAAATGGTGTGGGTCTACGTGCCATTTGTGAATCGTTTTGAGGCATTTGGCTGATTTTGTCATCAATTCTGTGTGGTGCGAGGGCTCCCTTGGGAAAGACAAATGCTCGTGGCATGAGCATCCTCAATGCTGGAAGAGCCTGCCGAGATCCATCCCCCACCAATGTTAATTCATCAAAAAGCAAAAAATGGCTAAAACGGAGCAGGTATTATTCATGAAATACCGAGGAAAACAACTCACACCGATACTATTGCTCAGAGGGCTGAAGCCTTTAGACCAGGGCTCCTGCGTTGGACACAAACTGGGTCCAGGCAGAGGTGCCGGCACCTTGGAAGCGCTGACTCCAGCTGAAACCTCTGAAGTTTGTGGCTGTTGGGATTTGGATCTACAGCTTGGAAACTCCCTCTGAGATCAGACCACGTGCCAGACCAACGTGGAAGTACCCCGATGGCTCGGGCAGGATCTGAATCACGACAGTCTCTTCTGTAGAAATACAGATTTACTACAAAGACCCAAACCCGACGGCGCTTGCACAGCTCAGATCCTGTCTGGCTTGCACCCAAAACACAGTCTGAATCCAGCAACCAGACAGGGACCCAGGCACAACAACACCTGAACTGAAAGCACAGGCACTGAAACCTCCAAACTCTTTCAATAAAACCGTTTGGGGGAAAACCAAAGCTTTTGGAAGGCGAGGTGGTGTTAGGGCAGGAAGCACCCCCGATTTCCAGCAGGATGCTCGTTGAAAGTGCAGATCTCCTGACGTGATCCTCTCTGTGAGGAACAAAAATCAGCACCAAGCTTCCAGCAAGGAACTATCCCTTCTCCTACTGCGGGCTTCAGCATTAGGAAATTAAAAACTATGAACAGATGAGTACCGAATAGGTTTATTTGGGTATAAGTCAGTTCTAAATCTCTCATTGAATGGGTGAGTACCTGGTCTTACAAACCATGACAGGGGATTTAACAGGGAGCAGATGATTGAAACTCCAGCTCAGGAACACAAGGCAGACTTGTCTCACAGACCTCATCCCCTGGCTGGAGCCTGCACACTGCAGAAAGCTCTCTAAAGAGAGGGGAGGAAAAAAAAAAAAAAGCTCCCTTTCGGAGGGCCCCCAGCTTCCGCATGGCCTCAGAGGCCCAAGCTATGGAGCACCAGCGAGGAACGAGTTAATTCTAAATTAAAAAAGTAGATAGGGAAGATTACATTGAGATGTTGGTTTCAATAACCGGGCTCCTTCCTTACGCCAGAAATCCTGAATTGCCGTATTTCTGCAGCAGCAACCTCTCTGGGTGGCATTCCATTATTTATGAGTAATGCAATCCGCGTTTTCTAAGCATTCCCGCTCGCAATTTAGGCTCCTCTTTTTCCTTTTACCAGCCTCAGATAATAAGGCGTGTTAAAACCCATCAAAAGCCAACGTTTTGACGCCACTCACAGCGATAGCCGCGCGCGCCGACCTGTTCCACCACAGCACGGGTACAGGAGGCACAGCAAAGCGTCCTGGAAGCATTTACGAGATAACAAACGCTTAGAAACTCCTGCTAAAAAAAATAAATCTAAGGGAAGAGAGCATCTAGCTCCAAGAAGCTGCTCATCTGTGCTGCGTGGTCGCAGCCACGAGCTGGAGGAGGAGGGAGAGTGCCAGGACCCCACCAGCGCGGTGCCACCGCGTCCCGAAGGCGCTGGGGTTTTGTCTTCCCATTTTCCTATTTATTGGTTTGATTATTACAGTCCCTAACTTCAAAATTGCTATTACTGAGCAGGAGAAACACGCTGCCCACCTGCCTGCCACCTCAGGCTCAGGTTTGAGCCACCTGCAGTTCCTTTTCCCCGGTTTTCTGCCCGAATAATACTGGAGAGCAGCACGGCAGAGCTGGGGCACGCGGGACAGCGCCGGATTTCGAACCGTGCTACCACAAAATAAAAATACATTTTTACAGTCCCCGAGCAAAACTCCTTGAAACGTAAGGCTAAAATTACTCAACATCCCTTCGAAGTTTCGCATGCGAGCAGAATGAAAAGCAAGAAATGACTGACTAACCTCACCGTCTGCAGAAAAACGGTACAAAGGAAGGAGAAGCTGTGCCTGAAGAACACTAAGAACCAAGCCGGTTTGTCTCCAGGAATAACCCTTTAATTAAGAGGTGAATGCTTCCCGTGACAGTTGGGTTATACAACCCTTTCTAATGTAAAAGGAAAAGGGAAGAAAAAGTTCTCAAGATCTCTGATCACCTGGCAAGCCACCCCACTGCCTTGCAGCGCCTTGCTTCAACGCGCACCGGAGGTGTTGAGAAGCTCCCAAGCCTTAAAGTCCTGTTGGTTTTTTAATTTATCTGGGAAATGAGCTCCAGAAGTGCCCTGACACTTAAACCACCGAGGAAAAAGATTTGTGGAGCTTGTGCTCTGATTCCAACAGCTTCCCCTGCAATTCCTCAGAGGCGAGGCTCCTCTGTAACTCCCATTGCACGCGCTCTGCTCCGAGGAAGAGTAACTTTGCAAGGCACTTATGATTCATTCCCCTGCTCTCCTCTACTCCACCCACAAGCATGCAGCTTTTCACGGTCCTCCCAAGTCGCCAGGCTTCACGCAGCGAGAAAACACCCAGTTCTCAGAGCTGGGACTGCCCAAAGTTGGGAGAGGAAAGCCACCAGGAGATGGGAGACGTCCGCAGGGCTTCACTGGAAACGGAGCGGAGTCAGAAACCGGCAGATTTAACACAAAAGCTCTGAATTTTGGAGGAAGGAGTAACCAAGTGTGAGCGGGGAGGGAGGCAGGGCTCGAGTCCTCGGGCTCGTTATGCCACAGGGTGCTGGCGATGCCATGGCAGCAGGGGTGCAATGCACGCAGCTGCCTTGGGGAGGTTCACAACGCTCCTCTGCTGGAAGCGCGACGCCCGACGCCGAATCCAGCTCTCTCAGAGCTCTTTTCACTTCCCTTCACCTCTCCACAGCCAAGTTTATTACTGCTACTCCACCGTTTACTTGATTTCACCACAAACGGCACCCCGAGCAGCTGCAGCCGCAGCCTGCCCCTGCTGTAAGCCACTTTTAAGCATTATTTAGTCTGGAAGAGGCGACGCTTTCCAGATTTCCGAGGCTACGCTCATCACACAGACAGGAAGCTGCCCACAGCCCCGCTTATCTTACACCTCCCTTACTCCAGGAATACTCACAGCCCTGTGTTTTCCCCCTTTGTGTCTTATTTCCCCTCCACACACGGAGGAGAAGGACACAACATCTCAGTGCCCTCCTCCCCTAGAAGAGGGAACTTTAACCCCTCCGTGCTCAGTCACGCACGGTTTGTGTCCTCCGGGGTCTGGCGGCCAGGAGGTTCCCTCAGACCTTAACGAAGCACAAAACCTTTCCCTCATTATGGGGCAGACACGGAGAGAAACGTCCCTCGTGCTGAGCACAACGCTCAGCAGACCAGGCTCACCAGGAGGAGCTGCCTCATGGTTGTAGCACCTCGCTAAAACCCAGCACGTTGCAGCCTTCCAGCAGGGAAAGTCATCGGAAAGAAAAAACTGAGACATTTGTGCTGTACTCTGGCAAATCCCTATCCTGAGTCGAATGATACCCGGTTATCATTAAAGCTTGCTTAACGCACACAGATAATTAGCACAGCACCTGAATTCTGCCAACACCCCGCTCCTTCCCCAAGCCGTTCCGATCCATTCATGCGAGCTCGTTAAGCGACGATGCAGTTTAGATTTTAAGCTTTTTGGGGCCAAATCCATCCTTAATCCCAACCTCTGCCTAAACGCCAAAGCTCCCTACGCCGAAGGGATGAGCACACGGGTCCTGCTCAGGCAGCTTCAGCCCCACGCGGCTGCTGCCGTGCCCTTTGCCAGCCCAGCCCCGGGCTCGGGGAGCCGGAGGCTGCCGGTAACGCGAGGCAGAAATCCTCCAAGCACGTTTCGGAGCCGGTTGAGGCGCTGGCAGCAGGTGTTTTGGGTGTGTTTAGAGCATTTTGGGGATGCTCCATTGGGGGGGCTTTCCGTGGCAGAAGGCCCGGTGGCTGAGGGAGAGCTCCGGGATCCACTCTCACGTCCCAAAGCACCACAGCTCCTTGTGGGGAGCCTCCCGGTGCGGGGACCCTCGGGATTTTGGGGGTGCAACCACCGGGAGCGGCCTCAGCTCGGTGTGCCCGGTGACCCCCCCCCACCCCCCCATTCCCCGGTGCCACCCGAACCCAGCTCCCGGCACAGCACCGCGTTATGCAAGGCGGCCGCACTGCCGCGGGGCCGGCCCGTTACGAAACGCCCCAAAAACACCGGGGGGGGGACCGGGAGGGAGTCCCCAATGCCCCCCACACCGGGCCCGGTACCCCCCCACCGGGCCCAGCTCCCCCCCACGGGGCCCGGTACCCCCTCAGGGCCCCCCCGGGTACCCCGAAACCACCGGGGAGCTACGGAGGGGGGTCCCTATTACCTCCACACCGAGCCCGGTACCCCCCTACCGGGCCCGGTCCCCCCCCCCCTCAGGGCCCGGTGCCCCTCACCTGCGCTGCCGATTTCCATGCATGGAGCTGGGCGCAGCCGCTGGGGGCTGCGGGCTGGGGAGGCCCCGGGGCGATGCTGGGCGGCGGCGACGGTGACGGTAACAGCGGTAACGGCGGTGACCCGGCGGCGGTGGTGGCGGCGGTGGAGGCCCGGCCTCCCGTCCCGTGCCGTCCCCTCCCGGCCGAGGCCCACCCGCTCGGCGGAGGCCGCAGGCCGCGGCCCGGCCCCCCCCCGCCCCTCCCGGCCCGGCCCCGGCCCCGCCCCGCCGGAAGTTGCGTGGCCGCCCCCGCAGCCCCCCCCCCCCCCCCGGGCTGGCGCCTGGCGCCGCCGCCGCCGTTCGGCTCCGTTCGGCTCCGCTCGGCCCCCGCCGCCGGAAGTCCCGCCCCCAGCGCTCGGCTCCTTCCTGGCGCGGGGGGGGGGGGAACGCGGAAGTGGGGAGGAGGGGGCGGTTGCTAGGCAACGGCGGGGGGGCCCTGAGGGGGCCCTGAGGTGGCTCCGTCCCCGCTCGTTGTCCCCTCAGGCGGCTCCGTTTGTCCCCTCGTTGTCCCTCCTGCTCCCTGCGAGCCCCCCAGCAGCCGCTTGAGGGGTTCCAGTGCCTCAGGGGGTGCAGCCACGGTTCCTTTGGGCATAGAGGGGACAGGGACGGGGGTGCCACCAGCCCCCACCCTATAAACCCCCACCCTACAAACCTCGGTCCCCCACAGCTCATATGTACCTGCGGGGACCGTGCAGAGACCATGAGGCCAATAATTTCAACGTTTTTGGAGAGGTTCCTAGTGGTGGGCAAGGGGTAAGGGGCATAAAGCAAACCTCAGGAGGTTTCGTCAGCATCTGAGGGAGTTCGTTACGATTATGGTGACAGCGCTGGGGAAGGTTGCCCTGAGAGGAGCTGTGGGGTCTCCTTCTGTGGAGATATTCCAAACCCGCCTGGGTGCTGTCCTGTGTGACGTGCTCTGGGTGACCCTGCTTGAGCAGGGGGCTGGAGCAGCTGATCTCAGGAGGTCCCTTCCATCCTCAGCCGTGCTGTGATGCTGTTTCTCTTTAATCCTCGCTAAATGGATATTAAAGGACTGAGCCTCATCCTTCGTTACTCCCAGGAACGCCGCACGATGCAAGCGCTTCCCATGTACGGGACACAGCACAGCCTGCGCCAGAGCTCTGCAGACTCCAGCACTTTCCCTCCGCGCTGCCAGGGCAGCCACAGCAGCCGGGCTTCGTCCTCCGGGCTGAAAAAGCCAGGAATGCATGAAAGTGGCCTGGAAGGGGCCTAGAAGCTGCAGCAGTGCCCAAACACAGAGGATGAGGCACAAAAGTGCTCCGTAGACACAGTTAAAGGCATCTGCAGCCATCCCAGGAGCCTTTCACGCAGCCTCCTTTCTCAGGGAGTGACAGGTAAAGATGTCTTACAAACACACAGTCAAATGTCTAAAAACTAACACCTGATAACCACACGTTATCCCTCGACATCCCCATAACAACCAAAGGATTGACACCAGCCTTGTGTTTGTTTTTCCAGTTTGCAGAGGAGCGACCAGACTCTAAGTAGCTCGGGTTGAGGAGAATAAAGGCTCTGATTCACTAGATCTGCATGAATTCAGAGCGTACGTCTGCCCTCTCCTCGTTTTTTGGCAGTGTTTTTAACAATGTTTAGTACTGCTTTGTTGTAGGTTTGCTACACAAACTGTCACCAGAAGAAATGCAGAGGGTGAAACAAGCAAAACAATTGTGTGCGTGTGGCAAAGTGACTCAGACGTACCAGTTCCAGCGTGGGGTCAGGCCGTGGCACCCTCATCTCTATTTTCTCTTCCCCAAAATGCTTCTTTGATAAGAATCATACACGAATAAGAGGAGTGCAGTGAAGCTATCCAAGCATCTTTGAACCTGCAGCTTATTCTGGAGGAAGGATGTCAGCTTTCCTGCTGGTGAGGGGCATTTTCCAGCTACGCAGCTGCGGAGGTAGCAGCAGGGGAGCTGCACCGTCGGAGCAGCAGAGCAGAAGCTTGAGATTCAAGATCCGGGCTTCACATACATTATTAAGAACTGCTGTTCCAGGGACTGCTATCTAAATTAGTCTTAGAAGCGTAAATTTAGTTATCAGAGAAGTTACGTTGTAAAGATCCTAAAAAAACTGGAAATTAAAAGTAAGCTACTAGAATATTTCCTTAATTGTATTCCTGAGAGGGAAGGGGAAACGCGATCACCAAGATCAAGCAGATATACCCAAGGCAGACATCTCCACAGAACGTGGGTACCTCAGAGCCGTGCGAGCACTTCTGATGCTGCAGCTTAGGCCACTGTAACCAGAACCGAGGGCTGGGGCTCAGATGCCGACCTAACATTTGAAACCAAGGAGCCCGATCCATTTTCCAGGACTTCAGACGCAGCCTCACAAGGCACAATTTTCTGTTACACCTCTTTCTCACATACGGTCCCCCTGAAGCTGCAAAAGAAGATTTTTCTGATACATTTTTTTTTTTTTTTTAGTGATATAACATTAAAAGGAGCAGAAGGTGTGCAGAATCTATAGAGATGCTCAGTTCGGTGTTCTGCATGCTAACAGTTTAAGTAATTAGCTGAGTATCTGCATGCCATTAGCAACTCCCTCCTTAAAATCACTTAGCATTATTCAAAAATCCACACTTACAGCTCAACTGCTAAATAATTCAGTCTCTAAAGGTACGTCAATACGTGCTTGTAAGGTAGAGCCCAAACTAATGCACGGAATTCAGTGGATGGCCGACAGCCTCCAGTTTTGTACCCCAAGACAGACGCCTGAGCTATTGGTGTGGGTTTGCAGAGGACCGTGGAGTCTGCAAGGAACTCTAAAGCTGGGAAATGTAAAGTATTACAAGGTAGAGAAACACGGAGATCAAAGCTTAACCTCAATCCAAAAGGAGTCTGAAATTCATCCTTAAAGCATCTTGGAGCCAGTGGGCTTCTTATAACCCTCAGCAAGCCGTGCAGATTCACAGCAGACGGCCATTGGAAACGTCTGGCCACAACTCACTTAAACAGAAAAGGCTGAAAAAAGGCTGAAAAGGCTCTTCACAAGTGCAGGAGCTGGCTGCTCCACAAACCAAACTACCACAAAGTCTGCAAATAGCGGAAACACAATGTGTAAACGCGCACAGGAGTAGCGATAGCAGGGGGCCGTTGGAACGGGGAACAAAAGGTACAGGTGAAAATGTAAGCAGCCGTTTTAAATCAGGTTTTGGATTTGAGTCAAGACAGATCCAGAGGAAAGATTTGCTTTAACATTGCCCGTCTCAAAACCACTCAAGTCATGCTAAGGTAGCAAGGCCAGGCAGCTGGAGGGGCGGCGGCTTTTGATGTACGCTTGTGCCATTTAATAACCGAAGGAGCTCAAATTAAGTCAGTTCTCTGATATTTTAATGAAAAGTGGGACTGCCCGTCATATTCCAAGGAGCTTTAAGCATATTACTTGTTCGCTTAAGTGTTTCTCTCATCAAACAGAAACAAGCTGGAAAGAGAGGAGGTTTGGATCCTCCACAATATCTGATGCAATCCAGCTACAGTCAGCATTTCACTGTTCGTTCCCAAGCCCTCCTCCCGTGAACTGCCAGGACTGAGCATGGAAGCTTCTTCCTTCCCCACGCGAGCTGACTCAGGAGTGTCACCCCAACATAGTCACATTGCTTTTATTTAGGTCTTCTGCCAACAGTTACAGGGTAACAGACACTTGGGACTGCAAAGTCAAAGTTGCAAGCAAAAATCAGGACCGAGGCAAAAAAAATAATAATAAAAAAAAATAAAAATCCACAAAAGCAATCAAATCAAATATAAATACAATGTTCTGGAGCTCTTTAATCATACCGTTTTCTTTAATAAAGAGGTGGTTACGATCTTACAGTATTTTCTTTTGGCCTAATCCAAGGATTTTGTTACTCTTTACCAGTCTTAATTCCACGCATACAAAAAAAAAAAAAGTTGATATTCAACCTTTAAAATATAAGCCATATTTTCTTAATAAAATAAGTTTTGTGCTGCTGCTTGTTTAGTAAGTACTGTACATCAACTGTTCACGTCTATTTAACAAATGGACCAGACAGAGTTCAAGCTAAAGCAAAAAAAAAAAAAACAAAAAAAAAAAACAACAAACACAAGAAAAAATAACCCAAACAGAGTGTCTTGTCAACACCCTGTGTACAGTCCAACACTTGCTCGTATAAAGGAGGTACGAAAGGGGCTAGAATTGAACACAAAAGCACTGGAGTCCCCATCAATTTTCTTTCACAACTATTGAAGTGCAAATCACTCAGGCAAGATATGAATTTCACTCGTTTATTGCTGTCCAGAGCTGTCTGGCTTCCCTTGCTGAAAGAATGACATTCTTTTATTTCGTTAACTAATTTTCCAAGAAGAAAACTTTCCACGAGGCAACGCTGACCACTCGGGCTTTGTGACACCAGGCAGCAGGTCAGAGGCTTGCAAGCACCAGAACCCCCCCCCGACTGCCCTGGAAGCTCTGGGGCGAGGGCTGCTCTGCCCTCGCGCCCCCGTTTACGTTCCGATAGGAGATCAGGGAAAACAAACAGCATTCAACAACTGACGGGTAAATGAAAGCGATTCCTCTTCCCACAGGACCGCATGCACTTGGCGATGGTTCCAGTCGCTGAAGGAACACGTGCGCACTGAGAAGGCAGAGACTCGGGAGCCGTTGGGGATGTTCACGTGGAGGTTGCGGCTAACTACAAGTCCTGATATGTAGCTGGGTTAACACCTATCCGCTAGGGGTACCAAAATGCACAGCACCTCAACATGCAGTTTTTCACTTGCATCTTGGACAAGAAAAGGGTAGAAATATCGAATGCTGGAGCCGCGCAGAAGGTACAGTGCATAGTCCGTTATAGAAAACATGCGGGTAACTCAAACCCCTTCTAAATTTCTTCAAAGTGGAAATAGGGTTTAAAGGGCACAGCAGCTACTAGTTTGGCTTTTTTTGTATTTATTCAAAACCATGAAAACCCAACGCAGAGGGTGAAATAAGGGCAGAACATGATCTGCAAGTCAACAGCTGAGAGTTTCAGAAGCTGTGAAGCTTTTGTGTAGTTAAAATTGCTGTTAAAAGTAGGTGCTACATCAGCAAGTCTTCATTCATAGTTTTCTATGAACAGCCACCTTACAAATGAGTGCAAATCTTAAAGGTCCATTTTACATTTCAAGTCTCAAGGTTAAAAAAAAAATTGTTACAGAGCAACAAGCTGTTTCTGTAAATGCCCACGCTATCTCTTTTCAAATGGTTAAAAATGGCATGTGCTATGCCACAGCTACTAAAAGACATTTCAGAAGTCTAGACCCAACTAAAACACTAAACTAAAAACTAGAAACCAAAATACCTTTGCCCCTTGCTGCAGAGCAGCAACCAGGTGCTTTCCGTTGTAATGCTGGTGAACAAACTGATTTACAGAGAGAACCTTGGCCTGAACCCCGGTTTTATTCTTAGCGAGGGGCTTTCTAGCGCGACGCGAGCAGGTACAGCCTCTCTGAGATCGTTTTGCTTTCAATGCACACAAGCCAGAATTCCCAGGATGAAATGGAGAGGTGCTGAATTTGTGTCACTATGCAGGCACTTGTGTAGAGGAATGTAGGCTTCTCATGTTGACACTTAGTGTTGACGCCTTCCCTGCTCTCTAAAAGCTTCCCTAAGAGTTCGCTACCCTACCGACCACGAAGAGTTCCTGGTCTCCTCCCCACCACCTCGCAGATAGACAGCAGTGGAGTTTGACACAAGGTGCAAAGGAGAATATGAGCCAAATACTGTAGTCTTGAGGACAAAAATACAACTGTGCTAAATGTAGGATCTTCACAGAAGGTGACATCAGTGGGCTCAGCACTTAGTTTGCATAGCATAGTGATGTCTTCGTTTTTCACAAATATGTTGCCCAGAAAGAAAACAGGTAGAGTGAATTCCTGCTGCTAGGACAGATTAATGGGCCAACATGACTACTGCGGATTTCATGAAGGCAAGGCGAGTTTAAACATCGGAAAGTACAGAACTAAAAGCTGTGCTTCTATCCACACGTACTGACAAGGGGCAGTGCTTGGGATAGAGCTGCTTTGAAAACGTGTTCGCTCTTGGCAGTAAAATGGTGACAGCTCTTCCCTGAAAGAGCCTGGTAGGAGTGCACACGTGGTTCTTCCTCTTGAAGGAAGCTTTGTGAGCACCTTTCATATCAAAAAACGGATAATCTGCCCACCTGATACCGGTAATGAGTTGCTACTACTGCCCTGCTGTGCATTATGGTCATTCTGTGCAGCAAAATGAGTCTGAAAAGCAGTCACTACGTTACTGTTGGGAAAAAAAGGCTTTTTTTTTTTCCTGTAAAGAACACAAATCAGTAGGAGTTTCCCCCCCGACAATAATGAGGATTTCGCAATTCTGACTAAGGAACCAATGTGGTGTGCTTTCGGAAGAAAAACCCTGCGCGTGAAATCAGTGAGACCGTGACATGAAGAGCAGCAAAACCTAGCAGCAGACACGGTGCCAGTTTGGAGGTGCTGACGCCGGGGTACGCGGTACTTCCGAAAGCAGCCGGCCCCAGGCAGGCATGTGTCGAAGGCACATGGTGCGAGGGAGGTGGGTGCTGAGGAGTACCCCGGAGCTGCCCGGCCTGCAGTTTGTCACACTCATCGGACAGGAAACATGAGAAATCTCTGGCGTGAGCGCACAGCCTCAGGAAGTGCGGTGATGTAAACTCTGAGCATGTTAATGACTTGTGGATTTTGGCAACAGACTCGGTATCGTATAAAAATAATGTTTAGTAAAAAAATCCCGGTGTCCATCATAGAAATTCAGGAAAAAAAAAAATTGATAGCGATTTCTGTCCTCATGGGATGACGATGCCCCCATTTGTCAGAAACAGTTTTAAATAACAAGTAGTACATTGGAAACAAAAATGGGTCAGCAGCCATTAAACGTGTCCTATATGAAAGTGCACATCTTTCAATGGAGTTTAACCACCATGAGGTCGTGATCTAACACAAACTGCAACTTAGGACCATAGAAATTAACTCCTTCCGATGGAAATATGGACCACCATCAAGACAAGATTACTATTTTCCTTACAAGATTAAAAACATTGAAATTTTGCAGCATCATAGTAAGGCACTCACCCATGGAAAAGTCTGTGACTGTTGCTTCAAGTGGCAGCAGCTAACTAGCTTTTAACACGAGGAAGACAGTTTTCAGTTCTGAGCTAAGTGCTAGGGTGCCTTACATTATATGGGGGGAATTATTCGGGGGCGGGGAACTGTTAGTGTTAGAATTCTCCTATAAACTAGTTGTTTTTCCCCCTTAACCCATTAAAGCATCTCATATTCTAAAATATTAGTTTTATAAATCTAGTCTTCTGTTTTAAGGCTCTAAAAATCCCCTCCCCCCAACCCCCACAAAAAATACCTACCAGCGCCTGGTGGGCAACGGAGGACCAAATCCGCCATTTCACAGTCAGGAGTCTATAGTATTGCATCTTAAAAATGAAAACCTGCTTCCGCCTCCTGGGAGTTTTATCCCTTCCTCGAATGCCTTCATGTGTTTGGTCAGGTCAAAATTTTGCAAAGCCAGAAAAAAATTAAAAAAATAATCAGTCTCTTCCAATCCTACGAAGGTGTTGGATCTTTTCTGTCCCGTGGTGCTGGTCTCCTGCCTCAAATCGACGCTGCCTGCCCTGCAGTGATTTCTCATTGGAAAAAAAAACAAGGTGTCCCAATGCTTCCTTTTTTGTATGGCTCCTACAAATCTGAAAGCTTTCTTGAGTGAGGTAACAAAAGTTAGGCTTTCAAGCAAAGTACATGGTACGTAAAGTGTCCTGATGAACCTGCACAGCCTTCGCCAAGGCCTGGGGGTCTCTGCCGTTGCTCTGTCCAGATATATGGCTGCCCTCGCCACTGAAAGCGCAAGAAAATCATTGTGTAATTATTTAATACTCCCCCCCAAGGCACACTGAGAAACCCCCTTGGACTGCTGAGCCTGCTGTTCTGGACACCGTTTGCAACTCTCCCCCATGCTAGGTGTGAACTGTGCCCAGCACTGCGGTGATTCCAGCACCCCAAAGTGGCTGGTAGCGCTCAAACACCCCAGGGATGCTCCTCCAGATCCAGGATGAGCTCAAGATGGGATCTGGATTTAACCCTCCTTGATCCCCATTTCCTCCTAGACTGGGACCTAAGAGGACATAGCTATGGGCAGATCTGCAGAGCTGCTCTGATTCAGCCTCTTTTGGACCCGAAGGCAGTGCACTTGTGCCCCACTGCTCCTCCCTAGGCTTTGCCCTCCGTGAGCCCCCAGGAGCAGCCCTCTCACCTGTCGTGCTCCTTGTCCACGAGGTGATACCGCGCTCTGAACGCCACCAGTCGGGCGTAGTACGCTGGGGCCGGGATGGAGACGGAGCGAGTGCAGCGCACGTACGTGTGGCACAGCTGGTACGTGAGGATTTGCAGCTCATCCGCCGTGAAGCGGTTGTCATCCCAGAGCACGTAGTAATGGGACGGCCGGCTCGTACCCTGCCAAGGAGAGGGAACGGGGTGAAATGAAAGGTGCTGCCCATGCCCGCAGCCAGCTCCCTTGTATCCCAATCACCCTCCTCCCCGATCAAAATGAGACAGCAGAACAGCCTGAACACGGAGAGAGGTCCGTGCTTCCCTAATTTAAGAGCCCCACATGTGAATGTGAGGCAGGGAAGCACTTTGCACTGACGTGCAAACCATGCCCAGGCACTGCTGGTGCTTCCGTGCTGCTTCCCCAGGCCCCTGCCACCGCACGGCATCGCGCACTGCGCCAGCACAGAGCTCCCCCCACAGCTCCCCACCGAAGCAAGCCAGCTCCCTGCTGTCCTTGCAGCGGGAGAGGGTGCCAAAAAGCCTCTCTTGCGGAAACAGCTGTAGATTAAGTGAGTGCAATTTCTTCTGTACAGTTTCTGACTAATCTTGGCTGCCTGAAGAAAGGCAGCTGTGAAGCAAGCCGCCTCCTCCAGGGCCGGCTGGCCCCAGCTCTCCCGCCCACGGGCAGACAACAGGTCCCTGCTGACAACCAGGCGCACCGGCGAGCCCAGCGTGCTCAGGCCCCAGCTGACAAGCTGCTGAACTGGCCGCTCCAAAGAAGGAAATTCTCAGAGGAGAGATCCTTGGCTCCAGGAGAGAAACCAAGCGCACGCCACAGAATGCAGCAGCCACGCTGCCTGGCACCTGCTGGCCCAAACTGCTGCAAGGGCAGCTTGGAGCAAGCGCCTGTGTCTCCAGGGAGGGCCCCAACAGATGCAAAAGAGCGCAATCTGCAGCAAGAACCAAAGAAAAACAGCAGCGTCACACCAACCAGCTCTGCAGCACGGTACCTGAATGCCTGCATGACTGCACAAGTAGAAGTCGAACTCAAAGGGGTGGGTGATGTTTGTATCCACTGTTGTTCCGGCTGGGATGTTCCCACTCTTCCCAATCTACAGGGAATAGAAAGAGAGATCCAAGCACTGCACAATTTGATTATTTCCAGCTGCCCGGAGCACTGCCTGCAACACCTGCTCTGCGTTAGGGCCACAGCACAGGGTCCCCCATCTCAGCATCTCAGTTTGAGGGCACCACTCTGCTTGGAGGGAACAGAAGCAGCTCATCCCGCTCTGCTCCCTGCCCCGACAGGCCTGCCAGCATGTTCTGCAAGCATCAACACCAGGCATGACATAGACAGAGAGCAAACTACATAAAAAGGAAAGCAGGCAGGGTGAGGGCTGGGCACTGGCCCATCCCACTGCAGAAGTGTGGATTAAGTGAGTAAAACTCCAGGAATCTCTGCAGAGAGTACACTAGAGCCTTTGACATAAGACACCAGGGCTTTTACACCCTGGTCAAAAATGGTCCTTAGTTCCCAAGATTAAGTCTTCATGCTCAGGGAGAGCCAGAGTCTGGTTAGACGAGATTTAAACCCTAAATATAGATCAGTCAGTGAGCACAGCACACACAAAGCACACATGAACTAGCTGTGAGCAAGCAAGGGGTTATTCATCCTGTCACAACGTCAGCGGCTGCAGCTATCACCAAAACAACAGATGTTTGCAAGCTGACAGAGGCTATTTCAAGAGAGTCACCAGGATCATCAGCACCCAGTAACTCATAATAACAGCAAACAGCTGTCTGGGTTTCTAGAAGCAGCCTAATCCACATGGATACGGGAGTCAATTGAGCAGCAGATTTGATTCAAGAAAGCGGTCTGCCTGCCAGCAATGAGCTTTCCGCTCAGTAAAGTCCAGGGCTGACTCTCCGGCCCTGCCGCTCACCCTCTCGTTCTTGTCTGCGCAGAAGAGCCGGGTGTGATGCCTTTTCTGCACGACGATGTAGGTGATGCCAGGCTGGTAATCCTTTTCCAGTTTGATGCAGGCGTCGCGGATTGCTAGGAGCTCGTAGTGAAGGATCTGGAGAGACAAGAGCACACAGAGTGAGTGGATGCAGCAGCTGGTTTCTGCACCCAGCTGTCCCTGCCCACCCTCAGGAAAGCCACAGCAGCCAGCGCAGGTTTAGGCAGCAGCACAGGGACCAGGAGATCCGATCTCATCATCCACAAGCGTCTGGCAGCACTGCGCGTCCCCAGACACAAGTGGAAAAAGAGGAGAGTGCTCAAAGCTAGCCTCGGGAGATGCTTCAAAGCACCGCCTGCCTGGTGCCCTCGTGCTGCCAAGCACGTCCTCAGCGACTGCCAGATGCCCAGCACCAGCTCTGCAAGGCTTTGGCCCAGCTCCCCCCAGCCAAATCAGCCCACCACCACCAGCACGCACGAAGCATTTCAGCAAAACCCTGCAATTTCAGGCAACGGAAATGCTAGTGAGGTGAACTCAGGGCCTTAAAAAGCCTCTCTCCTCTGGCTGCAGGCTGCCCCACAGAGCTGCACGCCCCAGCTCTGCTGGCTGAGGGGGATGCAAATGGTCCTCACCTGGGGGAGCTGCCCCTCGGGAACACCGTCACGGTAGAAGATGATCCTGGTGGGTTTGAAGCGGGTGGATTTGTAGAACTGGATGAGGAGCTCCCTCACCATGTAGGACAGGTCCTCGATGATTTCCTGGCGAGGACGCTGCACGCGCACCGTGGCACAGTACCGGCTGGGGTGGGCGTCCATGCTGCCCACAACCTGCAGGGACAGAGGCAGGCAAGGCTTACAGGTTACCAGGGGAAGGACGGGGAAGATTTGGGACTTTCCCAGCTCTCTGACTGCTTCCAACACCCACAGCTGGCCGTGGGCAGCACCCTGAGCTCACAGATTAGGAGATGGGACAGCAAATACCACGAAGACAAGTGCAGGCCAGAAAGGGCAACCCTGGAGGCAGCCACATAACAGATTCATGCTCTGCAGTGCCCCTTGGGGCATTTGCAGGAATTTCCAGTGAGATGGCTGGGCTGGCACCACTGAGCCACACGGGGCTGTTACTGCCCTGTCCCTGCTCCTGCTCAGCAGCAGAGGGGTGAAGGGGGAGTGGGGCTGCAACCCTTCTACCTCCATCCCTCATTTGTGGGTTCGGGCTTCCACAAAGGGCAGCTCAACCCAAACCCTGCTCTGCTGTCCCACCAGGGCGATGACACCCCCAGGTACAAAACCCCACCATCACCACGCTGTAAAAGCCGCTTAGGTCTTTATTACATTACGAGCAGGGAGCTCAGCCCTTCTCCAACTGTGGGAAGAGCAAAACAACCCTGCCCACGCTGGGGTGCTGGGAGGTCTTTGCCCAAAAGGCGACCAAACGAGGTAAATGCCTGCAAAGAGCGGCTGTCAGCATTATGTCCCTGTGCCCTGCTCCACTGCAGGAGTCACCCAGCGCAGCCCGGTGCTCCGGAGGGGAGACCCTAAAGACGTCAGGCACAGAGGCTGAGGGCAGCCAGGCTCAGCCATGACGCAGGGGTGGGGGCACAGCGTGAGTCACGGCGCCGAGGCGTGTTTTAGCCCACGCTGTGACACGCTGACACGCTGCCCGGGTGCTTCGCTGCTCTGAGGGCAGTGGGATGCTGCTGCGTGGTCCACATCCCACCCACCCGAGCAGGGAAAGCACCGCAGCCCCACATCCTCTGTGGCACGGAGCCCAGCCCACGGCCCCCACCCTCAGCATGGGTTTCGTTTTTGCTTAGTGAAAGGAGCTCTGGGTTCTGGGCTGCTGTCGGAGCTGAAACGCTCAGCAGAAATCTTTCCTTTAGCTCTAGAGCTGGACCCTTTCCTATCATCTTATTAACAATGCACCAAGGAGAAGATTAAGGCCAAGTCTATACCCTTCTCCTCCCCTGCAGCTCTGAAAAAGCTTTTACGAAAATTAAGGAAAACAAAACGAAACCACAGTGGTCCTGTACAGAAAAACACAAAGTGTTTTCAGAGTGGAAGCACCGCCGCCAGGAAACAGACTGCCCTGTCCCACCCACACCTATGAGCAAACAGCCAAAAGCATTTCCCAACCCCTTTTAATTAAGAAAAAAAAAACACTCCTACAGAGACATTTGCATGCCATGGAAAACCTGAGCTATGAGTCCTGGAAAGCTAAGAACTGAATAGGAAAATGCTGACATGCTTAATTAAAACAGATGCTGTGAGAACCTGACACTCTCCTTTACTGCAAGGAGCACAAGGACAACGTCCTGCAGGCTCCCAAAGGGCGCGAGCTCGCAGCCAGCCCCACCAGCAGCTGAGTGTCACATCACTCCGTGGATGCTCGGTATTTGCTTGGGGTAAATAAGCAAAATCACCCCATTTCTAGCCCCCATCTCCAGTCCCTGCTCTCCCTCTCAGGGAAGGTGCCTCCCAGAGGTGCTTGCAGCCAGCAGTGATGCCTCCTCCAGCCCCAGGGAGCACAGCAGCAGCGCCGAGCTCCCTGCAGGCCCTGTGCAACTGGGCCCAGCACATCACGAGCCCCATCTGCTGGCAGCTGCCAGCTCTCCCTGTTGCTGCCAGCTCTCCCAGTGGCTCCTCAAAACCACAGCCTCTTCATGGACACACAACTCCTATTCCAGCTCCTGCCTCCCTTCAGCGCTATCAGACCCTGAGCCCAGCCTCAGGAAGGGACTCACAGCTGTTATGGAGGGTTTCTTCCCATCTCCTGCTGGCGGGTGGGTGACGTCGGCCCCGAGGAAGATCACCGGTTGCTGAAAGACTGCAGAGCTGGTGGGAAAGGAGAGAAAGCAGCAATCAGCCTTTTGGGGCGTCTCAGGGCAATGCTCAGCCCAACAGAGATAAGAAAATCACGTAGAGGACGTTGTGATTCTCTGGGTTCTAGCTTGGGCACAGGCACATCAAGGCAAAGACGGGCTACAAACCTACATTTCAGACAGCTGCTTTACAGAGCAGCCTGCAGGTCCCCTAATCCTCAGGGAACAGCGTGCTGGCAGCACAGCAATGTCCCAAAGGCAGCAGGTCAGGAGGGGCACTGGAAACAAGCCCTAAAGCTGGGACAGGCAGCAGCCATACGAACCGCTGGTGAGGCACAAGGATGTTGTTGATCCCGCCAAGTTTGACGTTGATCTTGAGGCAGAGGTTGGAAAGGGTCTGCGGGGAGGTTTTCACCACGTTCTTGACCTGGACGCACTGCGTGGCCATTCCCAGGAGGGTGTCCCCAACACGCTTCACCTCGGCTGCAGGCAGAGGAAGCACGTGAACAGGCAGGCAATCAGCAAAGCCTCCCAGTGTGAATAAAATAGGGGAGAAAGTGGGAGGGCAGAACCAGAGCAAAACCCTTCTCCTCCCTTCTCCTTGCCCCTGCCCCAGACGCACCGTACACTGGTGTTTTCCCCGGCAGGATGACAATGATGAGCTGAAGCCCTGAATAGGTGTTCTTGAGGTGCCGAAACATGGGCTCCACGCTGTCTGCACCCTGGGCGTATTTGCAGAAGCAGGGCTGGCCTTGGATCGGCATCCCGGCATCCTTGGAGATCTTGCGCAGCTGGTCCGTAAAGTTCCTGTATGCAGGAGGAGAGAGAAGTCAGACCCTCCACACCACAGCACGGGGGAGAGCTGGACCCATCACACCACATCTGCAATCTTACAGCATCCAGCAACCCCAAGAGAGCCCAAATGTCCTCTCCTAACGCTCTTACCCACAGCAAAGATTTTTCCTAAGGACCAAAGGAGCTGTAAGCTATTCCCATCTGGATGATTTCAGGAGGAGCAGACCTGTTCCCTGGGACCGTTGATTTCTAGGTGATTGCAAAGCTGATGCAAGCCAGCACTTACCAAACCAGACAATGTTACCTGGTGTGCTCGAGCTCAGCAGTACTCCAGGTCACCAAGGATAAATCTGAGGCAGGGAGAGCCACAGGGAGTGCAGGGCTCCCAGCTCTGCCAGCACTCCCCTGCCCCAAAAGGGTGGCAAGAGGAGCTCTGTGTCACTCCCACCTGCACTCAGTTCCTGCAGATGCTGTGAGCTGCTCCAAACCATCCCAAAACATAAGAGTGTTAAACAGAGCCAGAAGAGACAAACAAAACGCTCGCCTCGATGCATCCACCCTTGGTCAGGAGACACCAGGTCCCCAGCAGAACCCCAGACCAAGGTGACTGCTTCTCTGACTTAAACTCTTAGAAGTCCAAAGGAAACCACACCAAGGTAAATCTGAAGTAGGACAGAAAGTTCATTTGCTAAATTAAACTCAATTTTGAGCTCTCGAGGTGTTACAGAAACTTTTAACTAAATCTCCTCGCAACCCATCCAGCTTCCCCTGGAGGAAATTCAGATCAGAAGAGCTCGACACAGCGTTATCTGGCTTTCTGGCTGACACCATCAGAGCAAGAAACTGCAGCTACCTGATGTAAAGGAGAGACTGACTGTCAGTCCACATGCCTGAGAGTGATGATGTGCTAACTTTAACCTGGCAGGCTTCGCAACGGCTCAGGGGCTGTTTGCAGCCAGGATAAACAGTCAGGCACTCCGGATAAACTAACAAGAAACAACACTGAACACCCAGTCCGGACCTGGATCAAATTTGTACCAGCAAGCAGTTGAGCCGTGCAGAGATCCGATGTCAGTGATAAGGGAAGTGCAGCCTGGGGCTGGGAACAGCAGGGTGGCTGCCCTGCACGCCAACACATCTCCCCCTGCCTCTTCCCACCCTCACGGGCTGCCCGTTTCCTTACTTCAGCACCTCTTCTCGACACTGCTTCTGTGGGGCGAAGCAGGCAATCGCCCAGACTTTGATCTCAATGCCGTTGTAGAACTGCTTCCCTCGCATGTCCCACACGCCTTGGTTGGGAGTTGCAATGGCTCGGTTCTGCAAGGCAAACAGACAGTCAGAGCGCTGAAAGACCACGTCCCACGAGGCAGGGACCTCGAGGCTCCAGCCATGAGGACCAAGAGGCTCCAGCCCCATGCTGGCAGCCCCTGGGGAGCACACATGTTGTGTCTGCGCTCCCCATCATGAAGCTGCACACCCTCGAGAGCTGGGCACGCTGAAAGCAGCTCCCTGCACCTCTAGGGATTAGCATGGCACTCAGAGAATGGTAATTCAGAACCTTCGCTGCTCCGAGGTGATGGAAAATACACCTGAGCTGTTCTCGTGCAGCACCACGAAGCAGCGAGTCCTGGGAGTCCCTCCAGGTGTGGGCACAAACCCCAACCACATCTCAAACACATGGAAGGATGACCAAGCCTGACTCTGAACATCCCTCTCTCTTTCTGCCCACTTTCTTGTCACTGCATTACTTTTGACTCCAACTTTCAGAAGAGTCATGTTACAAAATACACACAAAAAGAAAACAACAAACAAACCCAAGGTACTGCAATAAAAAATTCCAGCTCTAACCTACAAACCTGAAGGTAGCACAAGTTTTAGTTAAAATCAGGGTTTTCTGCTGCAGAGGAATCTCTGCACAACACATCTGAACACCCCCAGCACAGCCCTGCTTACCCTGCCTCCGTACTGCAGGATGGGTGCTGGCAGGACCCTCCCCGTCACCTCCGTCATGTCGTCTTTCACCTTGATCCCAAACTCCTGAATATACGGATCCAGGTTGTAGCTGGCATTCTTCATCTGCAGAGGGAAGGAAGGGCAAGTGGGAGGGAGTGAGACCAGCTGCTTCATCCCACACAGTGTTCAGCTGACCGGGAAACATGGGCACAAAATATTTTCTCTACGGTGCTGAAGTCCTCTTGGTA
This sequence comes from Anas acuta, assembly GCF_963932015.1. NCBI lineage: Eukaryota > Metazoa > Chordata > Aves > Anseriformes > Anatidae > Anas > Anas acuta. Next base: position 6,229,432 of record NC_088999.1, read on the forward strand.
AGGGGAGGGCAAGCAATTTAACACAAAGGGACAAATTCTGCCCTCCAAAGTGACCCAGGGGTGACCTGATTTTGAATGAGATGACCAATGCAGCCAAGAGCAGAGCCTGATCCTAAGATTTACAGCTTCAACAGGAAGGTTCAGACCGGCAAGACGCTGTTATCAAAGGTCCCAGAAGGAATATCAAATGTCCCCAGCTTCCAAAGCCCAGAGACATTGGTTTGGACAACAACAGGGCCATTACCCAGATCCTGTCCATCCACTGCTGGAGCCAGGTTTATCGTTCCCTTCCTCGCCCCAGGCAGACCTGGGGACACAGAGTTCCCGTACCACAGGCTGATAATGCACAGTCCCCACATGTCTGGAGCTGAAGTCATTTCTCTAATTTGTTTTTTCTATTTTTAGTCCCAGCTCCCTTTGTGTCAGGTTCCATCAACGTGAGGACCTGAATTTGCTGCACATGAGTTTCCACGGTCACTTTGAGCGGTGTTCTCCTGTACAAGCGACCATTACAGGCAGCTCCGATGTGGGATTCGGTGAGAGGAAAGGAATAACCAAGCCATAAATCCCACCAGCACCTCCTGAGCAGGCTGAAGCTGCCTTCTGCAGGGCAGCTCAGGAGCAGGACTGTTCCACAGTGCCTCAGCCTGCCACCAGAGCCCAGCCCGACGAGGAACCCCCGCCGCAGGGACACGTACCAGGCGGCTGATTTCCTCCTGCCTGTCCGGGGCAGACCTGGCCGTCGCTTTTATCATGGTTGACGTTTGATTGTCTGTGAGCTTCTTGATGCACCGCTGGCCTGCCACGATGTTACACACCTGCACACAGGGGAAAGCAAGCAGCCACGTGTTAGGAACGTGTGAGGCACTCAGACCTGGCAGCCAGCCCCAAAGCAGAGGTGATGAGCCTGCAGCTGCACAACAATGGCACCTTTACAGCACGCTCTCATCCCTCACTTCTTAAAAACAGCTCTTGCCAGGTCACTGTGGCAATTAACACCCATTACAATTAGCTGCAGAATACTGTCATGCCACCAAAGGCCAGAGGCCACTGCCTTTGCTTTTTGTGGTGCCCAAAAGCCCAACGGCGCAGCGCTGGCACTCACCTCCAAGGGCAGGTACGTGTGCTTCTGCTCCTGGCCAACCTGGAGACAGGGTAGGTGAGGGTATTTCAGCTGCAGGTTGTATTTCTGCTTAAAGTACTGAGCCACTGTGCACTCCACTGTCTGACCGCTCTCCAGCTGCAGGGGAAACCTGGCAGGGGCAGGACACGAAGGATGCACCTACTCAGAACAGACACCTCCACACCCCAAGCACTACTTACTCTGGCTGGAAAGAAAAGGAACTAAGAGGCTCCCATCGTGAGCTATCACAAAGGAAAATAACAAGCAGAAGAGCAGCATTTTCAGAAATCAAGGAAGGAATACTCTGATCCCAGTGTGAGACTGAGGGCCCTAAATAAAGCTCTCCCTCACTAATCCTGCTAATCAGGGTAAATGTTTATTACAGGACATGCCACACATGCCACTGCCAGGTACATAAATACAGCCACACTGGCACTCACAAGGGCTTCTGTGCTTTGTGCCCACTTTGGGAGCTGAGCTACAGACAAAGGCTAACCAGCTCCTGAACACTTAGGGGGGGAGGAGAATGTGACGGGCAAGAGGAGGTACAGCTTGCTTTAAAACTAGGAAAAAAAATTAAAACTTCCCCATGGCAGGGCTGGGGGGTTCTGGGCCATCAACATCAGGAGCATGCGATGCCCAGCCTCACCCGACAGCACCAGAAAATGGGGATGCAGCGTGGAACCTGCCCACCCCACACGCTCACCATCCCAGTATCTCCCCTTCATTGCCAGCGCCAGGCTAGGCAGAACCTGCCCTGGAAACGCCCACGGGCTGCAGACAGCCCACAGCTCAGCACAGAGGGTGCTTCTGCCTCCCTTTCCCTGCAGGGGTGCTGCAGACCCCTGTGGGGAGCAGTTCAGCCCTAGAGAAGCATGGGGTGCACTTGGTCTACAGCTCCCCAACACAGAGGGGCTCCCTGGCCCAGCCTCCTCCCAGGCAAATAATTTAACGGCAGGGGATTGCTTTATTCCTTGACAAAGCTTTTGCTCTGGCAGCGTCTATTTTAAGCAAGAAGAAAACCAAACTCAGAGGTAAAAACTAGGACAGTTCCTGGCATGTTCGCTCCCGCCCTCTGCAGCGTGCTGTCTGCCAGACAAAGCATCCTCTCTGCTCCCACCCTCTGCATCCCGCTCGGCTTCACGGCGCATGACAGCGCGGCGCAGAGAACTGCTGCAGAGCGCCAAGCACAGCGCCTTTTGCTCTCACGGGCTGGAGTTTTCCCCCTCCAGCTCTCCCTAACGCTACCAGCAGCTGCTAAAAAGGAGAACAGCGCAGATTTTTCCAAGGGCATCTTCCCACCCGCCTTACGTCTGGTGGCTGGCCGGCCGCCTGGTAACGTTACACACGCGGTATTTCCTCTTCATCTGCCCACAGTGGGTGACCTCCACTTTCAGGCCTGGTGCGAGACAGAAAAACACAGCAGAATCACTGGTAAATGCAGGAGCAATTCCCTTCTGCCCAACTTCCCCGTGACACTGCAAACACCTTCCTTAAATGATTAACCGTTTGCAGAGCAGGCAGGCTGGCAGATGCCTGTGAAGTGCAGCGAGGGAGGAAACGGTGCCCCAGGAGGCATTTTAAAGGTGCAACCCCCGCGTCCCCTCCCTTGGCACCGGGGCTGGGTGCAGGAGAAGAGCTGATTTACTGAGCTCAGTGTTTGTGGCAGTCCCCTAGTGCCACCCCAGGGCTCTACCTTTGATCTCCTTGGTGAACCGCACTCTCTGCGAGTCTGTCAGTGGCTTGGGTTGTTCGTCGATGTTCCGGATATCCAGCACCTCGCACATGAACTCAATGACAGGCTGGGCTTTGTAGAAGGCCGTTGCGGACACTGCAGGACAGATACCATGATGAGTCTCTGCTCTCCTTCAACAGAGGGACCCAAGAGCAGGCCAGCTGCAGCCTCCCCGAACACATCCAGCCCCACTGCAGGCCCCCACCCCACCTCATGCAGCACCAGAGATTTGGCTCCCATTGTAAAGACCCTAAAAGAGAAGCCCCCAACCCAAAGAGACGCTGGGACCCAGCCTGTGCTGCTCTCTGAGAGCAAACGTGACTGTGCTGGGCATGCTGGAGAAAAAAAAGTGTTTATGTTGGCATGAAAAATATATCACCATCAATGTTGAGCATCATCTTCCACATGGCAGGCCTGACGGACTGGTGGAAGCCGAACCAGACCTCCCTGCCGCCTCCCAGGGGGTGGTAGTAGCCTTCAGGGGGGGAGAAGAAGGAGCGGCCGACGGGGGTGTACCTGCAAAGCGAGGGGACACCACATCAGACAACAGGCACCGACCACAAGGCACCCCCAGCCCATGGGAGCCATCGCTTGCCCCGGTGGCCCTGATGCACGCCCCCATTTATTTCTCCTACAACAACGCTGACAACGCAGCCTCCCCAGAGTCCTTGAAGAGCAGTCCAGCCACAACAGCCTGCCAAGGACAGCCAGCTCCCCCAGCACAGCCCCTCCCCAGCATGTTTGGTGCCCCTGGGGGACACGGCAGGGTTCTGCCTCCCCCAGTGCCCACCTCCACCCCCCCCCAGGTGCAGGTACCTCATGGAAGCCAGGTGCCTCATCGCAACATCCAGCGCCTGGACGGACTCCAAGGGGACGGGGATCTGCCCGCTCACCAAGGCTTCGTGGAGCATGCGCCAGCTCACAATGGCCATCCACTTGATAGAGACCTTAAATATCCTGTCCTTGCCTTCCCCGGGGATTGTCACCTCAAAGTCAACCTGGGGAGGGAAGGGGAGCGATCACGGCATTGCCACAGGGCTTCAAGGCCACAGCACAAGGAGACACAGGTTGTTTTTAGTGGGTTGGGGTTAGGGTTTTAGGGTTAGGGTGCACATGGCACATCGTGCATGCCTGCATGGGGTCCCCCGCCCCCCTCTTACCCTCTCGTTTCCAATAGGTAAGGCCGTGACCGTGTAAATGTTTTTCTTCCCATCGTAGACTGGTTTTCGGTCTCCGAAGATCTGAGGTTTGAAGTGTTGTACCATGTACTCCACGACCTCCCTACACAGACAAGCAGAGGCAAGAAAGAGGGACACAGGGGAGAGAGGAGCGAGGTTTGTTTTGCCAGCATCTTCACAGCCCAACGCCTTTTGTGACCTGCCAGGTCCCGAGCTTCTCCACCTGGGGCACCTCCGGGCTCTCGCTGCAGCGCTGCGGGCCAAGGGACGGCAGAGCCAGATCTCTCCCAGGCAAGAGGGCCCCCACACGAACACCCACACGCCTCAATCCATGGCTGGTTAAATCAGGTTGAGCAGAACAAGTTCACACAGCACGCAGCAATGTGCCCCCACGCGCGCTGGAGCTGGCTGCGAAGCCGCCGTGCTTGCCAGGAGGGCGAGAGGGGAGGGACTCGCCAGCACGGGCTGCCAAGAGCACAGGGAACAGCAGCTCCAGCATCTGCTCGCTGGCCTTCGAGGGGAGGCCAGAGGCAGGAGGGGAAAGGGAGCAAAAAGAGCGACAAAAAGCTACAAAATTAAATAAATAAATAAATAAATAAATAAAAAGCAGGCGATGGCCCGAGATCTGGGGCTTGCTATTTTTAAAATCCGTGATCGTTGCCAAAATAGCACAGCTGCTTTGAAGAAGCAGGGGACTGTGGTGAGGTTCAAGACCTCCTAAGCTATCAGGAACAGGAACAAATGCTGCCGTGCGGACGCAGCTCACGAGGTTCAGCCATCTGGGGACGCTGGGCAGTGCTGCGAGCCCAGCACGGAAAGGCTCCGAGCACACAGTGCCCAGGCCTGTGCTGGGCACGAGCACGGCTTCCTGCAGGGCCCCAGCACCACTTCCAGCACTGTTTTACCACCCCAGCACAGGGAAAGGGCAAAGGCAGCCACGGACAACGTCACCCTGGTGATTTCCACAGGTGAAGAGGGACAAAGGCGCTTATTGTGTCTCCACAAGGAAACCGGAGGTGGGAAGCGAGGGCCAAAACCTCTAATACTTGCCTTACCTGTTGACTCTGCGTGGACATTTGTCGGGTTTGATATCCACTTCATAATGGTACACATCGATCTTGGGAATGTCCACCTCAAAGTAGTTGGCTAAGAGCTTGATGGGCTTCCCGACGGTTCCTATCCCGGGCCGACGCGGCGCCTGAAATACCTGCTGCAAGGGTGGCAGGTATGCGCCTGCAGCTGCGGGGAGACAAAACCGGGCTTAGGAGGGTTGCGAGAAACTCCAGCACCCGGTCAGATGACACCAAATCCACAGCCGTCTGTCACCATGTCCCAAACTCACAGCCAGGGTGCGAGGCAGCAGCTGCAGAGGTGGCACCACGGCAGCAGGAGGTGGAAGGAGCTCCACATGGCAGCACCCAGCGCCCTGCTCCTGCCCTGCCTCTGCCCCCTGCTCCGATGTCAACCCACCTACCCAGCAGATAAATAATCTCCGCTTTGCATTACGGAAAGGAGCTCGTTACGTTCCCTAAAGGGCCACAAGTGGCAGCAGCGCAGGGCTCGGAAGGAGCAGAGGACTTCCAAGCGCACGTCCCACGCCCAGGCACAGCCCTAGCTCAATTTTCTGACCGGAGCTTTGCTTCTCCCGACACCAGAAGACTTGTGCTTCACTTCCACACTACGAGGGCTTTGAAAGCATCCAAAAAAGTTGAGGATGAAGGGATGGGTGCCAGCACGGGACCGTAAGACACTCAGTGCTGCTTTTTAAACAAGATCTGCCCTTCTTGCTCCTTCCCTGATCCCCACCTATCCCCGTCTGCATCTTTTACTTGTTTCTAAAACCTAGCGAGGTCTTCAGCCAGCTGGGCCGGGTGCAGGGCACGCAGCCTGTGAGATATTCCGAGCACTCCATCTGGATGGCCAACTGTCAAAGCCAACCCCAAACAGCACCCAGCTCCAATTTGGGATCCGCAACACATGGCGCTCTTAGCACCCCTCGCTCCCCTCCAGGTTCTTTTTAAATCCCAATTTCAACCTCAGGCTAAACGTACCAGATACCAGACCAGCATCCTGAACTTCGCATTTGCTTTTCAGTTTCGCACCTGACCTCTGCAAGGATTAAATGCCACCAGGACCCCTGCGGCCACCCCAGGGGCGCTGCAGCTGTACCGGCATGAAGCCTCCTGAGGTCTCTGGAGCTCTGGAGAACCAGGAGCAGCAGCAGAGTGTTTGCCCCCGCTGCCTTTGTTTTTTGCAGGCAGTGATGCCCAGCAGACCCAGCTGATCTCATTTTAAGCCTGCAACCGTGTCCCACTGCTGGTGGCAGCGCCTGGTTAACCGGCTGCACAGCCAGCTCTTCGCTTTTGCTTCTCAGCAGGTGAAGCAGGAGCCCTGAGCTGTCCCATGTGGAAACTCACAGGGGTGCTGAATGCCTTCAGAGCCAAACAAGACAACGGGGACAAGACAATGGGGACAACGGGGCTGGAAAACCCTCACTCGGCAGAAACCCAGCAACCCACGGGTTGCAAAAGGCATCACCCACACACGACTCGAGCAGCCAACGAGCACCATGAGGATCTCTGGGGCCGACACAAGGCTTGTGACACCCGCAGGGGCTCTCGGCCAGGTTGGAGCACGGCACTTCCCTGGCCCCACCAGCTCCTTGTGTCAGGGAGGGCAGCAAAAGGACAAGCTGCACTCCTGAGGCGGCTTCTTTTAAGAAACCGAATTTTCTGATGAGCTACTCGCGGTGTAATTCATGTCTCCACACGACGAATATTTCTTGGCAATCACCAGCTCCCCGGCTGCAAGCTGATGCATTTTTAAATCGTCGTTAGCAATCAGCTAGGTATTTGCCAGCGCTGCTGGAGCCTCCGCTTCCCTGCTCTGCCTTTCCAACACGAACCCACGCGGGCCCTCAGAGGGGGCGAGGGCAGGATGTGGCTCTCCTCTGCCTCTCCGGGAGCCGTGCTGCTCCTCTGCAGCTGTCAGGGCTGGCATTCGGTCATTCCCTCTCCTGTTCGGGACCTTCTGATCCAGGAGATGATCCCAGAAGCCGTGCACGTGCAAGACGGCACCTCCTGGTGTCCGTGGCTCCCTCTTGCTTTGCGTCCCCGAGGAGGCAGGGGAGCAGCCGCCTGGAGGCACCGAGGCTCTCGGAGAGGAACTGAAGCAGCTGGGGACAGCAGGAGCAGAAGCGTGGTGCAGAACAGGATCCAGACAGAGCTGTCGGGGGTTTGTGGCCACTGCCCCACGTGGCGTCCTCGCAGCCTCCACCTTTCTGAAGGCACCCCAGGCACCGCCATAAAGCACAGCTCCCAAAGCCCCCTCCAGTGCAGCACCGCCCAAATCGGCCCATAAATAACAGAACAGAAACTCTCCCAATTAAGACCATGAACCACAGATTAAGGAGTCAGCCTCGAGCAATGCAAGCACTCCCTCAGAACCTCAACACGTGGACAGGGTCGTGGAGCTCTCCCCCAGCTGCAGCCCCGGGGTTATCGCCTCATCCTGCCAGCAAAGGACAGCCGATAATTGCTTTCCCTTCCCAAATTCCTCTGAGATCCCAAGCCTTTAAAAAAAAAAGCTGTTATCTCCTGGTGTTAGCTCCTGGCCTGGCACAGCGGAGCTGCCCAGGACACTATTTATAAGCAAGGTAACACCAGGGCAGCCGGGGCGGGGGAGGAGACCTGAAGGCACCCAGCAACCCCAAAGCCCTCCAGCTGGGCTCCTTCCCCTTCAACCCACATGGGAGAGACCCTAAAATGCTCTGGAGAACACACACACTGCACTAACCCTTCCCCACACCACGTCCCTGCCCCGCTGTGCTCACTGCCTTGCTGCAACCCCCTCCCGAGCCCCCCAAATCCACCGGCTGGTCCCAAAAGCTGCTCCCCGCGGGCTGCAAGGACACGGTAGGGAAACGCAGCAGAAAGGGGGCAGAAAAGGGGCCGGCGGCGAGTCCCCCCTTTGGCAGAAGGGGAAAAAAAAGCAACCCAAACAGCCGGGAGACAGAGGGGTTCCTCTGCATACCTCAACTCTCCATGGCAAAGCCGCGCAGGCTCCCACTTTGTCATGTAAATGAGCGCGCCCAGGGCCAGGGGCTGCAGGGCGAGCCTTGGTGGTGCCGCACAATGCAGCCAGTGAGCGGGAGCAAATCCGCCTGCCAGCAGAAATTCAGCAGCCTGGGAGGAATCACAGGCTGGGGCACACAAAAGCCGTGCCCCGGGGATGTGTCGGGAGCCCCCTGGACACCGCTGGGCTTGGGGTTGGTGAGGGTGGAGCTGCCAAGGTGCAACTCCTCTTTTTGGGGTGATTCCTGCTGGAATAGGCTGGGTTCCTGTTATTTATTGTAACAGCTGGCGACCGCGACCCACTGACCAACAGCTGCCCGTGCCGGGGCGAAGCTGCCGGTGGAAAGGCATGAAATTACCATGTCATTGAAATCCTCGCCGCCGCCGCATTCAGACACGAGAGGCTGGGAGAATGGGGCCGAGACAAAAGGGAGTTTTATCACCGCAGAGGGTCTGGGACGGCCCCATCCCACGGCCCCCTCCCCACGCACCCACAGCGCAAAAATGACGCCAGGAATCCGAGGAGAGCGAGCAAGGTGCTGGGGTGTGCGCAGGGAGGTGCCTCTGGGCATGCAGCGTGGTTCGTCCTCACCCTGAATAAACCCTAAATCAACAAATCAACCCCACACACCACCCCAAGAAGGGAAAATCCTCCATCAGGAGGCGAGGCAGCCAGCAAGAAAGGCAACCACAGCGAGCAGACGGAGCAGGGACAGAGCTGGCGCTCCTGCCTTGCACGGACCCGGGCAAAACGGAGGAGAAACGCCACCCACGGGGCTTGGGGACATTTCTCCCGGTGTCCCCAGGCCAAGGAGCCGCCCTGTCCCCGTCAGAGGCCCCGGGCAGCCCCGTCCCGCTCGTCCCCGCAGATGTGCGGCCCCATCTGCACCCGCCGCACGTCCGCGAGCGCAGCGCGGCTCCCGGCGGCCCCGGCACCTGCTCTCCCCGCTGCCTCCCTCTGCCCCGCGCAGCGGGACGGGCTCCAAGTCATGAAATTCGTTAGCTGCTGCCCCCGGAATAGCCAGCTGGAAAGGAGACTTGTCGTTGCTGGAAACGGTACAGCCAAAAATCAAAGGGATTTCTGGGTGCTTCGGGCTTTTCTCTCCCATTTCCCTCGCTGTTTTTAAAGGATCCCCATTCCCCCGGTGTCAGCGCTCTTCCACAAGCCAGGTTTTCTCCACCTAACCTCTTCTGACACACACACACACACACACTCCCAGTTTCCAAAGTTAGCACCTCCAGAAGCAGCGTCAGACACGGTCACACAGAGCCCAGAGTGCAGAAAGTGCTCTCTGTATCTCAGCTCTGCCCACCCAGACCCCCGCACCCCCTGACTCCCCCGGCCAGGTGTTGCTCCCAGCCTGTGGCTGCGTCCCAGAAATCCCCCGAAGCTGTTTCGGATCTGTTTTACCATGGTATTTACTTTGGAAAGCAGCTTCCTTCTTTGTATCCCCTGCATCGAGCACCTCACTGTGCAAAGGGCATGGTTACAGGGGGATCACAGGTGGTGAACCCGAGAGCCTCAGGTTAAAAATCTCCCCAGCGCCGGGCGGACGCGGCTCTGCCCTGTGTCAGCCGAGGGGTGCACAGCCCTGCAGGAAAAGGAGCCCAACCTATACGATGTGCTTGCCTTGCTCAATCCAAAGCTGCATTTCAATTACTACCACTTAACGAAGCCTATTATATGTTATTTTCTAGGAATCCCATCACCTGAGATGCCCACGCAACCCTGGATAAAGGAAATGGTGCTGGAGATGCTGGATCCTGGCTGGATTTGAAAAACTCGTACTGCAGCCCCTCAGTAGGATGCTGGCGAAATCCCTGACTTGCAGCACACCCAGAGAGGGGTTTCATACCTGTGCCAGGCTGGCTCTTACAGGGAACCTACTGATGCTACCACAAATCCATCACAATTGCCATTAACAGGTGAGTTTTTTTCTCTCCACGCTGCTGTTAACAGGGATCATGAACCAAATTTGGTGTTTCTGGGGCCAGCAGCGTGGTGCAGGGGGTCCAGACACAGCCCAGAGCCTCGGTGGCATGAGCTGACCCCCAAGGGTTGTCCCGCTGAACCCCAGCCCACCTTTTTGTGCCTCTGACCAAACCAAGGCAGTTGCCAGTGGGAAACCCAAGTCCCCAAACCCCACTGCAGCCCAGCAGGCAGCTCGCCCGCCTGCCACACGCAGGAAGCGCCGCAGCAATCAGCAGAGCCCAGAGAGGTGGAAATAGAGGTATTGCTCCTGCAGTCCCCAGGCCAAACGCAGGCGTTTGTCTCTCTCATGGAGAGGGGCCAGCGCCTGGCAGCCAGCTCCGCTCTCCAGGCTCTCCTCCTCCAGTCCCTTTCATCACCGACCACGAGCGCGGGGTCTCCGCTAACAGCGCCTAGAAAGGGCAGCAGATAACATCTCTCCGGCCTCTTCCAGGAGGGTTTCGCGTACGCTGGTGTAGACTTTCCAAGCCCAAGCAAAGAAAGTGCACATCTGTGAGCAGCAGACAAAGAAAGCCTCCAGCTCCTGATAAAGGGACAGGACAAAAGGCAAGGACAGCTTCGCCTTCATGTTTCGCCGTGCCCACGTCCTGTCTGTGGGGCAGCCCCGCGGACCTGCAGCCCAGGAGCTTCCCCTAAAAGAGGTTAAAACCCCGATACGGATCTCAACACCGTGCTGCCAAAAAAGCAGCGCTTTTCTGCCCGATTTGTCTTCCTTTCAACGTCTGCCATCTTAATAATTTGTCTCTAGTTTGTTCTTCGCTGGGTTTAGAAAGACTCCAGAAAGAGTTTCAAGATAAATCGTACGCGCTATGTCTCGAGGCAAGGTGCTTCTCCTGGCTTTGTTTCTTGCTATAATCCCATCCTAGAAACACGCACATGTGAGTTCATGTTTCCTGAAGATAAAGAGATCCAACAGACAGACCAGCTTCGGGTTTTTTGCAGGGTTTAGCACAGGAAGACAACTGTTAAGATTAACAGCATTTAGGAAGTTTGCAAAGGATAAAGAAAACTACAAGTTGGGGGAAAACCAAGTTTAGCTTTTAAAACCGCCGCACGCATGTTCCTCCCCCGGCAGCTGCCTGTACGTCTGCAAATCTCCCAGGTTCCCCTCTGCTGCCTTTCCAGACATTTTCACGTTCAGCACATCCAAGCGTGGCTTTTTTCCCCCGTGTGCTTTATTACCCTGACAGGTTACAGCTCCAGCGTGGTTGAATCCTAAAAGCACACCGAGGGGACCGTCGGCAGGGGCTGCAGGAGGCAGGCACGGCGCTCATCCTGCTGACACAGGACAAACGTTTCCTGGCACCGCAGGGTGACCCCGGCGGCGTGGTCCCACTCCAAGAGCCTTGACGAAGCCGGCTTCCCACAGCCAGATTTGGGGGAGAAAAGGACAAACTCCCAACAAAGGGGCAGCAGGGCTCCGTTCCCAGCACGGAGACATCGGCTGGGCCTGAACCCTGGCACGTCCCCATCCTCCTCAGCCCCTCCGAGAGCTTTTAAAGCACCTTCCCAAAATTAAGGAAGCTTGATAACGCGTGTGTTGGGGTGGGAGCCGTGCTATCAGCGTTTCCCAGATGGAGCCGGGGTGCGGGGGCACTATCGGCCCCGAACACGCCACACCAGCCCCACGATGGTTCCTAAATCACGGTCTCCAGGAGGGCACCAAATCCGCACCAAACACCCATCCGGCAGCCGAAAGGTAACGAAGACACACAGGTATCTCCACATTAGGCTTCAATTAAGATCATTATGAAAGGATGAGGCAAGAATTTAAAGATATGGTGGTTTTAGCCCAGACCCGCTGCACGTTGCGGGACCGCACTCGCCAGCACGACGCCCGCCCCGCGCAAGGCCCCGCATCGCCCGCTGAGGTAACCAAAAACCCAAAACCCCAAATCTCGGGGGCACGAAGCGGAGCATCTGGCACCGCCACGGCCCGGGGAGCCCCCGGGGGACCGCGGGGAGCTCGAGGCGGAGACCGGGAGCCCCCGTTTGGAAGCGGGGGAGGCTCCGGAGCCTCAGAAAGCTGCAACGGGGGGCGGCGGGGGGCTGAGGGACGGCACCCCCCGGGGCTGCCTCACAACCCCCGGGGCAACCCCACAACCCTCTGGGCAACCCCAAAACCCCCGAGGGCAACCCTAGATCCCCCAGTGCAGCCCCACAGAGCCCCCTCACCCCTCACAGGCTCCCCAATCCCCCACCCTCAGCCCTCCGGAGCTGGGGGGGGGGGGGAGCGGGGCCAACCCCTCCTCGCGGCGGCGGCGCCCCCTCAGCCGCTCCGCCTCAGCCACCGACCTGCTCCCGAGGGTCCCGCTTCCATCCCATCCACGCGGGGCTCCGCACCGAGCCGGGGGCCGCGGGCAGGGCCAGGGCAGAAGCCGGGGGGTTGGGGGCCGGGGGCCGGGGCCGGTGCCGCACCGCCGCCGCCTCACGCCGCCACCCAGCGCGCACGCGCCGCCGCCCGGCCCCGCGCCCAACAAAGGCGGCGCCCGCCGGCCCCGCCGCCGCCGCCATTTTGGGGCCGCCCCGACCCCCCCCACACCCCAACTCTCTGAGGGGTGGTTGTGAGGGGGGAAACACACACACACGGGGACCCCCTCAAGGGGAAAAAAGGGGGTCCTCAAGGGGACGGGGAGGTTGAAGTGGGCGGTGGGGGGTGTTGGGATAACGGGGAGTGGGGGGGGTTGTTACCAAGAGGGGTTTAAATGTGCTGGGAGCCACGCGGAGGTGGTAATTAAAAGGGTTTTAATGAGGTGTCTTGAGGTGGAATGGCCTCTGGTGGCTCGGAGTGAGGCGTGGGCACTCAGGCAGCCCCTGGTCATAGCCAGGCATGAAGCACTCACTGCTCCTGTGTGGGGTTTTCGTCTCCTTACAGCCCAACAACCATCAGCTGCCCCTGCTCAGCTCCAGGGACAGGAGCCCTCCGTCTTCATCCCCTCCTCAGGACAAAACTGGGCTACGCAGCTCTCCTCTGCGGCCACCCTCCTCTGCAAGAACAGAATTTAACAGAAAATGAAACAGGTGGGCAGGGGCTGAAACCTCCAACCTCAAGAAACGTCGCAGGACCCACAGGCCAAACGTGCTCTGCAGGCAGGGACCGCAGCTGCCAGTGCTTCACGGCACAGTCCTTAGGCTGTCTAATAGAGCACACAATTAAGAAATAAATTCCTTACTAGTTGAGGTCCTGCAGTGCTAGGGCAGTCATTAGCTCCTTGCGGGTTTATGGCGAGATGCCTTGGCAGGGGAGGCTCTTCTTTTTTAAAGACTCATTTCTTGTTGCTGGATTGAAGAATAAAGAAGAGGGGGATGCATTCGTTTCTGAGCAGTTTTTATTTTAAAGGATGCTGAGGTCTGAGCCTTGCTAGCAAATGAACAGGATTGGTGAGGTCACACCAGCAAGTGATCTATTCACAACCCCCTTTCTTGGTCCTGCTCTACCTAAGAACAAGTGAAATTTGAGAGAAGATCAACCCCTTTTTAACCATGTATGTTAGACTTAGTCTCCCCAAATAGCATACAAAAGTGAAAACACTGAGTGTGTGGCATGACTTTATAAGAAAGTATGAAACCTCAGTATCATTGTTTCAAGACAATGCAAAATGTGATCAGATTTTTAATCCGAGTTTTAATTGTATGAGGTAATGGAAGAAAGCCACAAAAATTGAAACTATTCAAAAGAAGTGCTTTCACTTCTCAGTAACAGGACCAAGCAAGGGAAACTCCCGCTGTCACTAACAAGAGCTGCTTACATCCACAATTCGTGTGATGGGAGCAGAAGTTAGCGTGCAGCTGCTTTTTGCGCATGCCTGCATGCTGAAAGCCGGCTGGCCGCTGGGGCTGAACACGGCAAAGCGTGAGCCTGGAAGCCTGCAACACCTAGCGTTCAGCACCAGCAGCGGCTGCTGAGAAACGGGTGTCATCCCACAGCAGGGTGCTGCTTACCTGCATCAGACAGGCGTTTCCACAGCCATCGACTCCCCCATCTGCCTTGCCCGTACAGCCAACGCTCCTGCAGAGTTCAAGAAAAGCACCTGAATTCAAAACGGAGCCAGCTACCGCTACAATTCGGGAGCCAAACCCTGCCTTTACAAACCCATGCTGCCGAGCTGGGAATCCAGTGACCCTGCAGTGGAAAATATAAGGTAGAGTTCGCCTACTGTGATTCACACAACTTACATCATACCTCAGCAGAATTTATGGCATAAATCAAACCACCACTAGTTAAGGCATCTTACTGACCAGCTGGGGCAGTGGTCAGGAAGGAGCTGATGAACCCTGGAACAAGGTCATCACCCCTCTCTGCTTCCTCTTCCACATTTTTACAGTCAGTTAAACCTTTCTGGGCACAGAGGTGCCTCTCTGAGCCCTGCACCCTGGTTAGGCACACAAATTCTACTACCAAATGTCTCTTCAGCCTTTTAATTCTTTCTTGAGTCTCTTGGGAATTTCCATGACATATTTCCTTCCAAGTTAAAGCGTATGTTTACTTAAAAGCATGTTGTAGCTCTGAACTTCATCAGCCCTAGGTTTCCTAGGATTTGATCCAAGTGATCTTTACCTTTGAATCATTTTGGAAAGGCACTAGGGTAAAGATAGCCTCTGCTTTTGAGCTTAGGCTTGCCTGCAGGCGAACAATCTCAGTTCCCAAACCCAACAGATTTCCACTGCAAAAATTAAGAAAAAAAAGAAAAAGGAAAGCGGATGTACTGATTTGCCGAAGATGAAGGTTATTTTAAGCAATCATGTGTCCCCAGTTCATTTATAGCTGTCATGTTTTGTCCTCGTCCAAAAGCTTTTTTTGTCCTTACCGTAATATTTTTAGCGAAGTACAGTTTTCTGAGGAAACAACAAACCCTCACCTGAAATAGAAAAGATGAATAAGCAAACAGCTCTTTCGTTTATTAATTTGGGACTCTCTACTGTAGCATCACTTCTCCGCGTAGATACAGAGTCTGTTGACACTGCATTTCCTCTAGATGTTGCTATGTTATTTCTGAGAATGTTTTAAAAAAATACATCAATTCTGAACATCTCTCTATGCTTAGCACAGACTCTAAAAACAGGTAATTAAAATCCTTCTTTTAGTGCCACTAGAGCTGTTACCCATTGTATACTTCTATCGCTTTCTAAACCCTCGCACATCAGAAATTATCTTGTGGTAACAAGGTCCACAGGTTACACAACGTGTACAACTTTTAATTCAAAGTTAAATAATTTAAGACATTTGTTTACAGGCAGCAGTATTGGTTGCTCACTCTGTACATTGCATTTATTAGACATCAACAAGGAAAAACGACATTTGGCACAAGAATGCCTTTTTTATTATTATTATTTTTGGACACATGAACACAAAATATCCCTGCAGGCTAAAAAAAAATACATTGCAAATTGTACACAACCAGCATCTTATCGCAACATGGGGCTGCTAACCCACCCAGAACAGTTTAGAAAGAGTACCTCGTATTGCTATAGACATACATCCAGTCCAAATTTAATAAAATACAATTTTAAACATTACAAGTCTAACAATATAGAAACAAAAGTTACATCGTAAGTCAAAATGAACAAATGCAAACATTTTACATTGAAGTTTCAGCCTCTAGACATAGAAATATGAAAATGTCAATAGCAAGGTATAAGAAAATCTGTAAGTGATATTACAAGATCTTTCCTCAAATGCACAAGGAAAAAACCTTGTAGTTGAAACAGTATTGATACAATGCCCTCCAAACCCTGCCTTCTTAAAATGAAAGCAGAGTTACTCCCTTGCTATTGAGCAAGAAAAATCCTACAGCACATCCACAAAGGTAGTTTGGGGGGTAGGTTTCGTTAAACACCGTATCTGAACAAATGTGCCTTTACCCATTTGAAGAGCAAAGCTGTTGATATAGGTTAAATAACTCTGACACTTGTGTCTGGAGCAAGAGACGTACTGCATGAAGCAAATTTGCCTGTATATCACAACCTCTTATGCCCTTTGGATGCAGCTACAGGCACTACACTAAACTGTGGTACTTACAACAAGAATAAATAAGCCAGGCTGTTCAAATGTTTGAGACAGGCTAACTAGTGATTGCCAGAGCTTGTTCAGAATTCAGCTGTTCACAAAGCAAGCAGAACTGGTTTGAAAATGGGGTTTCTGCCCACCCGCCTCCCCCCCACCCCTTTTTATTTTATTTTATTTTTTTTAAAGTGTCAACCACCCCCTTCCCCAACTCTTTAAACTTTGCTACATTTAAAATCTTTCACACCACATAGCTAAACAGTGGCCAACAGGCTTTATTTATATAAAAAAAAAGAAAAGAAAAAAAAACAGAACAAAACAAAAACACCCTAAGAACTACAGCTACAGAATGCACATCTTCCCATTGATTGACACATGCATAACGATTCAGTCAGTCCCAAGGGGTTAATTCAGATCGTCAAGCCCAACCTCCAGACTCAGCTCGTAGACCCTCAGAGGCCACTATTGCCAAAACTTCGATCTTGCATTTACCACCAAGCAACAGTCCTGAATTTAAACACTCAAAGTGACAGCACTGCAAAATTAGCAGTGGTTTTTTTTTTATATATATATTATTATTTTTTAAACAATGGTGTTCTAACACAGGATTGAGTTAGGGTTCTCGCCATGCTTCCCAGGGCTAGCTGAGATCTAACAATCCACATAGTCTGAGGTTAAATATTCAGTCCAGTCACAGGCAAACAAAAGAGAGGCTCTCACTTCACTCAATCTGAACTAGGAGTGCTTGGCACTGGACAACTAACTAACTGGTGATAAAACGAAGTACTTGTTATGCACCCTTGATTAAACCAGTCACATTCTTGCCTAGTGCACAAACTCAAACAGTGATCTTTGATCCTATAACTTAAAAAAGGGTGCTCAGTTTCTTTTCAAGGTGCCAAAGTTCTCCATGTGTGTTGGGTCAGTCAGAGTTCATTCTAAAAAGGGGTTTTTGTATTCTCCCTGAACGAGTACTGAGAAAGCAGCCATCTAGCTGAAGCAGCGGTCAGTCTCCCACCCACATGTCCTGATTTTATTACACAAGTGAGGTATTCTTTAAAAATAAAAATAAAACAAATAAAAGGAATCTTTTTTTAATCTAAACTCATCCACTATACGTGCCAGGAGCAGAGCTTGCTTCAGTCCCATTTAGAACAGAAAAGAAAGAAGTTTAAACTTAATTTAATGAGACATCCTATCTGAAAGGAGGTTATAAAACTGTTTGAAGACTAACTTCAGTGTACTCTGGTACAACTGAAAAAAACAGCATTTAGAAATGTAAACTTTAATTTATTTACAAGCTTAAAGACTGAAGGAAACAGCATTTGCTATTGCTGAAATTTTGAGGGGGCTGGTTCCTACGCTTTGGAACAGCAGACAACTTAGCAGCAAACCCCACACGAGTATCAGAGACCACAGTGCAATCGTTGGACTTCGCAAGCTTCTGTTATCAAAGTAGTGGTGTTAGTTCTACTCAGTTTAGGAATAAGCTTTTAATCTGCGCTAACTCACGTTAACACTAAGAGGAATCTACTCTTCACGTACTATGGTTGTGGATTCCGTGAGTGAAACCAAGCCCCTCTTCTTTATTACACATTGCAGCTGAAAAAAGCCAAGCAGATTAAAAAACCTTAATTTCTATAGGCTGGGACAGAATCAGGATATTAGACTTACATGGGTTAAACATGCTGTTGAATGCAGTTGTGTGTGCAACCTAGATTCCCAGGGAAAAAGTTTAAAATGCTGGTACAAGTCCTCAGGTTGCCTGTCACACAATACATTTAGACTGTACAGATTGGCAAGCCTTTCCTACATGTAACACCCAGTTTCCAAGCTTATAAAAAAAGTTGTAGACAGGACACCAACAGTGAATATAAAACAGTTAAAAATAATTCTTAAAAAAAGCATGGAAGTGCGTCTTTTCTAATTAGTTTCAGAAACTGCCAAATTGTGTGTTCAGAAAACGACACGAGAATGTTGGTTAAACTCATGCACAACCCTCAGCTAGAAAATTACACTGTTAGGGGGGCTTAAAAAACAAATATTTATTGCCAAAGTTAACCCTTCTATGAGAAAAAAGTTTTAAAATCACTTAGATTTATCAAACCACACAGCAGCATAAAGTGGGCACTTTTGTAAAAGTTTGCAAAATACCTAAAAGCTAATTTTTTTTGTATTTTTTTTGTATTTTTTTTTAATCATTTTTAGAGGGGGAGAATGATGGTTCGGTATTTCCTATGATACCATGGCAGTATTATTTGTAACCATTATAATTAAAACCTACTGACAGGCATCACTATCTGGTTATGTTACACATTCACAGAACAAGAACCACCTATATTTGAACTCGCCGTATAGTGCAATTGCTTTGCAGCCCAAGTCTGCAGAGATTAAAAAGATAATTAGTAAAACCGACAAAAAACTGCAATACCTGTGAAAGTTATGTTTGTCAAAAGGCATTTACAGTAGTGAAGTCTAAAATCTCCATTAAAAAATCTATGGCCCCACACAATAGAACAATTACATTTAACTGGAGTAAAACATTTTGCCATAATATGCATACTCACTAAGCAGTGCATGAAGACGGGGGATCAGTCGTCATGGTAAACTAATGGGATGAGAAGATAACTTAAAAACCGTAGCTAGCAAAATATTCAATAGAAACCTTTCATGCCAAGTCCTTTAAAAATTTCAGGATGATCGGCCTTTTGCGCTTTGAGGTAAAAATTCAGTCCAATGCATCAGAAAAGACAGTCTATGAATTCCTATTACACAAAATAATGAAACGAATGGCTCAATTGTGTTGGTGCATCAGACATTGCTGTGAAGTACAGATTCAGTGCGACTGTTCAGAGCTGCTGGTAGTGGGCAGTCTGAAATAAACTGGGCCCTAGCTATAGCAGTAGGCATTGACAACATTTCAGGACTGCATGAGTTGTTGGTTTTGCCACATCTTCCCAGATGCTCTCAAGCAAAATACATTGTGTGTTGAGTGTCATGGTGGATCTGCACTGCCTTTGCCAGAGCCTGAGGATCACGGCCATTGCTCTGTCCTGACACGTGGCTGCCTTCAGCGCTGTAAGAAGGCAGACAGAGAGCCATGAACAATTGGGCCAACAAGCCCAGAACTCCAGTTCATTACCTGGCTACCAAGACAGTGAGGTACAGTTCCTTACCTGTCGTGATCCTTGTCCACAAGATGGTATCTGGCCCTAAACGCTACCAGCCTGGCGTAGTATGCAGGAGCTGGGATAGAGACTGATCGTGTACAGCGCACATACGTGTGACACAGCTGGTAGGTCAGCAGCTGTAGCTCGTCTGCAGTAAAACAGTTGTCATCCCACAAGACCTGATAGTGGGAGGGCCGGCTGGTTCCCTGCGGAGAACAGAGGAGCATTCAGCTGGACAGCATCAACAAAACCAGAGGTGGTACTGCAGGCTGTACCTTCTATCAGTACACTGAAGAGTGAGCACCAAACAGGCACTGAACTTATGCAACTAACTCTAAAGTCTGCCAAACTATAAATAGAAGCAACATTACTCATCAGGACAACAATAAGGATTTAGTCCCACAGCCTGAGCGCAGCAGAGCTGAAACATTACCTGAATTCCTGCGTGGCTACAGAGGTAAAAGTCAAATTCAGAAGGATGCGTGATCGTGCTGTCCACAGTAGTGCCCGCTGGTACGTTGCCACTCTTACCCACCTGATGTGGAAAGTTTATTATTAGCCTGTGTTTGTTTTTCTTTAGAAGTGATCCAAAAATACCTCCTTAGATAGGCTCTACTTAAAGTCGCTTGAGAATTTACTGCTCGAAAATGGGAAAAAAATAAGGTAATTTACATAGGAGGAATGAAAGTGTTCTCTGCAAGTTCACGGTTAGAAACTTCACCAACTCTAGTTGGTGCATAATCAGAGAAAAATAAAGTTCCTGCCAGCACCATTAAAATTGCAGAGTGGGATAAAGCCTATATAAGTAATTCAGAATATGGAAAAAAGGCAGGCTTTCTGAAATAGATTTCACACCCTTGTTTGCAATCACACCCGAGATGTTTATTTCTAGCAAACCTGTGATCAAGAACTGTCTAAAACAGGTTCCTTCGTTGGCCTGTGGATTTGTGACATAGGCAAATATTATTGATGCCTATGAACAGAACAGGCGACTAACTGAACAACTAGCATGTGCTGAGAATCTCCAACTATAAAAAAAATGAGGTTACAGCTCCAGATACACAAATCCAGGGATACAGAGTATGCTCATTCCAAAAGGGGCTGGGAACAAGCTGTTCCATCCGACTGCCTGATGTAGAGCAATAAAAAAAAAAAAAGAAAAAGGGGGAGGAACTGGCTATTTTGGTCTTACAGAGAGCCTGTTCCATCACAGAACTCCTCCTGTTTGTATAGATTAGTTAGTTCCAATGGGTGAGATGGATTCCACCCCTTTTATCCAAACCAGCTACATTCCCATTGCCTCCTTGCTTAAGTACCCAACATTACTTGCCCTTTCGGTTTTGTCAGCACAGAACAGTCTGGTGTGATGCCTTTTCTGCACAACAATGTAGGTTATTCCTGGTCTATAGTCTTCTTCCAAACTAATACAGGCCTTCCGGATAGCTATGAGCTCTGGCCATGCTACCTGGAAGTAGAAGATTTAATTATTAGGTGCAGAACTCAGTGCATGCAATATTATTCTCTCCAGGCATTAAGTGTCACTTCCTGAGGAGCACAATCAGGCAGGATAACTGCACCTTGTGTCTGCCCAGAAAAACTCATTGAAACTGCAAATTGTCCCCTTAAACAAATGCAATCCATATTTAGTTGGAAATAAGTGCCAATCCCTTTTCACAAGCAACAAGAGATCATCAGACGGTACCTGTTTCATCTGCCCTTCTGATACTCCCCCTCTGTAGTAAATGATCCGTGTGGGCTTGAACCGAGTGGATTTATAAAACTGGATCAACAGTTCTCGCACCATGTTAGTCAGGTCCTGTATCACCTCCTGACTGTACAGCAATTCCTGCGAGGTCTCCTGCCGGGAGGTCTGCACACGCACTGTAGCACAGTAACGGCTGGGGTGGCCATCCATGCTGCCTACCACAGCAGCAATAGAAGGCTTCTTTCCATCCCCGGCGGGAGGGTGGGTGACATCTGCTCCCAAGAAGATCACAGGCTGCTGGAACACCGAGGGCCTGTTTAATAAGATTAAGGTGTATTAAATAATGATGCACAGAAGTGGGATGAGGAAGGAGGGTAGGAGAAAAAAAAGACAGCTAAGGAAAGTATATTCAAACCATTCAAGAGCACTAAAACCATGCCAGAATCTTTAAAGACAAAAGATCTCTACCTCAAGCTCTTATGGTCCAGACAGAGCAGAAAGCAGAAAAGAACCAAGGGCAGAGAAACTTACAAGCATTTATCACAGGTCACTCTGCCTCACTCCTTTTCTTTCAGTGTGCAAGGAAATACAGTATGCTTATGGAGATGGCAAAAGTAAAAGGCAGACAGACTGAACTCAAAGGTAGGAAAAGGACCAAAAGAGACAAAAAATAAAAATAAAAAAAAAAACCACCTTTTTGAGCTTGTTTTCTCACACACACTGCTGGACTCCTCTAACACTAAAGAGATTCCTCAGCACAGGGTTTACAAGGCAGATTCTAAACACAGAAGCACCCTCCTCTGTCTTCTTTAATCTGTGGCTATTTCTAGCATACTTCATATTTTGAAAGGTACAGTTTTAACTAGCAAAACAAAATAACACCATTTTGCTTGACAATCCAGACTTCAAGGAGAACTTTAGATTTAACCTTACCTTTGATGAGGTACAAGCACATTGTTGATTCCTCCAAGCTTTGCGTTTATCTTCAGACACAGGTTGGACAGTGTTTGTGGGGACGTTTTCACCACGTTCTTTACCTGAACACACTGAGTGGCCATGCCAAGAAGCGTGTCACCAACCCGCTTTACTTCAGCTGTGACAGAAAAGTAAGACAGTGGTTCCAATTACCTGAACAGTCAGTAATTCCATCTGCTTTCTCTTATTTTTCTCAAATGCTATGCTAATTCAAATCCTTAAAGGTTCACTGACAAAGGCTCAGCCTGCTCTTTGGGATGCAAAAGTTCTCCAATGAGACCTGACAAACCAAACTTAAAAAAAAAGAACAACAAAAAACAACAAAAATGACCCAAAACCACCTCTTAAACTAAAGACACTGCCTACTCTGTTTCCTTTCTACCAACGAAAAGCATAGTGAGATGCCCAGTCGCTGTACAACTACTTAACGTTTTACAGCCTCTTCTCCATACCATACACGGGTGTCTTTCCAGGTAGAATCACCACGATCAGCTGCAGACCAACGTAAGTCAGTTTTAAGTGTTTAAACATGGGCTCCACGCTGTCTGCACCCTGGGCGTATTTGCAGAAGCAGGGCTGGCCTTGGATTGGCATCCCTGCATCCTTGGAGATCTTGCGCAGCTGGTCAGTGAAGCTCCTGTAAATGAAATATAAATGGAAACAACCTCACCTTTTCCCTGTTTCATTTTCCTGTTAATTCTATCAACAAGATCTAAGCTGTTTCAGCTATTTCACAACACCACCAACTTGACGCTACACTGTTCCATTAAGCTATTCTATCATGGTAAGAAATTCACTAATATGATTTTAATCTTGTATGAGGAAAAGTTTCATAAGCCTCTGTTCCAGTAATTGCAGAAGCCTTGGGAAAACAAACATACATTTAAGTTGAATAGTCTGAGGTAGATTCCCAAACTAACACTGATGTGCTGGTAAATTTCTGTCATCCAGTGAATTTTGCTGCAACCATGATTTTTACTGCATGTATCAGTGGTTTAAACAGCACCTGATATTTAGGACTCTGCAAAGTAATCTGACGGGAAAGAAGGAGTGGTGTATGTTGTCTGGGAGGCAGTAAAGGTTAAAAAAATAAAAGTTTAGGTTTTGGAATAAAAGACCATCAATTATTTGTAAAAAAACATCAGAGTACAAGCTGATTGCAGTCTCCACAGCAGGAAACAGAGCCTCAGTGGTAAGGGAATTGATACTTTTCCTAGCCAGCCAATTAGGTTATGAGCTTTGTTGTAGTCTCCTCCCAAGGTGCAAATATTTAAGTCACGGAACTGCGGTTTCCTCTTTTTACTATTAGATGCATTAGTCAGCTTATACTGCATTCCACTGTTCAGAGATAAGAAGAAAATAATCCCTGAAACGGGTACTATTAATAAATATTAAAAATACTTACTTTAGTAAGTCTTCCCTGCATTGTTTTTGAGGAGCAAAACAGGCGACAGCCCAAACTTTAATCTCAATGCCAGCATAGAACTGTTTCCCTCTCATGTCCCACACGCCTTGGTTTGGTGTGGCCACAGTCTTGTTCTAGGTCAAAAACAAAGGCAAATTAAAAATAAAAAACTCCACCTGGTTTTGACTACAGCCAACCAGTGCTCAAACAACAGCATGCTTTCTGAGAAGATATATGGAACACCATGGATTTAAATAACTCCAGAACAAGATAGTACTACCAGACACAGAAAACTCACCCTGCCTCCGTATTGCAGCATTGGTGCTGGCAAAACTCTGCCTGTCAACTCTGTCATTTCATTATGGACAACAATACCAAACTCCTTCAGGTACGGATCAGGTCCACCAACCATGCTGTTACTTTTTACCTGGTGACAAGGAAAGAATTTATGTAACTACACCCAATGCTTCGGGTGACTCTGTGCTCTTTGCAATTAATAGGTTTAAAAGTATTTGTTTTCAAGTCAGATTTTTGAACTTCCACAGTTTGGGGTTATTCTGGTTATCATGACATATGCTCTTCTGGAAGAGCCTTCTGGAAGTGACAAATGCAGATTGTTTAGCTGAAAAAATGCTTACTAGTCTGCTGATTTCTTCCTGTCGGTCTGGTGCAGATCTCGCAGTTGCTTTTATCATAGTCGATGTCTGATTGTCCGTTAGCTTCTTGATACATCTCTGGCCAGCCACTATGTTACACACCTACACAGGAACAGTGAGAAGTGGCATGACACCATTTAACACAGGATATACCACGGTGCAAGAGAAAGTTAGATTCTTACCTCAAGTGGCAAATATGTGTGTTTCTGTTCCTGTCCTACTTGGAGACAGGGAAGATGAGGATATTTTAGCTGCAGACTGTACTTCTGCTTAAAATATTGAGCTACTGTACACTCCATAGCCTGCCCATTTTCCAGCTGCAGAGGAAACCTATAAAGGACATTTGTTCTGGTTAGGCTTTTTTATTTTTATTTTTTATATAAAAAGGAAAAAGCAACGTGGAAAATCTATTTCAGAGTAGCAATGCTTAAAACATTTATTTTCCTTAGCTACTGGATCTCTTGTTTGTAAGAAGATTTTATAGACAATATACGGAATTTATCAAAGCTGTTCTAACAATTACCACCTTTGATACCTATATTAAGAAGTTGGGATACAGATTTAATTTTGTTGTGTTGAAGTAAATAAAGCAATTGTCAAAACCCACATTATTCCTCTGGTCTGCTAAGAGTGAACACTCTTTCAAAGCCGCATAGTTGCTTTACCTCTGGAATCGGCTTTTCTAACATAAATACTATACCTAAATGGTCCAAGATCTTAAAAATTGTCAACAAGTGCTTGTATACATACGTCTGATGACTGGCTGGTCGTCGAGTAACATTGCAAACTCGGTATTTTCTCTTCATCTGGCCGCAGTGAGTAACCTCTACTTTTAGACCTGAAAACCAAAATAAGTCACCTAAATAAAATCAGACATAGGAGGCACCTTTGAGAAAGAAAACAGCAAAAAGGAACAGACCAACTTCCCAACTGCCTTGCGAATTTTCATTACAACATAATACTGACAAGGTTACAGATTTCTGATGCAGTGATGCTTTAGAACAAGCCTTTACCTCTGATTTCTTTGGTAAACTTGACACGCTGGGAGTCCGTCAGAGGCTTGGTTTGTTCATTGATGTTCTGAATGTCCAAGACCTCACACATGAACTCGATGATAGGCTGGGCGCGATAGAAAGCAGTTGCTGACACTAAGAATTAAAAAAATAAATAAAAAATATTAATTTAGAAGCAGCAAAGACTCTGTTACATTAGTGAGACAGAATTTCCTACATACCATCAATGTTGAGCATCATGTTCCACATGGCAGGCCTGACGGACTGGTGGAAACCAAACCAGACCTCCCTGCCACCACCCAGAGGGTGGTAATAGCCTTCAGGGGGGGAGAAAAAGGAGCGACCCACAGGAGTATACCTGAAAAAAACGTAAGAAAATTGATAAATCTCATCACTGCTTTCTGATGGACCTTTTTAAAGTCATATGTTTAAAATGCACTTCTATAGTACACTGTAACTGTTAGAACAAACTCATGGCAAGCATACAAAACCTTTACCAGCAGAGCAGTTGGAAAGGCTGCAGCAAATTCCAGTTGGAAACATGACCAGCAGATACAAGTCCCGAGTTGAGATCAAATTTCCCTATTCTAGTGCAAATTTGTAATGCAGGCATTGAATTACACAACAGCATCCCTCAACCCTTCTGCAGCAGGAAGGTGTAATAGCAATAGAACAGCAGCAAGCAGTAAACAATACAAAGGTAAGACAGATGCAAGATTGAGCCAGTTAGGAAGACACTGGAAGCACTCACCTCATGGAGGGAAGGTGCCGTGTGATTACATCAAGTGCCTGTACAGAATCTTCTGGAACTTCATTCAAGTGCCCTGCCAGAGCTTCCAGCAGCAACTGAAGGCTGACGACTGATACCCACTGAATGGATACTTTAAAAGTCTGGTCCTTCCCCTCCCCTGGAAGCGTCACCTCCATATCCACCTTACATGTAAAATTAAGCAAAAGCTTTTGTTAAGGACTGCAGGCTACCGCGACACTATGCGAGATTACTTATTTCTCTTAAGTATCCTTTGATTCTTTATTTTTGCTGATTGGTTTGTGTAATTTGCTTAGACTATTACAATCAGTTTCCTTACAATTTGGAAAGCTCATCATTCATTCATCTGAAGAAACCTCAGTGAAGTTACTGCGGTATCTTGAAGTCTAGATTTTAAGTGATAATTAGTATGGTGAGTATGATGACATCAAAACTCTGAGAACTGTGAGTTTTTTTTTTGTTTTTAAAGTGTCAACCAGTTAATAGCAAAATGTCTTGTGTCCTTAACAGGAAGGCAAGAAAAAACTATTTCTGGTCAAAAAGAAGAATCACTGGGATACATAAATCTCCGAGTTCTAACATAGAACTTGAAATTATTCTCACACACCCAGCCAAAGGGTAAATGGGAACTCATCCTACGTATTCCTCATGGCACTGTATCAGCAAAAACCAGATCCCTGGGGAGAAGAGTAGATGGGGGTTATTTAAGTTTTGCATCAGGACTGGTTAATACAGATCTCAATCTGTCAGAGCCAGGGTGTTGTGAGCATGGCCCGGCACACTAAGGGCCAGTGCTGCTGATTTAGTTGTTCACAGTCCTTGTAGCACAGTTCTTATGAACAGGAAGACATAGTTCAACAGTGCAGCCAAACCAAAACAGACATTCGTCATCTAACAACTACTGTATCATTTAACAAGGGAACTGGGGTTAGAACAGAGAAAACGGAAATTTGCATCAGGGTAAAAAAAAAATTCTATTTGCAGCTGAAAGAGCACAATAGGTTGTTCAGAGCATCACTGACAAGTGCACCGAGTGAAGAGTTGACCACTAAAAACCCAAAGATGATAAACTTCAGTAAGGCTCCTAAAAGCACCTAAATTACCAACACTGCCTGTAATTCCCAAGACTATACTAATACATGTGATAATATCTTAGGTTTTGGTCAATAAAAACACTTTTCAAATGACACTAACAGTTTTCCACAGAAACTTAGAGCTGCTTGTAGCAGCACTTACTCTGTCACGGCCAATCGGTAAGGGGTGTGCAGTGTACATGTTCCGCTTCCCATCGTAGCCAGGCTGCCGATCACCAAATATTTGCATCTTGAAGTGTCTCACCATGGTATCCACCACCTCTCTACAGAGGAAGGCATCAAGTTATGGAGAACAGGAAAACCCAGCAATGATCTTAAGCAGTTTAAAATTCCTTTTTTATATTTTCTTAAAAGAGCAGGGTAGGAGAAACAACAGCACACTAGAACATACCCAAGTCATCAGCAGAACCCAAGAGCAAAAGTAACCTCCAGATTAAGACACTTAATTTTCAATATAAAGGTGTCTACAGGCATGGTAGGTGTCCAAACTCTCATTACTATCAGCAGAAATATGCTCAATATAGACAGTGGAATCCAAATAACTGTTTGAGCACAGGAGCAAATAACAGCATCTACCTTGTGGTGAGCTGAGGTGCTCTGCAGCTTGATTCCACTGACAGAACATCCACATCTGAACACCTAAAACACTGCAAATAGAATCCCTTCCCCTCAGCTAACACACATCTTTGTATAATAGACTGGAACAACTATCAAGCATGTTCTCTTGCAGACTAGAAAATAAAAAGAGCTGTAGTTCAAGGCTGAATGCTTTTCCTAAAGCCTTCTATATTACTGCCTGCTTGCAAAATATCTTAATAAAAATAAAGAGAATATTGCATTACAGCTCGCTGAACAATAGGACAACTGCTAACCACGATACAAACACAAGCTGTTCTGTAGCTGATTAATGTTTAGGACGTACAGTTCCCTAAACTGAAGCATAAACACTTTTAAAATATATATGTATATTAAAGTATTAGTAGTGTTAAGCAACTCATACCTGTTCACTCTTCGGGGCCGTTTTTCTGGTTTGATATCTACATCATAGTGATAAACGTCAATCTTGGGGATCTGGACCTGGAAGTGGTTGGCTAGGAGGCGGATGGGTTTCCCAACAGTTCCCAGGCCTGGGCGACGGGGTGGCTGGAAAAGGCTTGCCGGAGGCCCTACGGAAGTCAAAGAAATATGTAAGAAAAATAACTTAGCACTCAGTGCAGCATCCTTTCGGGTGTATTTAGCTGGAAAGCCTTTCTGGCAGGGCAGCTCTGACCTTCCCGGTGAAAAACGCGCTCCCTAAAGCATATCTAGGTTAATGCCACAACCCCTTCTCTGAATTGTAGTGACATTTTTCATAGTTATGGCTTACGAACTTGACAGAGTCCTGAGATGGAATACAAACATTTACATACTATGTATCTTGATATAATGTAAACATAAATGCATTCCTACCTTCATTTCTAGAACAAATCAATAGCCACACCTTTCCATTACTGGCTTGAAGCTCAGATGCTAATGATTGCCACTCTTGGCATACTCAGGAAGTAACACAACTTCTACCTGAAAATTGATGTAATCTAGAAATGGAGAATTGGAATTTTTATTCTGCACTAAACTTAAAACATATTGCCATATTGAATCCAGGCTAGAAGAGTTTTGTTGTTTCCTTTACATCACGAACACATCACTTTTGTCAACAGTGGGATGCTTTTCCCCTGGAGCACAATTCCAGCCAAGTTCAGGTTCCAACAGAAAGGAAGGAATGACAAATGGTCTAGGCTTTCTTCTAAAAAGAAGAGTAAGGGAACAAGCATAAAGACAGGTATAGACTCCTAACAGGTGTAGAGAAGGCAATTTATTTGGACAGAAGTAATAGCTTCAGAAAAAGTTCCAAGGAGGAAATCAGGAGAGGCTTAAATCAGTACTCACACGTAAGCTAGTCACTAGTTAACCTTTAGTTCAATTCCTCAAAGCGTTAAGATCTGAGATAGCATGTTAACAGGATAAGCATTTTTGTTTTGCTGTTGTTAAATCTGTCACAGCCTTGGTTGAAACTGCATATAAAGCAAATGGAATTAGTGTATTTTCATGGGTTTTGTCTCTATCTGCCAGTGCTCAGTGCATTTAATGTTTCTGTCCTCTGTTCTAGAGCAGCAAATTTGAGAGGAAAAAAGTTTTACAAGACAGGAATGTAGTAATAAAGTAATAATAAAACTTAGGACAAATTCAGTATTGTAAGACTGTGTCAACTTGACAGGATCTATTGAAACCAAAGGCTCAAAAATTTATACAAAAAAGAAAAAGTATAAGCTGGAGGATGAAGCTCATATTTGGGCACACTTCAGTGTGCAGCAATAATCTTAACACAATCCTAAACTAAACCCAGGACTGAATTAAAGGAGCCTTCCAAGCCATCTAATGGCTACTACATTAAAATTACCGATTTGAGGATACCAACCCTCAAATATCTAAGCAGAAGTAACACAGAGCACGTAAGCAGCCGTAGCCCACTTGACACGTCAAGCTGCAGCAGCACGGTGGCTGTTTGGGCCACAGCCATCCCACACGACACATCGCTGGCTCTGCACCCGCATGAGTAATTGCCATCAGCCCAGGAGCTCCCAACGCCGCAGTTAAACTGGTTGTAGGGTACAGTTAGTACTCAAAAAAAGCTACAGCGATCTTGACGAGCGTGAATCATCGAGGGCAATCAAAGTTTGCTGTGCTTATTTGGATACGAGAGAGATGATCCATTAATCCTGTGCTAATTAGCCTGAAGTAAGTGCAAGCACTGACCTCCCACAAGAGATTAAATGACAACTATATTTACCCATTTTCCTGCCTCGCTATTGACAAGTTTTGCAGGCAGGCATGGCAATGCTGACCTAGGTCAGCTTTGATGCAAGGAGACAGCGCTTACACCTTCGCCTTCCTGAAGTTATTTCTCAAAGGATTCTAGGGAATAAGTCAGAAGCTGCTTCCCCCTCTGAAGCCAGGCTTCCTTGCAAGTCACAGCAATTTTATCAGGATTTTTGCCTGGTCAGCCTGCCTAGGGTTATACTCACTGTTTCTCTTAATTTCTCCTATCGTTTAGGTTCTCTGAGCCGCCAGCTGAGTTACTTCAGACAGGAAGTACTTTTACACAGCCAAAAGAGGATCTGCTGCTGAAGTTGGGAGTTCGGACAGGCTACATCATGTATCTACACAGCAGAATCAAAACAAGCCCTCCACTAAGTGTTTTAGGATCTGGATTCTTCTGGAATTGCACCTTTCTGTCAATAAATGTTTCCTATTCTACTAAAATTAACAGCACTTCAATTATACCAACAGCATGATCAAGATCTTTATCAACAACACGCACAGACCACTTGTGTTGAGAAACACATCTTGCAGTCAGCTCACGGAAGAATAATTAAGGAACGAGATACCAGAGCGAAGACACCCCGTACAAAATAACCCCAACATTTAGCCAAAGTTTGTTAAATAAAAAAAATAACATCCAAGGCGCACGCTTTCAGGAGGCACCACCTTAGGTGGCCAAATGTCAAAAATCAGACCGGAGGGCTTAGGGGATTTGGGTGCAGTGAGAGTGTCCCCAAAGCCCTGTGACACCCCCCAAGCCCTGTGACACCCCCAAACCCTGCGCCCCCCCCATACAGCCCCTATCCCACTGACAGCCGGGGCCTGTCCCCCTCAGAGGTCTCACCACCGGGCAGCCCCCCAAAAAAACCCAAAAACTTCCTCGGGAGGCTGCAGGAGGCTCCGAAGCCGATCGGGGGGGGCCTCACCCCTCACAGCGGGTCCCCCCCCGGCCCCTCACGGCCACCCCCTGAGGCCTCACCGGGCCCCGGCGGGCGGCGCTGCCCTCCCCAGGCCTCAGCTGGTGGCGCCCGGCCGGGCCCGAGGCCTTCCTCCTCCTCCTCCTCCTCTTCCTCCCCTCAGGCCTTACCCCCCCCCCCACCACCTCAACGCGGCTCTCACCGGGTCCCAGCGCTTCCATGGCGGCGGCGGCGGCCTCGCTGCGGTCCCCCCCGGCCCCGCCGCTGCTGCCGCTGCCACCGCCGCCACCTCCACCTCCACCTCCGCCTCCTCCTCCTCCGGCCCCGGGCCCCGCCGCCGCGGCGTAACGCTTGATCTCGGGAATATTGGCACCGGGGGGGGGGCCCGGTGAGGAACCGGGGCGGGAGGGAGCAGCGGCGGGGCCGGACGAGGAGGAGGAGGAGGAGGAGGAGGAGGAGGAGGAGGAGGAGGAGGTGGAGGAAGGGGCGCGGCGGGCAGCGCTCCGCTTCCCCGAGCTGTGGTGGCGGCGGCGGCGCGGGGAGGGGATCGCGGGCGCCGAGCGCGCCCCCGCTGCCGCCAGCACCGGGTGAGGAAGAGGAGGAGGAGGAGTGGGGGGGGGGGAGGGAGGAAGGAGAGGCCCCTCCACGCTGCCCGGCGCCGCCGGCTCGCGCACGCGCACCGCCCCCTGCCGGCGGGGGCGCGCACGCCGCCTCGCACCCTTTCGCCGCCGGCCCGGCAACAGGTGGAGGGGGGGGGGGGCCTGTGCGCGGCCCCGTGCGCGGCCCCGAGGGCTGTGGAGGGGAGGTGGGGGCGCCTCAGAGCCTCAACACCCCCCCCTCAGGACGCCGGTCGGTGTCACAGTCAAGCTGTGGTGACCCCAAAACAGCCCCCGTGAGGTGGTGGAAATATAAGGGGGTGATAAACCCACCCGTGACACCCCCAAAAACAGCCGCGGACAGCCCCTGTCAGGTTCTGGAAATATAAGATGGTGCCCAAAGCAAGCCGTAACGCCCCAAAACCAGCCGCTGTCAGCCCCCGTGAGCTGCTGGAAACATAAGGTGGTGCTAAAGCAACCCGTGACACCCCCAAAAACAGCCCCGTGAGTCGCTGGAAATGTAAGGCGGTGCCAAATCGAGCTGTGACACCCCCAAAAACAGCTACTCTCAGCCCCCATGAGCTTCTAGGAACATAAGATGGTGCCAAACCAACCCGTGACACCCCAAAACCGGCTGCTGTCAGCCCCCATGAGCCACTGGAAATGTGAGGTGGTGCCAAACCCGTCCAAAACACCCCCAAAACAGCCACTGTCAGCCACTGGAAATGTAAGACAGTGCCAAATCAACCCATGACACCCCCAAAAACAGGCACCGTCAGCCCCCATCTGCCACTGGAAACCCAAAGCACAGCTCCCTCACCATGGCTGCGTTAGGACTGACAGCAGCTCCGTTAGGACACCCGGCAGCTCACTGCTGGTGTGCGGATAAGGAACAGTGCTGGGATATCACTCAGGGTGCCTGGAAGGCAGCAGCAGTAGGGAACAGGATGGTGCCACCAGGATTTGGGGTGTCAGCCCTCTGGGGTGCATGCCAAGATGACCCCGTACCTCACTGCGGCCTGGCCACCTCGCTTCGCCTCGCCCTCACGATGAGCTGCTCCCACACGCATCCCTCTCCTCTCTCAATTCTCCACTGGCTCACAAGAAGGTCAGAAGTCAAAACATTCGATAAATAATAAATGCCGAGTCCATCATATTTGCTTTTTTTGAACCTGCAGGGCTGGTATTTTCCAAGACCTTTCCTACAAGTCGAAGCGTCAGAAACCTATTTTAAAATTAAACGAAGCCTGTTATTTTCGTAAAAGTGCCTTACATCAGTTAATAAATACTTAAGGGAAACACCAGTATTACAAGACCAGTCACAAAACTACCATGATGTCTGGCAACGTTTCCAAGCTATTATTCAGCATATCTAAGTATAAAAATATAGAGAAGATATACATAGGACTACACAAATAGTACTTCAGAAAGATGAAGACACAATCTCTGCCTCAAGAAATCCACAATACCAAGGCTTGGTCCTCAGTCCTACTGAGTAGGGCTACTCAAGACTATACTTCATAAATTAGAAATTTTAAAAAGCCAGCAAAGCAATTAACCTGATAAATATTACAAACATGCTGAGGCATCCTGACTGCAAAGTAGCCAGAACCCTATTGCTGTGTTATTCCACCCTTACATTGAAAACACCTACGTGTTTCCAGTGGTGAGGCTGAATCTGGTTATGACAGAAGAAGTTCCGATAGCTTTAGTTCTGAAGATGTTTCTAAATATCTCCCTTTAGAAGGCGTGGAAGGAATATTTCATTTAGTAAAAAATAGACTCACAAACTGCCTTTCAAAAATATCAATCTTACAAAATGGTACCTTACCCAGTGCTTAAAAAAAAAAAACACACCACATTTTAGAGTCTCCTTAATGGCAAATGTTTACCAAGAGTTACCAATTCTGTCAGTCCATCTTTCTGCACTAGGTGTGAGAAGTAATGTAACATAGCAGGTAGCTATTTTTATTTTTATTTTTTTTTTTCAGTTACAAATGTAGTTACCTGCTTTACGTCTGTGAACAAATAATAGTATGAAACACCAGTTCACTTTATCTAAGCATGTTCTAATTCTATGAACCTGTGGACTGAACAACTAAAAAACCCTTTTCAGATCCAAGTATTTCACCTCATCTACATGAAATTAAAACTCTCAAATAGCTGGTGATAGCAGCTTTGTGCTAAAACCCAAATTCCATGGCACAGCACTTTCCCCATGCGGCTTTTTTCTTACAAGGTCTCAAACCATAACAGAGCAATGGGATTACTGTCTTGAGTAAGCACCATGAACTGCTCAGTAGTATTTTTTACTGACAGTCTACCTCGAAAGATCCTCAAATTCTAGGAATTTACTGTGTAATGTCACCACCCTTAATTTGTGCTGTCAGCTACCAGTTACAAAACAGCATCAGGAAGCAAAGGGCTGCCCAGCTAGCGCTTCTGTAGCAAAGAACACAGTGTTTTTCAGAAATAGAGTGTTTTGCAGAAAAGGGACAGACTGCCTTAAATACTAGCCAAGTATTTTTGTTGACATTTGCACAACATTCTAAAAAATCCAAGGCTTTGTTTATTCACAGATGTATTCACTTTTACTTATTTTTTATTTATTTTTAAAGCAGGTGGCTTTGGTACTTAAGTCGGGCCTCATTTTTCCTCTTTTTCTCTGACTCTTGTCTACCTAGTAGTCTGATAGTATCTTCATCACATCGATCAATGGTATTTTTGTAGTGCCAGCGCCTGCGTCTCATGACTGGCTCCCGTTCCAAGAAAGCAGCCCAGTATTGTGATGTTTGCAGTAAGTCCCACGGACATTTGCTTTTCTCACTTCCTCCGTTCCAAGATTTGTTGGGTATATGGGAACCATCAGAGCAGATTAGCCCATCTGTTCCGCATCCCCCACAGAACTGTGACTGCTACCAAACGCTTCAGATATTTCTTTTATATATTATTTATTATTATTATTTTTTTTCCTGGGTTTTGCCTTCAGGGAAACAGCAAATGACTGATGATTTGGGAGAAAAAAAAATGTTATGTTCTACAAAGCTGACTGAAAACTGGAATCTAAACTCCGAATAACTTTAATATCAGTATTTGAGTATCTCAGGGCACAGCCCCTAGCGCTTCTCCGGGTGCCTGCCGCCGGCAGCAAGCTGCGAACCTCTCGAAATTGCCATTTCTGGGGAAGGAAGGAAGGCCGATAGGCATCTGGCGGCCACCTAAACCAGATCAAAACGGTCTTAAACCAGATCAAACCGCTCGGTGCCTCCCTATGGCTCCCTAAAGCTCCGGGGAGGTTTCCCGAGCAGGGGGGCTCGCCTCAGGACCGACCCCGAGCCCCCCCCGTAGGCAAATGGCGGCGGGGACGCCCTGAGGTGAGAGGGAGCCCCCGGCCCCACCGCCCTCCCCTCAGGCAGCGCCCGCCCCGCCCTCGCCCCGCTGATTGGTCAAGTCCCCCTGAAGGGGCGGGACGAGCCGGAGAAAATCCTCCAATAAAACGCCGGGAGGGGAGGGGCCTCAAGGGCGGTGCTGGGTTGTGATTGGTTGGTTTCAGCGGTGGGCGGGGCTAAGGCAGCGCGCGAAGACTCGAAGCGGTTTCCTACGCGGCCCGGGCCATGGCGGAGGCGGCGGCGGCGCCCGCTGAGGTGAGTCCCGCAGCTCCGCGCCGCCGGCTGGGGGTGAGCACGGGGCTCCCGCAGGCGTGGCGCAGCGGAGAGCCGGGAGGGGCGGCGAGCGAGGCGGCGGCGGCTCCTTGGCTGCCCGGTGACACCGCGCCCGCCTCCCTCTTTCCCTCCCTTTTTGGCGGAAACTACATTTCCCAGCACCCCCTGCGGCGGCGGCTCCCCGCACTTCCGCCTCGCCGCGCGCGCGGGGGGTGCTGGGAAGCGTGAGCTCGGCCTATCCCTGCGGGCGTGCGCGGGGAGGGGCGGGGCCGCGGGGGCGCGCTGGGAAAAGCGGCAGCGAGCCGGGGCGGGCGCGGTGCATGCCGGGAGCGCGCGGGACGGGGCCGTCGGAGGCGGCCCCTGTGAGGGGAGGCCCTCGTCGGTGCTCGCCGCCCGCTGGGGCCGTGGGGCTGCTCCAGCGCGGGCTCTGTTTATTTGTTCCTGCGTGCGAGCTCAGTTTAAGCACGTTTAAACACTAATAAAGGTTGTTGTGGTGTGTTCTTTCTTCATAAAGTGTAAAATAAGTGTGAAAATAGCACGGGGTGCGCGTGGGGGGGGGTCCTGCTCAGGGGTTGGGCTCTGTGAGGCGCCGCAGCACCAAGGGTGCCCGGTGCTTTGTGCTTGCAGCTGGAAGGTCCCGGCTCTGCCGAGCAGAAGAGCCCCGACAGCGACTCGGACAGCGGGCAGGGCAGCTGCGAGACGGCCTCGCCACGGCTCCTCCTGGCCGGGACAGCGGCTCGTGGTGATGGAGGTCGGTGAGGGGTCGGGAGCTGGGCCTGCGGGCCGTCGTCTTCAACAGTCCTTTCCTACGAATAAATTTTTAAGAAGTTAAGGCTGACCTCTGTGAATCCAAAACACCCTCTTTTGTGGCTTAAAATGTAGGCAGGAAGCTCAAAATCCTCCCCCTAAATAAGTTTTTGAGGTAGAGAAAGTGCAGTGGTAAATCAAATGTGTTTTATTTGCTTTTTTCCTTTCCTTTTATGATTTTCTTAATCTACCAAATCTACAATTTGCTTAATCTATGCACTTACTTACCGTAGTTTCATTATTATTTCAACTCACTAATATATCAGTGAAGAATTTCTTAATCTGCATTTTCTTTAACAAAGACTTGAAACCTATAACATCAATTTGGATCAATTCCCTACACTACAGGGAGACGTGGATTCTAAAAACCTGATTTCATGCTGATCAGCTATAGTTGTTGATGTCTGAGAAATTTAACAGGTTGCTTGCTAATTAACTCGTGAAATTTACCTTTCCATAGCATCACTTGTCTTTTAATATAATCCCTCAGATTCAGAGGAAGAGATTTTTGTGAGTAAAAAAGGAAAAAACAAGAAGGTGCTTCAAGACAGTGAAAGTGAAGATGGAGAGGATGGTGGCACTCCCGTGCAGAATGACGCTTTGGGTGGAGACATAGAAAGTGGAGAGGAAAAAGAGAATATTCTTGTCCAGAAGAACAAAAAATCTCGTCGGATTCGCCAGCTTCTGCTGGATAGTGATGACAGTGACACTGGAGACCATTTGCAGATTGAAAACCTTGAAACAAGCAGAAATGCTGTCTTGCCTGAGAAGGATTTGGAAGAGGAGAGTCCACTGAAATCTGGGAAAAAATACAGAAAACATGAAAACAATTATGAAGAAGAGACGACTAAAAAATCTGTAGTAAGATCTAGGAGGAAGGAGAGGGAGAGAAGAATTGCATCCATCAAACAGCTGAAAAAAGAAAAGAAGCCTAGAGCAGAGGTATTTGTTTTTGGCAGAAATTCTCACATGCTTTCTCCATTAAGTTAAGTTTGTAACTTAGTTTAATTATTTTGTCTCAATGCTTCAGCATCACTTGTGTCAGTGTTACTAGAGGGGCTACAGTATAGAATCCACAAGGATTCATTGTACACCCTGCAAGTCTGCCAGTTTCACCTGCCAAGTACAAACCCTGATGCCTGATGATTTAACATCAGAGCATGTGAAGCCAGGCAGGAAATCTTTGAGTTTTGTTTCTAGCTCATCACGGGCTTGTTCCGTGCACAAAGTGCTGTGTTTAGTGTTTCTGCTTTTTGATAGTTTCTGGTGAAAACTTTGGGCTACTTTCAAATTTAAATTCTCTGAATAAATGGCTGCTTGTGAGGTTACGTATTGTTGCTATTTATAAAATATATATTTCAAATGTAAATTTATTCTGTCTAAACCATTATGTTAAAGATGCCATATACCTATTCTAATTTATTTCATTAAGATCTTTTGACAGTAATCTTAAATTAATTTCAAAGAGATGAATTTGATCTTCTGAAACCAGTTGCATAAATCCTTTATTCTCATGGCACACAGGTGGATGATGGTGAGACACATCCTTTTAATGACAGTGGCTGTCTTCTTGATGACAAAGAACTCTTCGATAATGGCTTAGAAGAGGAAAATGCTTCACTCCCAGAGGATGAAGAGTCAATAGAATCGATACGGGCGGCAGTGAAAGACAAAATAAAAAAATATAAGGTATTGGTGGGAAGTGTTCTAGTTGAGCATGTATTAAACTATTTGGCAAGTCTGCTGCTCTGACAGAGAGTAGAACAGGCCTCTGCTTTGTTCTTAAAGATGAAGGAATGTTGTTCTGGAAAGCTGTAAAGATAATGCTACAGTAGAAGCTTTGCAAATCTAGCATAAGTATTAGACAGGATTTGTGTTGGTTTATAAGAATACTCCAGATCCTATTTTGATGGTTTAGCTGACCAGCTATAATTCTGTACAATTATTTTGACTTTTGGCTTGTTTGCCCGTTCTAGTTCCTGAATATCCTGTCAAATAAATGAATCTCTTATTGGTTTTCCAAGGGTGAAGGCTACAAACATGTATCTGATGCCGAGAATGAGGATCCTATATCAAAAGAACCAAAAAGGAAGGTGAAGTATTCTTCTGTTGTTCATTATAGTGTATAATTACAAAGCCCTTTATTTCAATTGTCTTGTCTTTTCAGTGCTCTCCTATGTTTTTGTTGGTTTGCTGCTTTTCATTTTCAACTGGCTGCTTTATGCTGACTTCTTTTTATTTGAAAGCTGGGGGAAAAGCTATTTAGAAAGTACAGAGTCCCATATTTTGCTTTCTGACTTAGAGGTCTCTTTCTTTTTTTTTTTTTTTTCTTTTTTTCTTCTGTTAAGGAGCGGAAAGCAGCAAGGTTAAGTAAAGAAGCCATTAAACAGTTACATAGTGAGACCCAACGACTTATTAGAGGTAAAACATACTTTTTTTTTTGTATGTAGATGGGTATAAATATTAAGAAATTAGGAGGAGAAATTGAAAGAACGTTATCTGAAAGGCTAGATCCTTCTCTTGCCTAGCATGAATTACTTAGGCTAGAATGGTGCAAGACCATTTTTAGTCAAACACCTGCTTAAAGGTATCTTTATAACAAAAGAATAGAAAATTGTCTTGGAAACATAGTATCTTCTTTCATCCTGTAAATTTCCTCCTTGTGACTTGTGCAAAGTTCATGGAATATCTGGAAAGCTCAATAGGCATGTAATAAAATTGTAACTGGTTGTGCAATTCTGATACTAACATCATGGTTCATTTCCTAATGAATCCATGGACATGTTGCAAACTTGGTCTTCAAGACTTGCTGTTAAAATGCTTCCCAAACAGCAGCATTTGTTGTGTTTGAGTTCTAACTGTGCACTTTCTGCCTGGACAAATGTCTTTACTGCAAAATACTTGCTATTTCAATTCTTTGAATTTCAGAAATAAGAAACAAATGTCTTAGATGACTGTTTAAAATTTTCTTCCACTTTGTTTCTGTGGTAGAATCATCTGTGTCTCTCCCATACCACGTGCCTGAGGCCAAAAGCGTTCATGAATTCTTCAAGCGTCGACATCGACCAATGTGTGAAGGAAATGCCATGGCATTGCTGAAGTAAGGACTTAAACCTTCCTTGTGTGTTTTCATAAATGTTGAGGATATCCCAGCTTTGATTTTGGGGATAGCCAGACTTTGTAGTAGGCATGCTGTAGGACCTGTATCATGTGCAAACACCGGCTTTGTGTGCAGCCACATAATGCTTCCAGGTTAATTTTAACTCTTGCTTTGACTGGAAAGTCCTAAAGAGAAACTACTACTTTTTCTTAAACTGTTTTAATACCATAAACGCCTTGAAATTTAAGGCATGTCACTGTTAACAGATGGCAATATTGCAGTTTTGACACTTGTCATACCATTGGGGTAGTCAGGACCTAGTAGCAACCCCAGATGAAGTAATATGCCCTTTTGTCCTTCACCTCTTCCTATGTGTTAATGAGAAGAATCAGAAAATTATTTCTTTCTGCCTTTGTTCTCAGCCTCTTCTCCTCTTTCACAATAGGTACAAATGATTTAATTATTTCTGCCTTCATTAGGTCCACTAACTACCAGATCACCCTGAATGAAGAACCTGCAGGCACTAAGACCTTAAGTGCAGATTGCAAAGATGGGCAAACAAGAGGTGGTCAGTCAGCAACTAATGAACCAGAAACAAGCCTTGGCAGAGATACAGCTGTGAACAAACCTCTCCCTGATGCAGGGGAGAACTCTACGGAAGACTGTACTGAAAAACCTCGAGAGAATGATGATGATTCTCCTGCTGTTACGACTGTAACAACTGTGAGTAATGCAGAAGAACAACAGCACTCTAACTTCCAAAGCACTGACAGCAGTGAACAAAAAGAGAATGAAATTCCTGTAGCAGTTGGAGGCAATGCCCTTGAGCAAAGACATGAAACAGCACCGGGCCTAGAAAGCAATCAACAAGTGGGGCCTGAATTGGTGGCACAACCTGAAAAAGTGAGGAGGTCCAAACTGGATAAACTTCGTGAACTGGGAATAGACTTGACCATCAAGCCAAGAATCTGCTCTGACAGTGAATCCTTCATAAACCTCGACGAATCTGATTCAAATAAAGGTATAATTGTTATTGTTGTTATCCCGTCAGCTCTACCCGAGTCATCAGAGTAAAACTAAATTTAATTGGAAAACCTTTGAGGAACATTGAGGTGATAGAGCAGGCCAGGCACGCTTTCTTACTTGTACAGTTTTTTTGCTTAATGTTGGTTTGCGTTTTCTTTCAACTGCATAGAAGGGAGGTTCTGACTCCTTAATATTCAAAAGCTTGGAGAAATGCTTCGTGCTAACTATTTAATGTTGAGTGATTTCAGTTCCGTTCTGCTGAAGTGAATTATGCTTGTACTTAAAGCACATGGGAGCACTTTTTCAAAGTGATTCAAAATCAGACATGCAGTAGATATCCAGAAACAAAACTGCCTTGTGTTTCATAGTGTTTACCACTGATTTTGCTGTCTGGTGGCTGGAAGGGTAGAGTGGAAGTGAATTTTAAGATGCTGTGGATAAATCATAGTCAATGGTAAAGTCATTTAATATTAAATAACATCAATCGATTACAAGTTACAGCAATAATATTCTGTAATGATGTGTCAAATGTAGTCTTACAAATATAAAAAAGTTAAAGGTTTAGAGTTTTTTACTTCCTTAAAAAATTCTCAAGGCCTACTCTATATTCAAATGTAGTACTTGATGATTTTAAATACTATCAAACTGATTTAATTTGCATTTAATTAATATGTATTTACAGAATTAGAAGCCTTGAAAGCACGTTTCTTGAAGCACACTCTTCAAACATCGAAATCCAAAGCTGAACGGACCATAAACATCAACATTATTCGTAAGGAGACGACATCTGAAGGAAAAGAGGAGCTAAAAGCAGACGTGGTGCCAGCAGTATTAGTTTCAGAGAGTGTAGATGAAACAGTGCACACAAAGCCAGGTTGGTCTAGGAGAAATAATGATGCTTGATTTGGAAATTGCTTTTTTTTCTTTCTTTTCCCCTCCTGTTTCCCCAGCTCCTAGTACTTCCCCATGAAATACAGATGAATGAATCTTTATTTGCAAAATTAATTTGTTTAGATTTTCCTAAAGGATATCCCTGTTTTAAGAAAAAGGTCTTGATTAGATCTCATAAATAACACTAGCCAGCGTAGATCAGGTTGCCACAGTTAGATTTTTTTGTTAGTGGTCCGATGGATTTCTCCCTATCCTTACCAAACTTTTATATGAAATATGAATACACTAAATGTAACTCTCAGATTCAGTGTGAAGAACTATTCTTATTTGGTAGATCTCTTATGCTTCCTTAATTCTATATTGCAGTTCCTACTAAAAGTGTATAGATTTGCAAGCAAAAATATATGTGGAACGTGACTCTCACATGGTATTCCTTAAAAGAAATAGATCATTTGACTGATCCTATGGGCATGCATTATTTTTAGCTGCTCTTAATTATTTCATGTGCTGTAGCACATCTGCCCATGGCAACTGGAAGCTGTTGCTCCCAAAAGACCCAGTGGAAAGACAGAGCCTATTCTTATGCAGAGGGCTGTGCCCGTGGCGTTTATGGATAATGAGGAATCTTGATAATTCATGAGACTGTGTCGCTTCTTGAAATGGAACTCGTTGAAACTAACTCCCTAGCTCTTCCAGCTGGCAGATCAATTCATAAAAACACTTAAAAACCCTTTAAAACCCCTTTTTTTATTCGCTTTTTATGTGTGTAACTGTATTAGATTGGCTACTTAAGTTAAGAATTCTTTGTAGTACGTCTAAATATATTAATTTATTCATTTCTGTCCAGGTGAAAAGCTACAAGTGCTGAAGGCTAAACTCCAGGAGGCCATGAAGCTCCGCAGGATTGAGGAACGCCAGAAACGGCAAGCATTGTTTAAACTGGATAATGAGGACATGCTGGAAGAAGAGGAGGAGGAGGAGGAAGAGATGACAGATGAGTCTGAGTCTGAAGAAGAAGAAGAAGAAGAAGAAGAAAAAGAAGAAGAAGAAGAAGAAGGCAATCATGAGGTTTGTATGCGATATTTTACATAACTCACTCAGCTTCTCAGTTCTGCTGTCTTTCTACAACGGCATCAAACTTTTGTACACTATTAATATTGGGAAGTTGCCAGTAATTCTTAAAAATTAAAAAAACAAATGCTAGTTATCTTGTTCAGTGTTTTTGTAGTATATAAAACTAAATGTATTTGTTTTTTTGTTTTTGTTTTTTTGTTTTGCATAAACAGCATTAAAAACAGATATAAGTATATAAAAGATCCTTGTG
The DNA here is from genome assembly GCF_963932015.1 of Anas acuta. NCBI lineage: Eukaryota > Metazoa > Chordata > Aves > Anseriformes > Anatidae > Anas > Anas acuta. Next base: position 6,271,504 of record NC_088999.1, read on the forward strand.
CCACCTATATAAAGTGTCACCAGGAAATTATATACAAAATAGATCCTTAGCTCATTCCTACCAGGGAACAATTTCTATGGGATGTATGCATACCTAATTGATATCACCTTCCCGATCTGGTGTGGACTTTGCCACAGCTTTTTATTCTTTAAAAAGGGTCAGAACAGCATGGCTGCTTCAAGCACCTCTATACCAGTTGTCTTAAAGTGAAATAGGGACATGGAGGAACCGACAATGTAATTCAGTTTTGTCCTCCATATGTTAAAATATTTTCTCAAAAAAAGCACACAAAAGCAGGTCAAAGCAATGGCCAAATCTGATGTTTTTGTGGATGCTCTTTAGACTCTGGAATATCTGCTTGATGAGGCAGAGGAAGACGATGATGATGATTCAGAAGAGAAACATGTTGAAGATGGTGATAAAGAAACTGACAAAGAATCAATCGATGGAGAAAAGGTGGAGCAATCAGTGCATTGTGCTTCTGTTCCTAAACCACCTTCAACAGAGTCTACGTTGATGCTTTTTAAGGACAGCTCCTCCAAAATGGGGTAAATAAACAAAACTTTAAGAATGGTCCCTGAGCAATTTTAAATTTAAGATACATGGTATATATTTTTTGATACTTTTTTTTTTTGGTAATAAGTTATCATCTATACCAGCAAATGCATTTTATTTAATTGCAGATACTCTCTTCCTGAAGAGAAACTTGAAAATGAAGAAGCTGCAGACAAGGGATCTACCAAGTTAGGTAAAGTAGAATTGCTATGAAGCTAGCAGTTACTTTTTGTTTTCACATGGCATGTGTAGAAGTTTCTATTCATGTTTGGTATTTGATAGTCCTGTTATTTCATTACCTGTATATTTAAACAATATGACTATGAAAATTATGACTCCTGATAATTTAGGAGAGCTTGAAAAAACTAGAAGGAAATAAAGTTCAAAATTATACTGGGGAAAAGTATAGAAACAGAAATCAATACTGTGTTGCACTTTTAAAACTGAATTTCCTGAATACTTTAGGAAAAAAAACTTCCATGCAAAAAGATGAATTTTTAGCAAGGTGTCTGTGTTGCAAAATAGTATCTTGAGGTTTTACTGGATTACAAAAAAAAAAAAAAAAAAACCATTATATTTAACTATTTCCCTTCTTTTCAGAAGATGATGATTCCTTTTCTCTACCAACGCCAGCAAAAGAGAATAGCCATAACAGCAGCTTTGAGTTGATCGGCTCCATGATTCCATCGTATCAGCCCTGTAACAAACAGATGTCACGTGGAGGGAACTTCTTATCTGCAGCAGGAGGTTTCAGGTCACCTTCCCCAGGCTTTTTCAAAACAAGCTTTATCAGCTCTGCTTCTAAGGTAAGGTTCTTTCTCTTCTTCTTGTCATATAAGAACCAGATGGATAGTGAATTAATGTATCTTATGACTGTCACGTGTATCAAAAAATAACACCAGATGAAGACATTGAGTCAAGTGCTTTTAAATGAGTAAGACTTCGGGGACAGTTTGCTTTTTCTGGAGCTTCCGAATGTCTTGACATTGGGTAAGAATGTCATTATAAACTTCTAAAACATCAAATAAAAGATGCTATAATCTGGTTTTGATTTCTAAAATATGCATGTTGTCATATTTTTAAGTGTGCTCACATGGACTGCACAACATTTGACATTAGTGAACACTTGATTTATCAGAGCGATGTGGAAATACTTTAACTTCTTTTTAGTCTGCATGGTCTTTATCCTTTAAAACAGATTAAATATTTTATCCAATTCTCGCTTTTGATTTCTAAGATTGCAGAATAAATAACTTGTATATTTTTACCTTTCATTTTCGTAGAGCTCAGGAAAGATGTCTGAACCCTCCCTTCCTATAGAAGACTCCCAGGACCTGTATAATGCTTCTCCTGAACCCAAAAGTTTATTTGCAGGGGCTGGAGAGTCACAGTTTCAATTTTCTCTGGAAGATGACACTCAGAGCCAGCTGCTTGATGCAGATGGGTAAGTTACAGGTGTAAAGAATAACATTTAGTGTCCTTTAACAGAAATGGGACATACAAAACAGCAAGGATTTTCTAATTATGGACTTCATTTCAGGTTCTTGAATGTTGGACAACATAGGAATAAATACCAGTCCTCAAAGCATCAGCTCACTCTCGCTAGCATGGATGAGAACGCAATGGATGCAAACATGGATGAATTGTTGGACTTGTGTTCTGGACAGTTCACCAGTCAAGCTGAACATGTGCCAAATACCAGCAGCAACAAAAAGCAGCCCATGGAAGAATTGCTCAATCTTTGCTCAGGAAAATTCGTGTCTCAGAGTATGTCCTGAATTCTACTCCCAGCTTTGCTGGTGACTTGATTTATAAGCTTTACACTAACGTATGTTTTAGTTCTGGTCGCCAATGCAGGATGTGGAATGTTCTAAGAGTTAATGCTTATCTGTCTAATGAGTTGTCATCTTACTTTTTGCAGCAGGTTCTCCAACATGGGCTTCATCAGCATCTTCCAAGGCAGAAAAAGACAGTGACATAGAAGATCCAATGGCAGAAGCACTAGCGCTTTGTTCAGGCTCTTTTCCCACAGACAGGTTAGCATTACTCTTCAGAAACGTACAAAAGTATATGGCGGTAGCTGTCTCATTTCACTGGTGATGTGTTTTCGTGTTTGACATCAATTCGAAATGGTGCAGTCAAAAATAATCTGTTCTGGAGGCAAAGAAGAGGAATGTAGTAAGTTGTTCAATGATTTCTCTTCAAATCAGCAGCACGTGCTGTTTTCCACAACTACTGTGAGGGGAAATCCATCTTTTGTCAGCTGCATGACATTCAGGTGCTCTTTGAACAGTGCTAGATTATTCTCTCTAGAACCTGAGATCACCAGAAGTAACAGCTGAAGTCTAGCCTTGAGTTGTGGAAGGACATCAGTAGGTGTCAAATGAGAACGTGTTTCTTTCATTTATTTTTTCCATAGGGAGGAGGAGGATGAGGAGCAAGAAGAACTTGGTGATTTTCAGCTATTAACAGATGACAACGCCTTTGATAGTGAAGAGGTATGAACTGATAAAGGAAAACGCTAGTGAATTCTGACTTTGAGAACTCAATTTATCTACTTAATTTTTTAATGTATCTGTCAACACAAGGTACAATTTCTTCCAAAACAAGTACTGAAACATTTCGAGAGCAATTTAGATCATTCAAAATGTCTATGTAATATTGTGGTATACTGGATAAAGAGTCTTAGCGTAGCAAATCCTAAAAATGTGTGGTGTTTTAGTCTGTGTTTGACTTAAAGACAGAAGAAGTTGTCATTACAAAGCAAACCACTTTCATAAATTCCTTTGTTTACGGAAACTTTCTCTTTGACAGGATGAAAAAAGCAGAGACAGTGATCCTGAAGAAGCAGAAATAAGTGATGAAGAAGAACAATTGCTGAGACGGAGACAGGGCTTGAAAAAAAAACTGTAAGTGTGTGCATGTATTTTATATCTTAATTGCCAGAAAGATTAGAACATAATAGCACTAGAAATTTAGTCTATAGTTATTTCTTCCCCAGCACTATTAGCTCAGGTGCTGTTAGTATCAAGATGTTTATGTGACTGTGTTGTTGGCTCTGGTTATCGGTTTTTTGCTTTGGTGCTGTCATACTGCATGAGTTAACTATGTTGCTGGTTGGTTAGAGAGGATTACAGATGGAAATCAAAAAGCCAGGATGAAAGCAATGCAGTATTTTTTATTTATTTTATTTTTTAAATCAAATTGAGGGTGCAGGGGTATTGCTGTCATTCTTCGTGTGTTAAGGTCTTTATTTGCCCTAGTAGGGAAGACATCTGCTTGGCAGTTATCATTGTCATCACATTTGGCAGGCAACTGATGAGGAATCTGGTGGATAGCAGACATTTGGGGTTGTTATGTATTGGCAGGCTGTGTGCACAAATGTGTAAGAATGCAAGTCTTAACCCTTTTGAAAACTAAAGATGAGTCATTTCTTTTTCAGAATATTTTCTAATCTTACATCAAAAGGATTTCAGGAGACTCCTGTGGTGGTCGTTGGTCTACCAAACTAAACTCTTCTAATGTTCTTTGATAGAAACCTGCAGGATTTCATGGAAGATGAAGCTGAGCTGTCAGGGAGTGACGTGGGAAGTGAGGATGAATACGATGGCGAAGAGCTGGACGAGTATGAAGAAGAGATTATTGATGAGGAACTCCCAAGTGAAGCGGAATTAGGAAATCAAGTACAGAAATTACACATGTCAGTGACAGTATTGGTGTATATTTGTGTGTGTGAGGTCGCGGCTCTCAAGTATAATCTGGACTAAGCCTCTCCCTTTCTCTTGCGTTAATAGGAAGGTAGTGCTTGATGATGACAAGCGACAGTTACGCTTGTACCAAGAGAGGTACCTCATCGATGGTGACCTGCACAGCGATGGCCCTGGCAGAATGAGGAAATTCAGATGGAAAAATATAGGTGACTGTCAGATCTGTTTGTAGTAGATGGGGGATGAAAGACAGGAGAGATGATGTATGTATTTAGAAAATAGGATTCACTCTTTCAGAAGAAAACAAAGTATTCCAGAAATGTTTTTTTTTGATTAGTTTTTGTTTTGTACTGGTCTGTATATGCCTCCTGCTAATTTTGCTAGCTAACTACTTCTTGTCTCTCTGTCTAGATGATGCTTCACAGGTTGACTTGTTTCAGAGGGATTCAGATAATGATGATGAAAATGAACAGTTTGATGAAACTGAAGTGAAATGGAGGAAAGAACGATTTGAACGAGAACAGTGGCTTCGTGAGCAGGTATTAGTTAGCTTCTAGAAAGGCATCTTGTTCAGTTCTTCTCTGTACCATTGCTAGATGTGAAATTGCTAGTTCCTCAAGTTAAGTTCTGGAAAAAATAACATTCATAGATAATCTTTGTTTTTCATCATGAATTCTGCTCTTTCTCTTCCACAAGTATTGTACAGAGAGAAACTAATTTGGAAGGGAGAGGCAAAACAACTTTGTTCTCAAACAAGTCAGCTTCAAAGTTGGAATAGTTTTTCTTATGCTGGGAGAACAACTCACCTAGTATCAAATCTTGTAAAACTTGGGGTTTTGTGAGCTGAATGTGAAGTTAGAAGCTTGTTGCCCCTTAATAGATTGAGGATTATAAAATACCTAAGAAATTGCAATAAACTTTTATGATAGAAAGTAAATGATATATAAATTTTCATACTGGAAGGACTTGGTCTATGTAAATTACTGAGTGTTCATTCTTAATATTTTGTAAAATTGAAAAAGCTCCTATCTTCTCTTTGCTACAGAAGGAAAAAAATAAAGAGGAGGAAGAGGAAGACATTGGTGAAGACAGCCAATTCATGAAACTAGCAAAAAAAGTAACTGCTAAGTCCCTACAGAAGAAAGGTAGGCTTGCCTTTTTAATTAATATTATTTAAATGATAGTCAAAGAGAGGGAAAGCTTAACTTCTAGTCATCATTAGCTAGTCTCCAGTGAACCAGGACATGGATCAGCAAACTCCAGTAAGTAGCTTTCTTAACACCGGTCCAAGAGCATGACTTCTAGAACTTGAAAAGATAAAGATAGTGCAGCTTTGTGTTTTCAGCGCCTTAAGTTTGACAACTGTGTGTATATAATTAATAAAATAGTGTGTTACTTCTTGAAAACAGTTGTAGAGAAATTTATTTCCACTCTACATCTTTGTCTAGTCTCTTATTCTTCATTTGCTTGCCTTTAAGCTGTGGAGAAGTAGACTGTAAGTGATGTGCTGCCTAGCAGTTTTTTCCAAATATCTTAAAGAAAGATAAGGACTTAAGGAAAAGCTGCGTAAGGTAGTGAAAATAAATGTAGGTTTTCCCTGGCTGTAGTAAAAGCACGACTCCCAAGTGTGCAAAGCTGTTTCTAAACCAATTTTTCCCTTCTAAATGATAGATTGTTCTGGCAATTAGTACTATCAGTTGTACAGCTTGTAGTATAATTTAATGCATTTTTTTTCTGCAGTATTTACTGTCTGTTGTCAATTCTGAGTTCCTCAGTTTGATATAAAGTTTTATTCTTCCAAACTAAGTTCAAAAACTGTCTATCTCTTATTTGTCTCTGCTAGCAAGCCCAGCAACAGTGGTACAAGACACAAAACTATTACCCAGGAACCCGTTTGAAACATTCAGACCTGCCAGTGACATTCAGGTAATGGTTCTGGCATTTCAAAACTGCTTCTGTAAAACACCTCCAAGTCAGCTGACCCAAGATTCTGGCCGTGTCTGATTTGTATGATAGTGATGAAATGCTGTTAGCAAGTAACAGTTTGGTGGGGAGTAGTCTTTTCTATTAAGATTAACCTTCTAAAACAGCTCTCTTTTTTTTTTGGTGAGAGTGTTTTAATACAGCGTTTCTTTGTTCTTCAGATAAAAAACGGGTCTCTCTTGAACAGACCTAAAGCCGTCCTTCAGAAGCTAGCAGCAATGTCAGATCTTAATCCAAATGTGCCTCGAAATTCAAGGAATTTTGTCTTTCACACGCTTTCCCCAGACAAGAATGAAGAAGCAAAGGAGAAATCAAAACATCAGGTAAAGATTTGTGTGGGAATATGCTGCCAATTTTGTAGATCAGTTAAACATACAGACACCAAACATTGCCAAGTAGTTAAGAGCGTTGCTGTTTTAAATACCCTGTGGTTTCCTGTTGTACTGATATGTGATCTCACAGCAAATAACTGTTATGATTCAGAATTTAAACTTGGAGATTTTGTGTGTTCTAATTTTATCTGTTCCTCTGCAGGTGAAGAAAAGAGGTCCTACTGCAGTAATAACATCTCTGGCCAAATGTCCCAGGATTGACAGCACAGAGGACACGAGTCAAAGTCGAAGTATATTCCAATACTTAGAGAGCTGAAATCTTCTGTTTAGGGCCAGAATTTATTTCTCATCTCTGTCAGTTGCAGTTTGATTTGCAAATCTCTGCCAGCAATCATCAGGAAGGTAAACAAATTGCTGTACACTGTCCTTCCTGCTCCAGCTTTCTTCTCAAGTTCCAGTAATTTCCAAGCAATGGTCTAGTTTATTCCCCTTGTTTTACTTAGTGCTCCGTGATGAGAGTACAAAGACCATGTTTGGTTTGGAATGCTAACTTTGTCTCTCCCAAGCATTAAGGAAATTTACACTACTGTCTGCCATGCTCATAGAATCTCACATGTTTCAATGGTATCGGTTCCATCTGAAAACACCATTCATGTGATAGATACAACTCAGAGATGCTGTGGTTAGCTTAAAGCACAGATGAAAGATGTATTCCTGCAGATTTAGGTACAAGGAAAGCAGTATTAACTATGGCAGGATGTCTGTTGTTTACACTTGCAGTACTAAGGTAGCTGTGGCTCCCTTCAGTGTCTTTTCTTAACATTAAGCATTTATTAGCTTCATAACTTCAGAAGCTCTGATGTACATTTGTAATATATGTTTTTAAAATGTCCACAGTCTTTTATAAGGCAGTATGATGAGGATTTCTTTCCCTTTTTCCTTTTTGTTTTTAAAATTTGTATTCATGCACATGAATGTGTGAGTGGAGAGGGAAGAATGTGAGTAACAGATGCAGGAGAAGAAAAGGATGTGTGCGGGTTGCTTTTTTTGTTTGGTTTGCCCAAGTGAAAACTCTAGTAAATTATCTGCCCCCTTGTTTTCATGGAAGCTGTGCTCATCCATGACAAATCATCTACTTCTGAACAGCGAGAAATGGAAGGCCTTCTGTAGGATGAAGAAAGTAGGTAATAAAGAATCACTATTCGCAGCTATTCTAAATAGCGTGAAAGAAACTTGAGACGCAATATACAGCATTTCTGACCTTTCTGATTATATGTTGAATGTGTTTAAAATAGACACTGTTATGGTAGTGCAATTAAACATCTTTCTAAAACTTGATGTTGTGTACTTAGGTTGCCCACTCCGTCAGAGAAGAATTGTGAACTGTAAATTTTGTAACGCTGTAAGCATATGCCTGGTGTGCTACATGTAAAATATTTTACTGTATATTATGTTTATAAAGAATTATGGTACCAGTTGGAGTGCAATTTTACAATAAAACATGTTTTTAATTTTGGAGGCAGTTGGAATTAATTTACAGTATATCACTCAGTTGTTTTTTTTTTTTTTTATAAATGTTCATCTATCTGCTTCCCCCTGTGCTTTCACAGCCCTGACTGCTCCCTTCACCAGGAGCAGCTGCCTTAATACTGGAATACAACAAAACAACCCCCTGGTGTTTATTGGAATGTAAATTCTCAAGTCTTCTACTTGGGTTCAATTTGTATACAGTTCTTGGTCCTAAGAACACATTTCTTTCTACTGCTTCAATAGTTCTGGTTTTGTTAGTTCCTAGACAAAACTTGCTTTATCATTGGCTTGAGGCAAGCTTGTTGCCCCTTGTTACTGGATTTGAAGTGGGAGGCTGGATGTGGCCTCTCAATCCAGCCTCTTAGAATTAATTTTTTTGCAAGTATTTCAACATTCTCATTTTATTTTGTGTGTAGAGCAAGGCTGGAGTTCATTCCACTGGGCCACACAGCTCCTTCTGCTTGGCTTCTGTAATCCTCTGTGGGCAGAAGTAGCTCTCCCAACTGAAGCCTCACTGGCTGCTGTAAATTTACAAAGCAATCCGTTTGTTTACAGCTGTGATGGCAGCATTGCACTCTGCTGGGACTGAACAGAGTGTGCTAAAGGTGAGGTAATTGTACACGAGGACCAGAGCTGTGCAATCCCTCAAACTTAGCCAAAAAGTGATGAACTGAAAATAGGGTTGGAAGGGCTGCACAGGCATTTTGCTGAAGAAATGAACAAAAACAGATGCATGTGAATGGAATAAGTTGCTGTAACAGTGTGTCCATCCCTGGAAGCTTTGCAAAATGTAATAGTTGGACAAACCAAGCCTGTTTCAGGTCATTCTAGCAATTAGTATATCTGGATTTTAGGGCTGGGGTTTGAAAAAGCTTTTTACGCAAGAGACTGCTATGCAGCTAATTCTCTATCAACAGTTGTTTGCACTGGATTCTAAATTGTAGTAATTCAGACGATTTACTGGACAGAAACATTCAAAGCTGCAAAATTCGGCACCTTTTATTAACTCTGCCGATATGCCTGCCACTAGAGAGCAGCAAGAGAATGCTCTTCCCCTAACCCAGGGGGAAGGAAATATGATTAAAGCTTAAACCATACTCTGACTCAAAGGGAAATTGTTACACTTTTCCGTGCTCTACAGCATTGCGCAGAATTAAATTAGCCTCTTCCCTAATTAGACCTATAATTGCTACATTTTTGCATCAGAAGGCAGTAGCTTGGAGAGCTGGGTTGAGGAGGAACACTTTTGGAGGGCTGGCTGTGCCACAGGGGTCTTACCAGCCTCTGCTCGGCGTGTGGCAGCCACAAAGCTGGCGTTTGGTTTTTCCTCCCCTCAGCACAGAGCTGAGAGCCAGCCGAAAGCTCTTTTGCTTGTTCCTGAGCTCAGCTCCTAAGCAGAAAAATCCGACGGGGCCTGAAGAGCTTACACGCTGGAACGCGCTGAATGGGAAGATTTCTGGCAATTGCTGTTTGGAACAAACGTTCCCCCCACAAAAGCCTTTTCAGGAGTCTAGGTTTTGTTAAATCCTGCTGTTAACCGCTGCGAGACACTCAGGAAATGCCTCGTGCAGGATTTATCTTCCATGCAGTGTGTTTGGAGGAGGCAGCGATAGGAGACCTAGCGGTGCTCTCACCCATCCTCACCCTCGCCCTGCGTCCAGCCTTCCCTGGGCTGGCCTCCACCGCCCGTCTGACACGTTTGCTCAGCCTCGGCTTCTCATTTTCAAGTATCGATTCAGCTCGCCCCTCCTGGCACTAACACGCTGTGGCTGTGCTAACGTGGAGAGAAAATCTCCCCCTCTTGCTGCTGGAAGCGCTGGGAGCTGTCCCGGCCTGGCGGCGATGGGGATGTGACCGATGGGGACGTGGCCGGGTGGGAATGAGTCCTGCCCGCAGCCCCAGGGCACGGCAGTGATGTGTCCGACACTTGGCTCCTCGCTTTTCCCATAAAATCATCCCTTGGGCTAATTCCCAGCGGTTTTTGCTCAGAGCTGGGGTTTGTGGGGTCTGGGTTTGTCGATGCCTGAAAGGCAAGGCCTCTTAGCGCCGGTGCTGTGGTAGGACAGAGGATTTTCATCCTGATTAAGCAGCTGTAATACCTGCACATCTCCATGCCTCAGTTTCCCTTACCCACAGAAGGAAGAGAGGAATAAAACCTTTGGGATTTGGCCTCCCCCTGTGCTGCACTTGGGAGCCTCGAGTAGAGGAGCTCTGCTAAGTACCGGTATCGTCTGCTCAGTTTGCAGGGGAACGAGCTGCCAGGAACCCAAATGACAGCGAAGAAATTAAAAAAAAGAACTTATAATCAGGGGAAGGAACGGTCTTCGGTCTGTGTTAAAGGTTAACATTGCAGACACGTTTATAATCATAGCTTTCACCACCGCGCAGCTCCTCGGGGGCTCGAGGCAGTCACTGAATTATGTTTTCTTTGCCTTTTTTTTTTTTTTCTTTTTGCCAAGAGACTGAAAGGGAGAGAGGAAAAAAACTATTTGTTTGTCTTGTCTAATTTAATTTATGTTATTTATCAAACAGACAGGTTATTTGGGAAACCAGATGGACCCAGGCTAAAATCATCTGTATTTCCAACATGTGAAAAATTATGTCAGAGTGGACACGTGAAGAGAAGCGTGCTGCATGTTCTGTGGGTGCTTATCACACCAGCTTCCAAACCTCGTCTGTCCCGGGTCTGTAATCAGTTGTCCCAGACCCAATACGAGGGTTAAAGGACAAAAAGAGCCCCGGGCACCCGCACAAGTGTGGATGGGGACTGGGCCTTCTCAAACACCCGTGTCACAATTATTTTCCCCCGCTGGCTTTCAGCCCTCCCATTAGCTGCCTCCTGGGCCCTTTCTCCAGGAGGGGTGAACAGAGCACAGTTTTGGGTCCAGAAAAATGATTTTAGTGTGTTCCTGGTTTTGGGAGGGGGCAGGCAACGAGTGCAGCAGCTCTTTTCCTTCAGGTTCCTCAGCGTTAGGAAACAGCAGCGGACATAGAAGCGGGGCCCGAATGGCCACAGCCTGACTGAAACTGAGGAGATAATTTAAGAAATTAGGGAGTGTGATGTATGAATAGGGTAAAAGAAAGCAAGACTCCTCTGTTACTAACAGACAACACTGTCCTCGCTAAGAAGAAAAACACAGAGCAGGAAAAAACCATCTGCAGGGCTGAAAATTCACAGGTGTGGGCCGGGGAGCGCAGGCCGGCCCGAGCACACCTCTGGTGCCCGTGCTTAATTAGTGGGCCGAAATCAGCTGGATCCCCTTCCTGAAGCAAATTACTTAAAAATTTGGGGTGAAAAGTGGGGCTGGGGAAGTGGAGAGGTGAGGAAGCTGCTGGTTTTGGGCAGGGTTCCCAAATTATTTCTTGGTCACAGACCTGAGCACCCAGTGGGTGCCCCAGGGTCTCTCAGGGTGTGCAGAGGCCGCCAGGCAAACAGCCCTGGGATCTGTGTCAGGGTCGGGTTTATTGGACAAAACTTTTGTTCTATATTAACTATTAGTCATTAATACTAATTATAACACTGTGTGTGCTCTGTGTGGACAGATGTTGGGTCCTAGCGGGCTGTTATTTTCTCTCATATCATCCAGAAGCCCAGTTTATGGCTAACTCCAGCTATGCTCCAGACAGCAGAGGCCTGAACCAGCAGTAATTAAAGAAAATGACATAAAAGATTGCTCTGCATGGGAGAGGGGCGAGGAGCAAGTCTCACCGCTTCGCAAGAGATTAATTTTATTTTTAGCTAATATTTTTTCCCCTGCTCCTCAAGGCTGTTTTCATGCAACATGCTCTGTGCTGCTTCCCCTACAGTGCCCCATTGATTTTCAATATTTGATGATGTTCGTGCACGCGGTGATGAAGGATGGGTAGCGGAGAGGCTTGTCCCCCTCGGAGGGTGATGCGTGCATCCTTCACCTGTGTCCTCGCGGCACCCTAGGACCACCGGGCACCTTTCAGGCTGAAATTTATGGGGAGACCCTCGGAGGGGAAACATTTCCCATGCCTGGTGTCCCATGGGTGGCCCCTGCTTCTCTCCTCGGCCTCGCCGTGTCCCTGCCATGGGCACCGTGTCCCCTGTGCAGTGCCTTTCCCTGGTGCCTCATTTCCAGCCCCTACGGTCAGTGGAGACTGATTTCTGTGCAGGAAGTGTAATTAATGGCTGAGGCGCTAACGCCACCTCGCCGGCTGCTCAGGATATTAATAGGTGGTATTTCCACATTCCTATTTTACATCAAGCCTGAAGGGGGGCTTTGAAATCCCCCGACCTTCCACAATTAAACACCAGATCAGAAAAAACAGCTTTTCCTTCCTTCCTTCGCTTCTGCCTCCCAGCCCAGCAAGGTGGGGTGAACCCCAGGTAGGGACAGGAGTGGATTTTATCTCATTTTTCGGTGCAGCGGAGAGGCACGGCATGGACGAGGTGTCACCAATTCCCCTGGGGTTCCTCTTGCTTTGCAGGGCAGGAGGGATGGGCAGTGGGGACCCAGCCCCAGCTCTGTGCCCTGCTGGTGCCAGCTGCTCAGAGCAGACTTTGTACCTTAATGTCAGCACCAACCCAGCGCCCCAGGATCTACATCCTTGTCTCGGAGGCTCAAGAAGTGAGCCCTGGCACCTCATCTGGGTGAGGAAAAGCTCCTAGTGCATGGCAGCACCAGGATCCTACACACTGGGACGTGGTCCCAGCCCTGAACCACGGTGGGATGTGGGTGCAGACACCCCAGGTCGGTGAGACGGGAAGCCGAGTCCCCAGCCACGCCAGACAAAACCAAAATCAACCGATGCAAAGGAGATGATAATTAAAGCAACAGGCAATTATGCCTGACATGTGTTCCCCATTTCGCGTGACGTGAGGGCAATGCTCTCAACGTGAAGCTCTGAGCAAGGCTTCCGGGGGATGATATCACAGACGGATCTGGCCTTATTTTGGTAGCCTTTGCTCCACCTCCCCATTTGCTGAGCGCGTGTGATCCTCAGAGCCGACATGACATGAGCCCGAAAATATGATAACACACCCGAAGGTGTCGTTCCTCGCTGTGGGGAGGCTGAGGAGCCCTGGGAACAGCTCGCCGTGGCCGCCCGTCCACCTCCCTGCTGCTGGAAAGGGAAAAGAGGAGGTGGAAAGCTTCAGTGGGGTCAACGCCGTTGGCCAAGACCCCAAACATCTGCAGAGGGCAACAGCGGGGCTGGAGGAGCTGGGGTAAAAGCTCACCGGTGAGCACTGAGGCCCTAAATGCTATTGACTGGAAACTGGAGATGCCAAACCCAACCTTGGTGTGAGCCATTTGTGGTGCTGGTGATCACCGGGGTCCAGCAAGACCTCGGGAACCCATGGGGCAGCGAGGAAGGACCCAGCGGCACGGCTGCGGGTGCTGCTCGGATCCCAGAGCCCCGCCACGCCGAGCACACTGTGACACCAAGCTGCCCCCCCACTGATTGCAGTTTCACACCCGGAGGCTTTGTGGTGCTGCTAACGAGGGCACGGGGCTGATTGCTGCTGGCCCCACAGCCCCCAGCTCAAGGGGTCGAGGCCGGCAGCGCCCCGTGCATCCCGCGAGGGGAACGGCCCCGCTCCCAACATCTGCTTGGCGTTTGTTTGTCTTTCCTTCCCATTCATACCCTTCCTCCCCCCCCCCTCCCAACCCCCCCAGCTCCCTCTTTTATCCTTCCATCTGCACGGGCCTAAAAATAGGGCCGCAGCCCGACTTTATCTGCTCCTCGTAAGCTGTGGGATGGAGACTTCAATCAAATCCCATTTGCGGCCCGGCTTTTTCCCAGGCTGGACCTGTCTCGGGGCGAAGCCGCTGTCGCTTCCCCAGTGGCAGGGGGGCCATGCTGGGGTCCCTGTGGACCCCCAAAACCCCAATCTGGGGCAGTCGGACCCTTCCCAGGAGGGCTTCAGCTGCAGGAGCCTTTCCCCATCTCCCTGAGCACAACCCTGGCACTGCCCCGCAGTCCTCGTTGGTGTGATGGGGATGCCCACATCCACGCCCCCCACTTTTCATCCCTGCAGCCCCCCTGCTCCCCTGCTGCGCCCCATTTTTGCCCAGCTCCATCCCCTCCCTCCAGCCCTTTTGCTTTGGTTCTGCTTTGAGTTTTCTCCCCCCTCTCCCCGTTCCCTCCCCGCGCTCCCTCTCCATGAAAGGCTCCTCTTGTTCGGCAGCAGGGAGGGTGTGAGCCCCGTGCCCCGTGCCCCCGCCTCGTGACTGCCGGCCGGCACCCGCTGGGGGTGCAGAGACCCCCCCGGGACCACGCGCCCGCCCCGATGGTGGTACCAGGCACAACCGTGGTGGCTGGAGCTGGGGTGAGCGCTGGGTGCCACCCGAAATGTCCCCGCAGCCCCCCCTGTGGGAGCCCAGACCCCGCTCCTGGCCTGGTGGCACTGGACATCGGGGTGGGAAAAGCACGGGGAAAGGAGTGGAAGGGAATTTAAGGGGAAAAAATGAACCCAACAGAGGGGGACGGAGAAGTGCCTCGTCTGGGAAGGTGCAGGATGAGACCCCACAGAGGTGAAGCTGCTGTTGGGTTGGTGCAGAGCAGGGCAGGGTAGTGGGGCAGACGCAGCCCCCCAGGGCAAACGGGGACCCCAAAAGGGCTGTTCCCCATCGTCATCCTGCTCCTGGGTGCCAGGAGGGCACCAGCTGCCCCCCAGCTCTGCTGAGGTGCCCAGGTGGAGCAGAGGGACCCCCAACTTGTGCACCCCCAGTGAGGGAATGGAGCCACAGGGACCCCCCACCCACCATGATGGGGCTGCAGCAGGGTGCAGCTCTGCCCCATGGGCTGTGCCGGGGGGCACACAGGGTGCTGTGGGTCCGGGGGGGGAGCATTTAGGGTGCCCTAGGGGTCCCTGTTCCTCCTGCTCTCCATCCCGGGCACCGAGCAGGGACGGCGCTGCTTTGGCACTTCCCCATGCGCCCCCCCCGCCCCTTCCCCGAGCAGCTATGAATAAATCATTGTTTTATTAAAGAGAAGCAGCTGCTTTTTTTTCTTCCCACCCCTCTTTTTTTTTTTCTTTTTTTTTTTTTTTTTGGACACTCCATCCATATCCACGCAACCCCCTTGGCACATGCTCGAACGCCAAAAGCCCCATTGAGGGCCTCTGGAGCATAGCAATTGATACACAGAGATCCCCAAATCCTATTCAGGGCCGGCTTTTCTGCACGAGCAGCCTCTAAACAGCTAATTCACTGCTCTTTTTGTCGCCGGGGTTAAGTGGTTAAGTGTGTGCGGATCCCATAAAAGGCCTTAACTCCATGAAAAGCTATATTTACATTGTAATCACCAAAGAACTGTTTAGGCGGTCAATAGCGGGGGGATAGACGGGGGCAGCGAGCGGCGGCGAGCCCCCCACTCTCCCCCTGGTCCCCCCGGAGCAGGACTTTGTGGGATTACGTCCCCGCGCCAGCTGCCGGGGGGCCGGGGGCTGCGGGGCCGAGCTGCTTTGTCTTGGTGCAGGGCTGGGGACAGCCCAGGAGCTGGATCTTGGCGTTGGTTTTGCCACTGGTGGCCCAGGCCCACCATGGGGATGGCGCTCAGGGGCTGATCCTACAAAGGTTTGTGGCCAGAAATGGGGAACGGGGGTGTCCCTGTCCTGCTGCAGCCCCTCACTGTGTTACATGAAGGGGCTGAGCCCCCATAGCCCTATAATTAATGCTCCTCCCCTCCTGTCTTCGTCAGGAAGAGCTTCCCAGGTACCTCTGAGTGAAGCATGGGCTAAAATCGTCCTGCTTCCACGAGATGGATTGAGCACAGAGAGCGGCACAAGCTGAATTAATTCACCGAGAGCGAGGAGGGGGCTTCCCTTTGCACCGGGAGCGACTCCCCCGTAATCAATTAGACGATGCTCCAACTGATATCCCCACTGGGGAACGCGCCTGCACTCCCCACGCGGGTGTGAGTGCTCAGAACGAGCCCACGTTAGGAGAAAAAGGCAGCAGAAATCACCTCCGTCCCCCCTGAGAGCCCCCACGAGGCTTGCCCAGGAGGGTCCAGGGGCTGATGCCACATCCTGTGTGTGATGTGGGGGTGGCCCAGGGCTGGGACCTTCCCCTGGACCCCAGCAGAGCCGTGCGGGACACGTTCTCCATCCACCCCACCGCGCTCGTCTCGTCCGCTCCTGGGAACGGAAATTAAAATGGCTTTGCAGTTATCAATTACACCCGGGCACTTCTTCTGGTGCCGAGTGTGAGCCGAGTGATATGGCGAGTCTGAAAGTGTTCCACTGCACCCTCCAGCCGTACGGAGATGGTAATTACAAGCCTGAACACCGTGGTTAAGCAGGGAAGGCGATTTCCCTCTGGGCAAAGCTCTCCCACCCCATGGACCAAACTCTCTCTTTTCCAGAGCACTCTGAGCACCGATTTTCCCCCAATGAGGGCTGGGCAATGAGTCCCCAGGGCACATCCCTGTGATGGATGCCCCAGGGGATCCCATCACATCCTTGCCCTGGGGACAGGGACACTTTCCCCATCCCCGCTCCCACCACGAGCCACAGCAGCAATGATCGAGACCCCTCCAGGTGCTGGAGAGGAGCAGCACCGAGCGCCCCAGGTGCCAACCTGCTGCAGGGGCCAGGAGCCCCAGGGCAGCTCCTTCCCCCTGCCTCGCTCCCAGGGCTGAAGGGGGTCCTGTGGGCAGCTGAGACCCCCGAGGTTCCCCTCCAACCCAGCCCAGCGCTGCCGGGCGCTTTGCGTCGCTGCGGGGTTTTGTTTTTCCTCTCATTTTGGCTCCCGCCTGGATTTTTCAAAGGCTCCCGAGCAGCGAGTGCCCTTCCTCCCCCGGCCAAGCGCACATTGTTCAAATTAGCGTCTAACTGAAAGGATATTGTTGGTTCCTGTAGGAAGATAATAACCTCTGGTAGCAGAGGGAATTTCACCCATGCAGAGAGAATTTTCCAAGCGGTTCCAGCCAGGAGAGCCTCTCGCCGGGATCCGTTTCGCCGTGACCCAAACAAGCTGATGGGAAGGGACCCGCCAGGAAGCGGGAGTCGGTCCTGGAATGCTGCTGTAATTGCTGGAAGCTCGGGTTTCCGACGTGGAAAATGTGCCCCCTCACCCAGCCCTGCACCAGGGCACCTGTGGCACCGCTGGGGCCACTGCAGAGCCCCAACGGGGCCGGGGTGAGCACCAAGGAGCAGCAGCCACTGCCCAAAAGTGTTTCTGTTCCCAAACACCGGTGGGGTTTTGTTTGTCCCTCCTGCTTTTCATCCCCGTGCCTTTCCTCGTGGCTTAGGCAACATGGAAAGGGGGAGAAAGAAGAAGGAAAGTGAACCAAGACCCGGAATTTCAGCATTTTGTTAAAGAGTCGTCCAGCCCCGTTCTCAGTTCCCACATACCCATCTCAACCAAAAGCTGGAAGCAAAAGCCTCAGCATCGAGGTGTTTTGGACCCAAACTGGGTCCCACAATCTGCAGGTTGCTGCCGGGGCCGTCAGCACCGTGCTCTGCTCCCCCCTCGTGCAAAGCCCAGCCCTAAAACCTGCCTGCTGGGGCCGAGAGGGGAGAGGCAGTGGCGTTTGCAGGGTGAGGACGTATAAACAGCCCCGCGCAGCCTCGAGGAACATAAAACCTGCTTTTAAAACAGCGGGAGCTTTCCTGCTCCCTGCAAAGAGACAAGCCACGCGATTTCCAGCATGCGGCTGCTGACAGCAACCCGCAAAGCTCCGGCTCCGTGTCTGCAGGGGGACAAAATGTGGGTGCTGTGGGACATTGCTCCTGGGAACAGGGGTGCAGAGGGTGGCAGGAGAGGGACCACAGCACCCAGAGAGCACCCGTGGCTGCTGCACGTGCACGCCTGCAGCCCTGCGTGATGGAGAGGCACTGCAAAGGCACAGACCCCGTTCCCCACTCTCCTGTCCCCCAACCCGCGGGGCACCCATTCAGGAGATGCTCCAGCCCTGCTCCTGCCCCTCTGCTGGGCTGGGATCTCCTTTTGCAGCCAGGGTTTGTGTCCCTTGTGGGCCAGAGAAACCAAACAGCCTGGACCCTGGCACCCCAGCACCCCAACACCCCAGGAACCTGGCACCCCAGGACCCCAGGACCCCAGGACCCCAGGACCCTTCACTCACATCCCACACCAGCCACACCGACACCCGGTGCAGAGCCTGCTGCCGCTCTCCCACCTGGCCGCAACGTGGGCGCTCGTTTCATTTTGCGCTCAAAATTTTAATTTTTTCAGCCAGCCCAGGCAGTTTTGCTCTGCCTGAATTTTAACAGATGTCGTGGCTTGTTATAGGTGAAGGGGAAGCTGAGAAGAAGAAAAAAAAAATCAACCAACACACAAAGTGTCTTTTGATTAGAGCCCGTTCAAAGTTCTGCAGCGGAGCAGTTTCCACATCAGAAAATTCTGATTATGTGCAATCAAACATTTAATTTCCATGAACGCAATATAGTACAATTCCTCCAGGTTAGAATCTGTTACAGTTATTAATCAAAACAGGGCAGCTGAAACTAAACCTTTTATTGAATGTTGTGACAAAGGGATAAATTAAAGCATTTATGGAATGTATCAGATTTGTTTCCAAGGCTGCAATTTCAAAATCCTGAAGTTTTTCCGCGTTATGAGGTCCAAATGTCGAGCCTTCCTATTTCGGGAATAGTGTGCAGCAGCCGAGAGGTCGCAAGGAGCTGTCGTGCCGCCAACGTTTCAGCTGCAGGGTGCGCGCCAAATGGGAAGGGCGGCGGGTCCCCATCCTGCGGGGAGGGTCGGCATGCGCTGCGGGCGGTGCTGGAGACAGGCATGAGAAGAAATAAAAGCTGCTGGGGCTGATCCTTGAGACAGCACTGGCATCAAGCCCCGTGTACCGGACAGGTACTGGCTATAGCATCCCTGGAAGGGGTATTTTGCACCCCCAAACCTTCCCTGAGAGCATCGTGGCTGCTTTTGTTGTGTTATCTGCAGCTGAGAGCTCTGCTGCACTGAGTGCCCGTCTCCTGGGCTGCAGGGAGCTGGTGGCCGGGTCTGGCTCGGGCAGGAGACAGCCCAGAGACACGCGGTGCTTGGGCACGAGCCAAGGGTTTCATGCTCAGGGGCTGGCAAACGCCCAGCCGCAGATAGCGAACGATGGGGAGATTTTGTTTAGCTCCACTGCCTCGGCTCAGCTGATGGACAGCGATCAAAGAGAAAAAAAAAAAAAAAAAAAGATGTGCACAGCGATTTTTCATCCCCAAATCCGCACAGACGGGAAAATCTGTGAGCTGCTGAAATTCAGCCGCTGCTGGGGTGCGGAGCGGCAGCTGGCATCGCCCCGGAGCAGGCACTGGGGATGCGCTGGGGTGCGCAGGATGTGCCCAAAACGGGCAGAGCGAGTGCCAGCGCCGGCATCCCCTGGGGTGCCACGTCCCCGCTTGGTCCCTGCTACGTGCCTCTGAGCATTTTCACCTGAAATCTCTTTTTTTTTTTTCTGCCAGCTCAGCATTTTCCAGCTGCTGCAGAATACCAGCTGCCAGGCTGGGGTTGGGGATGTGTCGAGCACCCGGAGAAGACGTGGGGACCGTGGCAGGACCCGTCCCGTGGCGCGGGGAGGTGACACCGGCAGCAAAGCCCCCGGAGCTGCTGCGAGCGCCCGGCCCTCCCACTTCCTTTCAATTTCCCAAACAATTTCCTAATCAGACCTTTCTGTCTGGAGTTTATTAGTGATTCACAGGCCCAGAGGAAATGGTGATTTTTGGGTCCTGGTCTAATGGAAGGGGTGGAGTCGGCGTCAATATTCCCCTTTTGTAGCTAAGCAGCGGATAAACCGCAGAGGAAACGGCTGGAGGACAGCGGCTCTGCTCTCTTGGCACAGCACATCTCCTCGAATCCAGATAAAACCCTTTTTTTTTTTTTTTTGTGAGTTATGAAAGCAAAGACGAAGGAGGCTCTTCTCCCTGGAGAAGGGCGGTTCGGAGGGGGCGTCTGTCCCGTGGGGGCTTCGTGTCCCAGGGCAGAGCCCGTGTCCCCATGGCTGGTGCCTTGTCCCTGGCCCTGGGGGGCGGCGGGGTCTGACCTCGAGTCTCGTGGACACGGTTTGGCCTCCGCGGGAATCCCAGCTCTTGTGAAATCCAATCTGGCTGCAGATTCCTGGCATTTTTCACCAAATACAGCGCATCTGTCCCTGCCTTTGATTCTGATTGAAACGTAATTCGTTTTACAGGTAGATGGCAGGCGGCGGTGGGACCGGCGTGGGGGCCGGGGCGAGCGGGGCTGAGCTCCCTCTCCCTCCTTCCCCTTCCTCGAGTGGTGCTGCCCATGGAAAACCCGCTGGGAAATGCAGATGGACAGAGGGGATGCGGTGTGTGAGGGCACTGCCGGCAGGGATGGGGACGGTGATGGGGATGGGAACAGGGATGGGGACAGGGATGGGGACAGGGATGGGGACATGCTGGCAGTGACACAGCTCCCATCTCCCCCCCTGGGGCCAGCAGCTTTGCCTGCACCACCACTCCACAGCCTGGGGCCACTTTTATTTAAATCAGCCCACAAAAACGATCAGGATCCATGAAAACAAGAGCCTTGCTTCTACATTTGCCGAGGCCCAGAGGCCAAACCCTCTGTAACATCCTCCTCCTCCTCCTTCCTCCACCAGCAGGACCAGACCCTCCCTTCTCCACCTCCTCAACCCGATGTGCCAGCACCCATGGGTGCTCCTGGTGCTGTTTTGCTGCTGTTTCACAGCCTCAGGGCTGTGTCAAAGCCCCAGTGGCTCCTGGCCCTGTATCCCCAGTGGTGTCCCCATGGGAGCTGCTCCCCCAAGACCCCTCTGCCCCCCGGTGCGTACCCAAAGGTGGTTACAATTACCCCGCGTGCCAGCCTGGCTGTGGCCGCATCAGCCGAGCCGAGTCAGTGGCGGGGCAGCGCGGGGTGGAGGTCAGGACGTTGTTTACTTTAATTTCTCTGAGAGCTTTTTGGGAGATTTCCCCCCTCCGTTATTAAACTCAGATGAGCCGCTGGGGAGGTTAGGTCGCATGTGGTTCAGGGCACTTTTTTTCTTTTGTAATTCTTTTTTTTTTTTTTTCTTCTTCTTTTTGCGATGTTCCGCTTTTAACTCTTTCGGGACAAATTCGCAGTGCTGGGGTCCCAGCAGCGGGGTGCTGGCCCCATGGGGGCTCCGTGTCCTGGGTGGGCTGGTGCCTGGGTGCTCTTGGCCACCGACGACCCCAACCGAGCCCATTCCCAGCCTGGCTGCCTGGCAAAGCACCGCGGCCATCGCTGCAGGAGAGGGTGGGAGATGGGAATCGATGGCAAGAATGTGGAAATCTCCCAAAAAAACATGTTTCATTTCCTCCTCGGGCTGCAGGCTCCAGCCTACGCGCCCCCTCCTTGCACATAGCCCCCCCCGTGCACCAGCCCTCAGCCGCTCTCCCATCCCGAGCACACGCAGGGAGCGCGCAACGGGCACGGAGCACACACGTGTGCCACGTGTTGCACACCAGGAGCAACCAGGCTGGCTCTCACCTGGCCCCATGCCCCCCCAGCAGCCCCCAAAAAACCTCAGAAGCCCCCAAAAGCTCTTTCTTCTCCCTCTTTGCATCCCTGTCCCATGGCCATGGCCGTGCTTGGGGCTGTGCTTCCCAGCTCCAGATCCTGCTCCAGCGTGTCCCTGGGGTGCTGGGGCTGATGTAGGGGACCAGCCAGAGCCAGAGGTCATGGAGGATCCCAAAATTTGGGTGTGGGACGGCTGCCCGTTGTTCTTGGGTGCAGGTCAGGGAAGGGCCTGGGTGTCTGACCCTGCTTTGGTGGAGAAATGTGGTCTCAGGAGCTTCTGGAGCTGCTCGGGGGGTCACCTCCTGCACCCTTCTGCCCCTGAACCCCGAGGTGCACGGCCTCCCTCTCGCCCAAACTATCCAGCCCTGAAACCCCAGCACATCAGGCTTTGCGCTCAGTCATTTAAAATCGTTTTTTAATTTCCTGAAGGGAGAGCTTTTAATTTGTTCCTGGAACAAAGTGGGGGAAGAGGAGTGCAAGACAGCTCTGAAATCCAGCGCTAAGCCCCGCTCCGCCTGCAAGCCCTCGCTCTCCTCCTGCCCCAGGAGAGC
This sequence comes from Anas acuta, assembly GCF_963932015.1. NCBI lineage: Eukaryota > Metazoa > Chordata > Aves > Anseriformes > Anatidae > Anas > Anas acuta. The sequence goes on from NC_088999.1 coordinate 6,293,619, forward strand.
CCAGCACAGCGGCCCCGTGTCCCCATGTCCCCATCACCCCATGTCCCCATGTCCCTGTGTCCCCAATCCTTCACCAGGAGCTGGTTCCCTGGTGACAGCAGTGCCGTGCTGTGGGGTGTCCCCAAAGAGTTCCCCCATCACTGCTCGCTCCTGGTTTCTGCTGCCCCGTCCACGAGGCTGTGCTGGGACCCGGTGTGGCTCTGGGGGGCTCCTGCCGAATGCAGACATTTTGGGATTCTCTCCGTCTGGGCAGACAGCTGGGGCTGAGGACAAGGCTGGGTTCCCAGCGTGGCCGAGCTGTTTTCATTGCAAACAGCAAATCCGCTCCGGCCTCAATCAGACAGAGATAATCCCAGGGCCGGGGGATCTGCACCGCTGCAAACCCCAACCAAATGGGACCCAGAACTGTGAGCTCCTGGCACCGATCCTGCCCGTGTGGTCGCCAGCACTGGGGGGAGGAAAAAAACCCAAACGGGGGGGGGAGGAAACCCCAAATACAGCACGAGTAAAGCCAGGCCAGTGGCAGTGGGTCCTGGCCCCAACCGGCCCCACGGGACCCCACGGGCAGGGGATGGAGGGGGGCAGCGCCCCGGCCCCCCAGCAGCGCTGGGAGCCTTTTTTTGCTCGTTGAAACCCAAATCTGTGATGAGAAAGGGTCGGCTTCAGCCGAGCTGCAGGAGAAGGTCCCCGGCCCGGGGCTGTTTTCCTCGTTGCTCTCTCAGTGCAATGTTTTGCTTTGCTTTGACTTCGGGCCCCTAAAGGCAGCTGGACACCAACCGGCGCTAACAAACACAGCTCACAGCAGAGCAGAGCCCATTGTTCACCCTATTTTTTATTTTTTTATTTTTTTTCCCTTTCCTGCCCATTCCCAGAAGTGTCTGAGCCGGTTTCTGCCTTTCCTGTGGGACGGGAACGTTTCGTTCCTTTCATCTCGGCCTTTCCTACCAGACAAGGCCCAGGCCGTGGCTCCCAGCCCCACCAATTTCTCCAGAGCAGGGCCTGTGGGGGCAGATGGGGTGAGGGTGGGGGGGCTAAAAGGAGGCGTCTGTCACTTGTGGGTGACATTCCCCTGCTCCAAAACCCCGCAGTGAGGTGGCCTTGGGTCCCCCAGCACCATGTGGGATGCTGGTGAAGGCCCCGTCCAGACGGAGCCAGCAGAAGCGCCCGTCCAAGGGGGGGCATCTCTGTCCCCCCCCCCGGCTCACCCTGGCCCCACAAAGCATCTTTATCCCCTGGTCGCCTGCAGTGCTTCATGTGACCCCCCAGGCCCCCGTGGGAGCCGTCTGATGTGGTGAGGGGCAACAACGGCCCCATTGAGAGCCCTGGCTCCCATTGCCCCCCCTCGCACCCCCCAAGGGCCCTGCTGAGCCTCACGGGACCCCCGGGACCAGGGCTGGGATGGAGCCGTCGCGTCCCGAATGCGGGCACCTCCCCGTGTGGTTGCACCCATGGGTAACCCCGAGACCCTACTGTCCATGGGGGGGGGTGTGGGGTGCACCCCCCTGACCCCACTGTCTGCAAGGGGTGTATGGGGGGGCTACACCCTCAAACCCATTGCTCATGGAGAGGGGCTGCACCCCTGTGACCCCACTACTCATGGAGGGGTGGGGGGGCTTCATCCCCATGACCCCACTGCCAATGGGGGCTCTATGGGGGGGGCTGCATCCTCAAACCCCACTGCTCATAGGGGGTGTATGGGGGGGGCTGCATCCCCAAACCCCACTGCCCATGGACAGGGGCTGCACCACCACGACCCCACTGCCCACGAGGATGTCCGTGGGGGGGCTACACCCCTGCGACCCCCCCCCCTTATTCGGTCCCCCCCCGGAGCATCCCGCCCCTCCCGCGGGACCCCACAGCCACGCGTGTGCGGGGGCCCCGTCCAGCCGCCGCCCCCCACGACCCCCAGGACCCCTTCAGGACCCCTCAAGCCCCCTCCCCGTGCCCGGTGCCCCCCCCCCAGATCCCGTTTAAGCGGGGGGGGGACCCGGGGCGCCGTCGGAAGTGCGGGGCCTGGCACCTCCCCGTTTCCGTTCCCCCCCCCCCCCAGGCGGCGGCGGCGGCGGAGCTGCGGGCTCGGGGCTGCCGGTGAGCGCTGCCGGCACCGGGGGGGGGGCACCGGGGGGGGGCACCGGGTGTGTGTGGGGAGGGGGCGGCAGGGCCGGAGGGGGGGGCTTGGGAATGGAGGTGGGGGATAAAGGACCGGGGGGGGGGGGTTGCAGGACCGGGGGGGGTTGCAGGAACAGGGGGGGGTCTGCAGGACTCGGGGGGGGTCGTAGGACTGGGGGGGGTCCTGCAGGACCGGGGGGGGATGCAGGAACAGGGGGGGGTCTGCATGACCCGGGGGGGGTCGTAGGATCGGGAGGGGGGGCAGCAGGACCAGTGGGATGCTGTAGGACCGAGGGGGGGGCTGCACGATCTGGGGGTGCCCGCAGGACTTGGTGGGGGGGAGCAGGACCGGGGGGTCTGCAGAAGGACCGGGGGGGGGCACGGGACCAGGGGGGACCCCGCAGGACCCGGGGGGGGGGGGCACTCAGGACCATGGTGGGGGTCTGCACCAGGCCAGCCCACACCATCAGGGCTCATCCCCACGGGTGACCCCATAAATAAATGTTCCTCCTGCTGGAGCCTCATCTCCTTCCCAGCAAACCTCCATCAGCGTGGCACTAATTAATTAATTAATTAATTGGCGGACACAGGCATGAGCATGCCCCCCAACCCTTGCCAAAAGGAAGCCATAAAACCGTGGCTCCAGGCGGGGTGCTTGCCCCAGCCGTGCCCCCCCCGACCCTGGGGCCATTTGGGGTTCCCAGCCCAGAGGCACCTCAAAACCCCGGGGGCAGGAGTTTGGCCTCGGCAGCTTTAAATGAGGCAAACGAAGTACGAGGGCGTTTGCCTCCTTGTTTGGCCAGCCCTTGTACCCACTTGCCATGCCCCACAACGTGCCCTGACCCCCCCCAGCACCCCAAACCTCCCAAACCCCTTATCCCACAGCCCCCCGGCCCCATATTGATGCCAACCCGGTGCCTGGCTCTCTCTTGCAGGCAGGAGCCCGGCGAGATGTTTGCCGTCTGCCCGCCCGATGCCCCATTGAATTCCCCGTTCCCAGGTGTCCCCACGCTGGGCGCAGCCTTCCCGGGGGCGGGGGGGGGCTGCGGCCCCGACCCCAACTGCAACTTCTCCGGGGAGGGGTGCGACAGCAACCAGAACTGGAGCCAGCATGCGCTGGGCAGCGACGGGGCCGGGGGGGGCGAAAACACGCCAAATCCCTCCGATAATCTGCTGTTATTAACGCGGAGACAGGAGGGGCAGGGCGGGCTTAGGGACACCCCCCGGAGCGCAGCGCGTCCCCCTGAGGAGGGCGAGCGCAGCCCCCCCGAGGGAGCAGAGGTCGGGGGGGCGGTGGGTGGCGAGCCCCCGGGGTCCCCCGTGGAGGACAACGGCTACGCCAGCAGCGCCCTCAGCATCGACAGCCCCGACAGCGCCTGCGGTGGCTCCTGGGACCCCCCCGGTGCCCCCCCCGTGGCCGAATCCCATCCCGAACCCCTGTTCCCGGTGCTGGCGGAGGCGGTGCAGCACCTCCAGGACAAGGAGCGCTTCAAGGAGCGGGAGAAGGAGAAGCACCACGTGCAGCTGGTGATGTACCGGCGCCTGGCCCTGCTGCGCTGGATCCACGGCCTCCAGCAGAAGGTGGTGGAGCAGCAGAACCGGCTGCAGGAGAGCTTCGACACCATCCTGGACAACCGCAAGGAGCTGATCCGCTGCATGCAGCAGGGCGCCCCGTGCCCCAGCCTCTGAGAGCTGCCCCAAGCTCCCAGCCGGGGTTTGCTCCTGCTCGCCTCCTGAGCCCCGTTTGGAGCCCTTCGTGCGAGCATTCGGCACCACGAATTCTGCTGGCCAAGTCCCTGGAGCTCTGCAGCTCCGTGAGGGTTTATTGCCGGATAACGCACCCCAAAGAGGGTGCGTAGTTGAAAGGGGGGGGTCTGTGACAGCCCCAGGGCCACCTCGGGTGTCGCGTGGCTCACGCAGCAGAGTTTTAAAGGACATTTCGTCGCCCACCTCTCCTCTTCCTCACTCGGCACATGCACCAGCACTCGAGGCTCCTTGCACGGTGTCGCCTCCGTCCCGCATCATGGACCTGGAGCAGCCCGGTGGTGCTGTGCAAGGTGTCCCGTGCCATTCCTAGGGCCTCGCCCCAGTGCCCAGCCTAATGAAGCACGTTTAAAGCCCTGCAGATACGATCTGAGCTAACGCACCAGCTCCAGAGAGACAGAGAGAGGGTGAGAATCACCCTGAAAAGTGACCTCAGAACGGTTAAAAACAATTCCAAGTCTCAATGGCTTCAAATCCTGTATACTTTTTTTTTTTTTATATACATATTCAGTATTAGAGAAGAGTTAATTCCGATTTTTTTTACAGCCAGGTTCTAGATATGCACATCCGTGTGCTGTGGGAGCTGCTTCACCGCGGTGCATGATCAGGAAGCCGCTCGCAGAGTCGTGCCGTGTGTGTGTGTGTTAATTTATCACTTTAAAGCAAACAGTATTTTTTTTTTTTCTGAGCTGCATTTTATCCAGCGAGGGCTGCACAGGGACTGTGAGGAACAGCCTCGTTAAACAGAGATTAAAAAGGAGATGCTCTGCATGCTTGCTGTATTTTCCCAAGCGCTTACATGCCGTGTTGTGCTCAAGTTGCTGGTGTGGCAGGAGCAGCACCCTGGGGTCCGGATGCAGTCGGGACTGGGCTGCGCTCCCGCCCTGCCCAGAGTGCACAAAGCTGAGCCCGACAGTGTCCCCAAAAGCACCCGGCTGCTCCGAAACACCGCCACGCTCGTGCTTGCTCCTGCTCAGCACCCGCTGCATGCTTCATATCAGCCCACGGGCATTGTGCACGCCCTAATAAAAACCTCGCAGGTGAAACAGCCGAGTGGGTTTGTTCCTTTTCTCCTTCTCTGCAGCACGGTCCCCTCCTGACCTGGGAGCATCACGGGGTGCGGGGCTGGAGCTGCCCCCTCCTGCGCCGAGCCTGGCTCCAGGCGGGCAGCGGCAGGGCTGGGGGGGCAGCTCGGCGCTGATGGGGCTGGAGATAAAAACACCTGAGTGCTGACCCGAAGGTGACTTTGCCTCGGGCCTCGCAGAGATTAAATAGAGATGAAAAAAAGGCCTTTGAACCTTCCTTCACCTTTTTTTTTTTTTTTTTCTCTCTCCCCTTTCCTGCTTCTCCTCTACAGCCGCTGAACCTTGGGGACCTGAAGGATGCGATAGCCCCAGTTAAAACCCTCGGGGACTGGGGTAGCGGTGCCTGAAGGGGACTCCCGGGCAGGGCAGCTGCCTTTTTCCACCCTTTAAGTCACTGAGGAGTGGGGGCCACGAGGAGCTGTGTCCCCAGCCCCTGCCAGCCGGGTTCGTGGCCGTTTTTTGGCTGCTGGCTCGCGCGAGCCCGCGGCACGGAGGCTCAGGAGATGCAGGGGAACATGAGACCCCCGGGCCGGCTGCTCTCCTTAGCCAGCTGAGCGATTCTCTGTTTGTCTTGGTCGAATGCTTTACACAAATAATTATTTCCAAGGTAAATATTGTGAAAATCCAGATTATTTGCTCAAGAAATGAAAGAATAACTGCGGGAGCAGATCAAAGGGGTGGATCTGCTCCGCCAGCAAGAGGCTTCCTCCCCGAGCGCTGGGAGCCCCGATGCCTGCGCCCCCGGAGCTGGGTGTAGATGGCCAGCCGTGATTTGCAAAATCCACTTCTTCCCAAGTGTTTCCACCCCCAGCTCCGATACCCAAGCGAGATTTGCGAATTAATTAAACCCCCCATGGACTGCAGGGGGGAAAACAAAGACGCAAAAACCCACGGGGCTGAGCCTGTGCCAGCTTCAGGGGGTGATGTCCTCGCTCTGCATCCCGGGGGATGGTGACCCCGCAAAGAAATCCCGCCACAGCCCCGTGCCAGCCCTGCCCAGCCCCTCGTGGGTGAGGATCCAACCATGGCTGGGCTCAACCTGGCCCCACACTGGGCATTTCTCCATCCTTAGAGATTTCCAAGCCCCCAAAATTAAGGTTCCAGATTCTCCTCCTGCAGATGGATGCTGTGACTCTCGGGGTCTGTGCAGAGCTGCTCCAGCCTCGAAGCCCCCCAGCATGATGGCACAACCCAGTGACACCAGTGGGGTCTGGATCTGGCCGCCCAGTGGGGCTGGAGCCGGGGCTCGCACGTGACGGCTTCCTCGGCACGCGGGGAAAATGAGCCATGGACCTCGGGGCATGTGAGCCTGAATTTCCATGCGCAGCAGACAGGGCCCTTTGTTTTTAAGGTCTCCTCTGGAAGTTTATTGTTATTATTATATTAAAGCCCTGCAACACTGGGCCGATTTTACTGCGCAAAGCAAGGTTTGGCACACGGTGCCTTTCTTTAGATGTCAAAATAATGGCATAAAAGAAAATCAAGCATTTAGGAAGGTTTGGAGGGAAATGTTTTACCTTGTAATTTGAATCCAGCCTAACTATTTCCAGTGTTTTGTGGGCTTAAAAAAAGGCCTTTAAAAATAAAATCGTACGATGTGATAACTGATGCCATGAAAGTACAAAAGAAAATGAATCAACGCGGGCCATTAACATCCAGAGATCCAGACTGGGATGCACTTAAAGCCCTCCTTTTTTATTTTCAGTGTATTTCCACTCTGAAAAGTGACTCTAAAAAGGGCGTCCTGGGCTCTTCCATTTGTGTCTCGGGGACTTGCAGCTCTCCCACACTCGCTTTGCAGTGGGAAGGGCTTTTCCCTGCACCCGGCAGCCCCGTCCCGTGCCACCGCCCTCCCTGGGGCGAGGAGATGAGCTCAGCCCTTATAGAATCCATATGTGCCGCCGTGGCCGAGCACCTGCCGCTGCCTGGGAGGTCCCAGAGGAGAGAAGAGAGGAGAAAAGAGGGGGAGAAAAGAGGAGAAAAGAGGAGAGGGGAGCAGCTCTGCCCTGCATCACCCAGTGGTCTCAGCCGTCCTGCCCCAGGGCATCCGAGCTGGGCAGCCTTTTCCATGCATCCCCTTATCTGTCGGAGCAGCACGGATCTGCAGCCCCCTGTGCAGGGGAAATAAAAAAGGAATGGGGTTTGGGGCTTCACCCCGTGCTCGTGCATGAGCCAGGGTGGGAGGAGGAGTGGGGGTAAGGGGATGGAGGGACGTGCCCCACTGCTGCGTGGTGAGCAGTGCTGCGGGATGCTCTGACCGCAAGGTTCTGGCTCTCCTCGTGCGTCTTAGTGGGGAAGGCTCCTCACCCAGCCAGGCTTTTTTTTTTTTTTTTTTTTGTGCAGCCAAACTCTGCACACCCCGAGCATCTCCAAAAACCCACGAGGCACTCAAAAAGGGGCACAGCCCCGCAAGGATTCGCACGATGGTGCCGGCTCCTGCGTGCATCACGCTGCAGACATCACCCGGGCACGTGTGCCGGAGCAAAGCGCACCGGGACGTGACCCCCCCCCGACGTCCCCAGCTCCGGAGGTGTCGCGCTGCCCGTGCCTCCTCTTCATCAGCACCACGATGGGGAAGGCACCGAGCGCTCGGCTCTGCCGCGGTATCTGATGGAAACGCAGTCTGAGCCTGCCTTCTTTAATGATTCCCTTTGAAATGTTGTTGCTTCCGCACATCCCCCTTCGGGGTAGAATATTAAGCAAGAGCAACTCGGCTGGAAATTCAGATTGTTTTCGTGTCTGTTTTCATTTACATTTTAATGATAGAGAAATCTTATAAATCAGGCTATTTGCAGCACAGCTCCTCAAAAGGAAAGGGGGAAAAAATCAGCTGCAACCATCTCACCTCTGCCCTCTGCAAACCGCACCAGGAGCTGGGGACTGCCAACATCTTTCTGCATGAAAACGCTCTTTTTTTTTCTTTTTTTTTTTTGCCCCCTTTTCCAGCTCTGTTTTTGCACAGCCAGCAGTGAGCTGAGCAGGCAGAAAGCAGCTTTGGGGCACTGCTGAGGTCGCGGGGGCTTTGCAGCAGCCAAGGCAGTGGCTTGCTCGGTGGCCTGGGTGGTGACAGGCGCTGCACCCATGGGAAGGAGGAGAAGGGACCAAGGAGGTGACCGGGTCTCATTGCCAGCAGCTCAAACCCATTCAGCCTTCAAACGGGGGCTGGAGGCTTCTCCCCCTGTTGGCAGAGCCCCATCCCGGGACCTGGGTGCGCTCAGCACCTCGCCACCTCCTCGCATGGGGCAGGGGATCCGGCCCTCCCCGGGAAAACAGCTGGGAGTAAAGATCACTGGAAGAGAAGCAATAAACTCTCGGTTATTCTCCTGCCATTGAGGCCAATCAAGCTGCAAAGAGCGCCTCAAGGCCAGTTGTACATCATTATTTCGGAGCGCGTTCCCCGTGTGATGTAGTGGCTGTCTTGCTGGGGGGGAAGCCTGCGTGGCTTTAAGCAGCCGCGCTGAAATATCTCGAGCCCTGCAAGCAGGGCTTGGAGTCCCGGCAGCCTCCGTGCTGCACTTCAGTCCTCTAAGGGGATAATAATCCGAGCGCCACGCGAGCTCGCTGTCTAGGAGCATTTGATTGAGGGCTTAAAAATGAGGCTTGTGCACGGGCAGCCAAGAAACACCTCCCCGGCCCCAAACGGTGCCGGCTGCAAGGCTCTGCCAGCTCCTTTCGGCTGGGACAGGGGGGAGATGGTGGCCCTGGGCTGCTGAGGACGGGCTCCAGAGCCCCCGTGATGCGCCCAGAGATGAGCACGACTTCCCCTGCACAAACCCGGGCATGGAAGTGCTGCAGCCTCATTGCAAAATATTGCTCACCTCCCTGCTCTCCTCCCTGCTCGCCCCCCTGTCCTCCTGGCCCCGGCACCACGAAGCTGGAAGCGGAGGAAGGCTCAGGCTGGGGTGGCTGGAGGCAGGTTCCCATCTTATCTGTGCTTAAACTCAACCTGAAAGGGTGGTTATGAACAGCCCTGCCTGGGCTGCACTCCTATCTGGATGTTCTGTTTTGGGCTCATCTCCGTTTTTCTCCAGCCTGCCTTAATTTCACTGCTCTCCGGGCAGGGCTGGAAAGGAGAAGGCAGCTCCCAGCTCCCAGCTCTCGGTCATGGATGGAGGTTGCATTTGCACTAGAGCAAAATAAATAAATAAATAAATGTTTGGTTTTTTGAAGCCTGTTGAGGGATCTGGTTGTTTCATTTTGCTTTCCAAAAATCTCCTTCCCCACCATGGCATGGCGCCGTCCATATTTTTATGGGGCTGGGGAGGAAATGGCGCTGCCCTTGGCACCGGGGGCACCGTGCCGCTCCTGGGCGCTGCTCTGATACCAACCTGGGTCCTTCCACCGAGGTTTTCATGCTCGAACCACCCAAAAACCTCTGGGACATGAGGATGGGGTGAGCAGAGCCCAAGCACCTTGCTGCCACCTCATTTTTGGCAGGAGGCGAGGCGGCGGGACGCCGGCCCCACACGGACGCGCACGGCGAACCCAACCCGCCCGCAGCCCGGCGGCACGGAGAGAGCTGGGAAACTTGTGAAAAATTCATGAAAACGAAGAACACAAAGGCGAATTAAGAGGAGCCAGTAGCATCGGGGCTGAGTCTGTTTGGTGTTGATACTGCGCGGAATTAAGCCACGCTGGTCTTTCTCGTGGCCAGAGGGTAAGAAGAGGGCTCCCAGTGGAGAGGACCCAGCCCGGCGCTGGCAGCGCTGAGCGGGGATTGATAACCCGGCACGGGGGGAGCGCCGCGGCTCCCCCGGATGCTGCTCTAGGCCGAAAAGCCTGCATTTATCCCAGCGATAGCAGCCAAGCCAGCGCTGCAGGCCTTGGGGGTAAAAAAGGCTTAAAAACCCATCCTTCATTCAGCAGGCAGCTGAGGCAGGGAGGGGGAGGAGGAGGAGGCAAAAAGAATGAAGGGCGAATTCAGAGCTGGGGGTGGGGGTTGTGCCCCAGATGAGGGGCTCAGCCTGGCTCAAAACCCTGAAATCGCCCCAAATGTGGTGGGAGGGAGGCAGAGGGAGGTGCCACCAGGAGGAGGTTGGAAGATGCCTTTGAAATTCAGGTGGGATTTTGTTTCCCTGTCCCCATATAACTCCCCTCTCCATCCCCAAATAACTTCCTTCCCCATCCCCAAATATCTTCCCTCCCCATCCCCAAATAATTTCCCTCCCCAACCTCCGGTGACCCACTCTGCGTGACCGGTGCCGAGCTCGGGGTCTCCTCACCCACGTCCCCTCCTGCACCCCGTCGAGGCCACACTGCCAGGGGGATTTTTGCCTCAGGGGACAGTTTCATAGGCCCCATGGAGCAGATAACGCAACGTGACAGCGAGAGCTGCCAAAAGCAGCCGGGGGGGCCCAAATGAGGCATCCACCAGGAGCAGGCGGCGGTGCGGAGAGGATGCTGCAGCGACAGGGGTGGCTGGGAAGGTGTCCCCAAAATGTCCTGCCCGTGGTGGGACCCCTGTGCCATGTGTGAGGCTGGTGTAGGGCACCGGGAGGGGAAGAAGCGCCTGGTCCCTGGGGCATGCGGCTCTTTGGGGACGGGTGGCTCTTCATGGGAAACTTTTAAAACGGGTTCAGCTTGGCCGCAGACTGGAAGAAACCCAAATTTTGAAACCTCGAACGTTTTACGAAACTGTTCTTGTTTCCCAGCCAACCCCGCTTCTGAGCTCATTGATGGCAGGGCCGGCGGGGCCGTTAGGATAACCCGACCCGACAGCTCACACGGCGCGGGCCAGAGGAGCGCACTCACTCCTCTCCACCAGCCCCCACTTCCAGCATCTCTTTTGGGAAAGCAGTCATCGTGGTGACCACTGCAAGCCATAATTATGGGATCAAACACCTCTGGGACCCTGCACAGACCCCCTTGGGGCGCTGGGGACATGCTGTTAGCTCCTGGAGGTGGCCACCGATGGCCATGCTCTCCGGAGAGCTGGTCACCACCCAAGGTGACCAAAAGTGCCACCACCCAGCTTCTCCCCGTTGATGGAGGAGCCTCCTGTCGGGTTTCTGGGTAGGGTGCGGAGCGCTAGGACTGCGCTGCGGAAATAATTCCGATTCGGCATGCGTGTAATTACAGATATCTTATCCGAACAGGAGGAGCCAGAACACCAGCGGGTATCGAGGGATGATCTTGCTGATGCGGAGCGGGAGGCGACGCAGCGAGCGGGGCACCCCTGGTGGCACAACGACCCCGACCCCATGGCCTAGGGCAGCCTGACGTGACCATGAGTGTCCCGAGCGTGTGGCACTGACGTGGACACCTCTGCTCGCAGTCTCACACAGCTCCTGTCCCTGTCTCTCGTGCTGTTCCTCCTGGGGACACCTACAAGGGACAGCTGTCCAGATGGAAGGTGTCCACTGGGACAGCCAGAAGGGAACCGGGCAGCATCTTCAGGCTCTCAGTGGCAGGAGGTGACCTCCCCAAAAACTATTGCAGACTGTGGTCAGCCCCCTAGCCCATTTTATTTTATTTTATTTTATTTTGCTTAGATTCAGCCCAAACCTCATGGCTGGTGCGCTGCCGGCTCTGCACACAACATGCTGGGGACACCAGCTCAGTGCCATGTCCCCTGGGCTCGGTGGCATCCCCCTGACACGGGGACAAGGTGGGGATGGAGCAGGGCTGTGGGGTCGCCCCCGGTGCTCCGCAGCGTGCCGGAGCAGGCTCCCGCGATGAAGGGGAAAGGCGCGGGGAGCTCCTCGCAAATGAAAGGCAGCCCCTGCAGCAAACTCCTCGGAAATTACCCCGGTGATGAATCTCTCCCGAAGTGACTGGTGATAAATGAAGCGATTACGGGACTGACCTGCCGGTGGGGCTGGAGTTTTTTGGGGAGGGGGGCGGGTAATGAGGGCTGGGAGCTCCGTGCGGGAGGGCAGCCTTCCCCGATGCTACAATTTGGGCTTTTTCGGCCCCATCACCTCCTAAAGCTGTTTGGCCTCACCGGGCTCCTTCCCTTGCTCCTGCAGCTCGAGGTGCAGTGGAAGTGCCCGTCCCGTCCCTGGGGGGCTGTTAGCGGGGGGGTCCCGGAGCTGATGAGCCCGGAGCAGGGGCCGCTGCTGCTCTCAGCTGCGTTTGGTGGTCCCTGCCCGGAGCGGGGGCTAACGCGTGTGAAAAGCAGATTTATTTTCGCCTCCGTTTCATATTCTTCACGCTCCGCGGCGTGAGACAAAGGCTCAGCTCTTCAATGGAGTCCTAAGAATAAACCCTAAACCTCATCAAATCCAATCCGCCAATAAAAATTGCCCCAACAAAAGGCCGGGGACGGAGGGCGGCGGCGGGGGCCTTTTCGCCCCGATAACAAGTTTTCACAAGACTGTTTATCCGCACAATTTGGAACGACACTTAAAATCTCTAATCCCAACAGGCATGAAAGTGCTTGTCCGGAGCAAGCAGGTGGGCTGTCCCGCCGCAGCCGAATCGCCAAAGATGCTCGGTGGCCGCCGCGGCGCCCGTGGGGGTCACGGGGAAGGCGCTGAGACGGGGCAGCTGCAGCCTGAATGCTCCCCTTCAGCCTCAAAGCCTCTCCCCACCCCTCTCGCCGTCCCCCTCCCACCTATTCAGCCCGCTTTTAAAAGGCAGCAAAATGGTTACAAGGGCTAAAGCAGAGGCGAGCAAAATGCTCCACAATGGGGAGGACAAAGGAGGGCTCGGGGCTGGTCCCTAATCCACAGCCCACGGCGAGGCAGCCACCAGGATTAGAGCCGCTGCCAGGGGAGGGCTGTAGGGGCTCCCCCAGCTCCGGCCGGCCACGGGGGTTTTTTGGGGTGAGCCCTCCCCTGAGCCACGCATCCGGCCCCTCGGGGCAGGGGGAGATGTGGAAGGGCTGGGACAAAGCGAGGGAAGCGCCAGGCACGCTTTTCCTAGCGCTGTTTTTTAGGGTGGGGGGCTGGAGGTGGGAGCTGGGGGGCAGCTACGGGGGCAAAGCCCTGGTGCAGGGGGAGCAGGAGGCGCCCTGTCCTCACGGTGAGACCGTGGTGGTGGTTTGGGGAAGCGCAGAGCAGCCCCAAATGCCATCACGGGGCACTGTGGGGCGGGCAGCGGGTCCCCTGGGACACGAGGGGCACCTGGAGTTTAACAGAGACTTTCCTCTGTAGTGGGTCATGGCCCCAAGACACCCAGCCAGCCTCAATGCCCTCATTTTCTCCCTCCAAAAATCCTTTATTCCTCCACAAACCCAACAAAGCTTTAATAACAAACAGTAGCTGCTTCATGGCCTGATTCTGGGCTCTCAGGGCTGTGGGTGCCCACCCCACACAGGGTGTCTTCCCCTCTGGCTGCTCCCCCCAAGCTGCCAGATTTGTGCCGAACACCCCAGGGTGCCTGTGGCAGGGGTTGAGCCCCGACCCCAAGAGCTGGGGTCTCGGGGCACCATCGAGGTGGGATGCTCACCCCCTTTCCTCCGTGCGCCCCGGGGCTCAGCCCAGCCCCACTGTCGACACATGGTGCCCAGCAGCAGTTTGGGGAAAAACTCCTTTCCCTGGGCCTGAAGCCATCACCCAGGCAGGCGACATCCCTCCGCACGACGTCAGGGCTCCTCTCCTTCTAAAGCTGCTCTTGAAATTAAGGTAATTATTTTCACAGCCTCCCCTTCTGCAATTTCTGCCCCCGCGTTATCTGCCGGAGCAAGGCGCCGTCCCCTCCCCGAGCGCGCAGCAGACGGTGCGTGCTGCTAATCCCTTTAGCACCCCATAACTATCACCGAGACATAACGGGGCTTGCAATAAACCCAAACTGACGTCCCCTTCGCACGTGGAAGTGGTGAGAGAGGCGTCAGGGTCAGCACGGGGGCCGGAGCCCGCCGGGTGTCGCAGGGACGCGCCGCGGTGGCAGCCTGGCAGGAGACGTGTCCCCCCGGTCCTGTGCCTGGTGCTGAGCACGGCTGGGTTTAACACGGCGTGTTGGCACCCAAAGGTGCTGTTGTGTGGTGGTATCTAAATGTCCTCGTGGCCCAGAAGGGGCTGGGATGAGAAAACTAGAGCAGAAGTGAGGGATGTGCAGGATGAAGCTGGGGGCACCGTGGTCCCCATAGCGTGTGGCCAAGGTTTGGGCATCCCCAGCCCGGGATGCTCCAAGTGAAAAGGCATTTAATTACTGTCAGCGCCTGAGCACCTTTATCAAGGCAATTATTGCTCCCTCCTTTCCCCAAAACTGGGCCAGCAGCTGGTGGGAGCTCCGGACTGCTTTTCAAATAGGGTTTTGACATCCAAAGGGGAGGTCGGGGATCCATCAGGGATCCTGGGAGCTGCCCATGGACCACGGGGATCCACGAGGTTTGTTGGTGCCCAGCAGGTAGCACAGACCCAGCCCCTACAAACTGTTCCTGGGGAGCAAAGAGCTGATCTCTTCCATGCCCCGTAGTGCAAACAGGAACTGGGTTTCCACGCTTCCAGTCTGAGCCAGGCCGCCCCCTCCTTCCCTACAATAATTCCTGGTTAAAACCATGAAACTACAGCGAAAGCAACACCACATTTTGGCCATGCCGCGTACTTTTTCCTTCCCGTGTTCGTAGCGGAACAAAAGCTCTTGAATAAAGTTAAAAAAAAAAAAAAAAAAAAGACCATAGCGAGGTCGTGCTTTAAATTAGCATTCATTTCCAAAGCCCAGACAGACCCGCTAAGCAAATTGTGGCCATTAATATATTAACAACAGATTTTCCCCTACTGCTCCTTTGGGTCCCGGGCGCACCAGGGGCTCTGAGCAGGGCTGGATGCTGCCCGGTGCCACCGCCGTGCACCCGCCTGCTGCAGGAGGGTGGCGGGGGTGACCTCAATACCGGGGGTGACCACGGCACCTCTAATCCCCTCTTTTAATTGATTACTCTCACCCAGCCCCCGAGGCGGTGAGAACGGGGGACCCACCCTCTATAGATTAGCACCCTTTAGTTTACAGCTCAGCCACTTTTTCAGCCCTCTGCCCTGCAGCAATGCATGAAAATAACACTAATCTCATTAAGGACAGAAGGGAGCCCTTCAAAGTTTATTAATAATGGGAGCAGACAGGGAGAGAGCCGGGCTCTGGGTCAGATTTCAAAGCCGGGGGAAGCGGCAGGGGCTGTGTTTGCCAGGCAGGAGGTTTTGCTCTGGTTTAAGCCAGGTTTGGAGGCTGCCGGTGGGCATCGAGGGGATGGGGACGGCTGCGAGAAGCAGGAGGGCAGGAGCAGCACAGGGATCCAGGGGCTGCTCCTCCATCAGCACCAGTCTCTCGGGGCTCAGGGTTGTGCCCCCATTACCCCTACAAGGTCTCCTCGCCTGCAAAAGGTGGTAAACGAGGCATTGGGTTTAAATGCTGGAGGTAAGGGGCCTATGTTAAATAAAATATTAAGGTTTTCTAAACCTAAAACAGCACTGTATCCCTGATTTTGGTGTTTTAGGTAGAATTGTAGGATCTTTCCCCTTCCTGCCTCCCCTGCTCAGCTCCTGGGCACATCAGCAGGCCCAGCACGCACGTCCCTGGCACAGCGTCCCTGACCCCAAGGAGCTCTTTGGGTCTCTCCTCCCCAAAGAGGACAGACCTCTGGGCTTCTCCCTCCTCTCAGCTCCCCACCAGCTGACCCCAGCTCCCCAAAAACCATCAGCGGGGCCGTGAGGAGCCCCCAGATGCTCCCTAATGAAGAGACCCCAAAGAGGAGCGCAGCACAGAGGCGCATCCCGCCTCCAGCAGCAGGGCAGCAACCAAGCCCCCAGCTCAGCACCAAACCCCTGCCCTCTCTCTGCCTCCTCTTTCTGCTCTTTCCCCTCCCTCCCCGCTGCCCAATTATCACCCTGTTAAACCGCACAGCTGCCGGGACTTTCATCTTCAGGCTTGCGCCCCGCAGGTTTTACCCTCACCTCGCAGCGCTGGTGTGAACAGGAGCTGGAGGAGAGCTCGCCCCGGCTCCTCGCAGGGCTGGGCTCCCACGAGGGGCCGAGCTGCACCTCCATCTGCTTGGGCTTCGGCGGGTATTAATTAGTGGGGAGGGACCCTGAGGACAGCCTGAAATTTGGGGGAGCAGAGCGATGGGATCAGCGGTGAGCTGGCACCGTGCGCTCGTGGGCAGCTCGATGCTCCCCATGGGACGGGGACATGAAGCACGTTTTGTCGAGGGCTTTCAGGCCTTGCTGGCAGATCCGTAATGCTGACAAGCAGGCTGGTAGCACTCCAGCAGAAGCACTTTCTGAGAGATCATCCCATTTTGTTTAAGCTGCCCAAATTCCCCCCAGCAGAGGCTGTGCATTTTTAAAGCCTGCTCCACGCGAAGCGCGCCGAGGCCGAGATGCGTTTTGAGGGATGCACCTTGGTTTACTGACTTCAAAAAGGCAGAGGATGACAAAAATGCTCCAGAGGCAGCAGGCCAGGCTTCACCATGCAGCAGGAGCTTGGCGCTGCAGGACCTGAGCACTGTGACCAGGATTTCCAGCAGAGCTTTGGGGTTTGGGTGCTCGGATCCCGTAACGGGATGCCGCAAATCCCAGATGTGCAAACCACGGAAGGAGAAGGCTTTCCTTGAGTTGCTGAGATGAATCGTGGTGGAGTCAGCACCCAGCCCATGTAACACACTCCTGACCATGCTCTGGCCCCTGCTGGGGCTATCTGCAGAGCGGGGGGCTCGGGGTGCAGCCCCCTGGGCTGGGGGGGCTGCAGGGAGGATGAGAGACGGAGTGCGAGGAGGGAGGGTCCCAGGCTGCGATCCCTCCAGGCCCAACCTAATCACCATCGCTCTGCATTATTACCCTGCCTAACGCGGCATGCTTTTAAATAAAATATGCAAAGATTTCTCAAATTATTTCCCCGGGGCAAGTGCGTTTTCTATCTTCGCTCGTGCATGTTAATCTGAAAAATGCAAATTCCGCACACACCCCCATCTGTTGGGGCTTGGCCATTTATTAACTTCTTTTTTGAATGTGAAATGTTGCTTTCTTTTATATATATATATACACACACACACGAAAAAAAGCAATGAGTTTTGTTATCTCTGCTTATATTTTATTTCATTTAGGGAAAACAGGTTTTAATGGATAAAAATAATAATAATAATAAGATGGCCCCGAGGTGGCGAGGATTACGACTCACTCAACACTGGAGTTTTAATCAGGATTAGGGCTCTGAGAAGGCTGCCCCTGCTTTAAGGAGAAATGTGGATGTGCAGGGGATGCGACTTGCTGGTTTGTTTAGCCAGGCTGAGCCGAGAGCACATCCCAAGGGCTGCGGGGCTGTCCCTGTGCCCAGCACTGGGGGTGACAGTCCCCAGGTGCGGCAGCCCCGCTCCCCTCTCCGTTATTAGGGCTCCTTTGCAAAACCATTAAAAATATAAAGAAAAACGCAACCACGCAGGGAAAAAAAAATAAATAAAAAGGGGGGGAAGCAGCGACCCACGCCAGGGCTGTCCCTGATGAGAACCCGATGTGACAGAGCTCAGCGCGCTGAGCATAATTGGAGGCCCACGGACAAACTTGCGCACAGACCAAACGCGTCCCGTCCCCGAGCCTCCGGGCTGGGGCTGCAGCCTGGCTGCCTCCGGGAGCATCCTCGTCCACCTGTAATGAGACAAAAGCCAGGCAAACGCACACGGGAAGGGAAGGAGAAACTCTCTGGCAATGAGATCAAAGTCCTCGCTGCTAAACGAGTGTCCTGCAGCTACTAAAACCCAAATAACCCTCGTTGCGGCCGCGCGCTCGGGGCAGCGCAGGAGCGAGTGCTGCTGCTCCCACACCGCCCCGAGCCCCCATCCAGCAGGACCATGTGTTTGCTTTATTTCAGGCTTTGGAGCACTCCTGCTCCCAATTCCCCCGGGCACACGAAGCTCGGGAGCGAGGCACAAATGGGAAGAAATGTGCAGGGTCTCTTTGGGGCGTCGGTGTTTGCGTGAAGGGCGAGCGGGGTTACGCTGGCCACCGATAAAGGAGCTTCTTGCAGCAGTGCCTGGGCATGCAACCGAAGGAGACGCAGGGGAAAAGGAGTCCTAAATCTGCTTTCATGCCGTTTGCAAAACAGGGTGGGATGCTCAGTCCTCAGAGGCAGTCGTGCTGTTTTTACTGCCGCCAAGTTGAACTGTCTGCGTTAAAAACACCCCCGACTCGCTCACGTACATAAACAGATTTTATTACATCCGTCAGCAGACACCGTGCACCCCGGGGCCTGGGCAGGCTCTCAGAACACCAAACCAAGTGCCCGGAGCTGAGCAGTTCTGTTCTCACACAGCAAATCTCGCCTGGCCTGGCTGAAGTGCCCCTGGGCTGCCAGCCCAGCCGGGTCGCTTGGACCACGCTCACCTTCCTCCTTCTTTCCATGGACAAAACTCTCCGTGGACATCTTACATTTCTTGGAAAATGGTCTGAGTTAAATGTGGGAAGGCTCCCCGGCTGCTAGCCTGGAGATTTCTTGTTTCTCCTCTCCTTCCATCTCCGTTTAGTTCCAGGAAAAGAGAAGCGTGAGAAAAAAACACGGAGTCATGATGGGGGAATAACAAGTGGGAGGGCTGTGCTGTGATTTCCAGTGGAAGCCAAATCTGACTCCAGCTTGGGAGTTTGGGCAGTCGGTGTGGTCGGCTTTCCCCAGCACCAGAGGTCGGGGGTTGGTGTCTGTGCCCCTCCTGCTGCTGGGGACAGGGTCGGATGTGAGCACCCAGGTATGGATCTGGCACCACAGCCCCAGGTGCCAACCATCACCCTCCTGGCAGAGCGAAGGGCCTCCGAGCCAGCTCTCTTGACCCCTCTTGTTATTAACGTGTTCAGCACACGGAGCTGTTCTCCAGGCAGTCGCTTACTGCTTGCTTTCAGACAGGGCCTGGTGGCACGGTGACAAATGAACCGGCAGCTTGGCCACTTGCTGTGTGGCTGCAGAACCCCTCTCCTCAGACAGGGCTGCGGGGACCCCCAGCTCCGAACCACCCCCTGCACACACTGGGGCTGGGAAGCCCCCTGGTTCCTTGTTTTAGTACAGAAAAGCTTCTTCCAAAATAACCTGGACAAAACTCCATCACTGGACAAAGCCCTGGCTTCTAGAGGTGCTCCTCCAGCTCTGTCCTTGGGCAGCTCCACGCAGGGGGGAACCGGGTCCTGTCCCATCCGAAGGGCTCGATGCCAAATGGGTTGGGGGTTCAGGGAGCTGTGACACCCAGCCCCAACCCCACAGCCCAGCCTGGGCACCCTCGTGCCGTGGTGCAGGGAAGCAGCCGGCTCTGGCCCTTTAACGCTGTGCCGGAGTCCCTTTTTTTTCTCTCTTGTTAAAAGATGTCTGGGAGGGGAGCTGCCAATCTGAAAAATGATCCTTTCTTTTTTCCATTTTCTTCCTTCTCTCCTTCTAGCTTGTGCTCATCTGTTCAGGTGAACCGCAGGCACATTCATTAAATCTCTGTCTTTGACACCTCAGCTGCTTTGGAGCCCTGGGCTGCTCTTTCTCTTCCCTTTCTGTGCTGTTTTTCTCTTTCCCCATCTCCAAGCCCGCCTGATCAGCACACCAAAGCAGCGAGAGCGAGCAGCAGAATAGTTAACTAAGCAGAACTCGGCGGCGAGGTGCTGACGGCCGGCTTTGCCTGCACGGCTGGGTACAGGGAGCCGGCGGGGCAGGATGGGGGGAGTACTGGGCACCGCGGGCAGGGCTGGAGCAAAGCCCCGAGGAGCAAAAAAACCCAAAGTGTGCATCCTCAGCACGTCCTGACCTTAGGGGCATCAGGCTCTGAATGCAGAGCTGGCCCCTTGGCTGTCCTTGGCACCGACACGGCGATGTGGGTGCAGGACAGAGGCGCACAAGGCACAGGGGACAAGGGACAGCCATGAGCTGGTGGCAGGTTTGGAGCAGACAGAAGCAGTGAGCATCCCTCTGGGTGAGGCAGAACCCAGCAAGGAGGAGGTTTGGGGCCAGATCTGGACCCTATAAAGGTGCAGGTCGCATCCTGGCTCGCCCCAGGTGGGTGCAGCGCCCTGCGCCCTGCTCAGCGGGGTGACAGCGGGACGTGGGGACGCGTCCTGTGGGAAGGGACCGGCCCGAGAGCTGCTGCGGGAGCTGGGCCCTGCCAAGCTGTGAATTCCTGCAGAGTTTTGTTAGCGGGATCGGCGCGCAGCCTGGTGCCCTGCTCCGAATTAATTATCCGCTGACACGATTTCGCTTCTTTCCCTTTGTGTTATTTTAATTAACAGAGATCTCCTCCAAGCAAGCCAGCTGTCATGTAAATTGTAAAACTGTCAGCATGTACAGGAACTTAACAGGGATTTTAAAAAAGCATTGCACAAAGGGATGTGCTACTTTCCCTTTTATTTTTTTTTCCTTTTTTTTTTTGAAAAAAGCTGGCACATTGGTAAAGTCGAAAAAAGTGTGAAGGCTGGGATGGGACGGAAAAAGCCCGGATTTTATTTCAGACCCATTTATTGTGGGGCAGGGTGGGTGCGACTTGGTCCCGTATGTGGGTGCTGAGTGCTGGGTGCAATGCTGTGAGGGGCTCGGGGACACTCCTAACGTGACAGAGGGTCCCTGTGCTGGCAGGGAGATGTCAGTGGGTTTGCTGTAACCTCTCTGTTCCATGCCTTTTGTCCAATTTCATTCACATTTGCCCCGACTTTGACGAGGGATGTACCTGCCACGGGGTTCTGCCCTCTGTGCTTCCGTGCCTGGTCCCATCCAGGTATGAGGTTTTGAGCTGTGAGCTGAAATGGGGCAGTTCTTCCCCAAATCAGTCTTTCCAAACAATATTATATCATATTATGGGGCCAGCAAGGAGCAGCCACGGGACCGGGTGGGCCAAGGGCACCGGGGGGGTTCATATGAGGCTGCTGGGTGTGTGTGTGTGTCCAGTGGTGACCCCACCGCCCCAGATTGATGGAGTTTTAGGTCAAATCGATGGCAGTGAGAAGGGCTCCAGCTCAGATCGGGGCTTGGGAAAGCAGCTGGGAGCTGTGGGGTGCTTGGGGAGATGTGGGACACAGACACGGGTGGGCACGGGACATGGACATGGGTGGACACGGTGCTCCACGGCTGCTCTCCGAGCCTCCCCAGCACCCCCAGGTCATGGAAAATCCACATTTGTCTCCCTGGTGCCATCACATCAGCAGCTCGGGGAGCAGCCCAGTTTTTCTGCAGCCCGCACCTGACCCTCATCCCTGCTGCCTGTGGGCCTGGCTGACGTTTGTACGAGGATTGAGCCTCCTCCGCCCCTCGTGCTGTGCCAGGAGTGCTGCCCGGCCCACCAAAAGAAACGACCTTCAGCGGGGCCGCGGGTCAATAAAACAATTTGCTGACTGATCCATCTCCCGTGGCACGCAGACGAATCGCCTGCAGCTCCCTGGGCTGTGTTATGCACGGCTGGGAGAGCCAGGAAGTTAAAGCAACGTGTGTTGTGTGCGCACATCCGTCTCCAGCCAAGGGGCCTCCAAAGAATAAATCTGTGTCTTTCGAGGTGGAAAAACGCACCTCTGTGGGTTTGGAGCCTGGGAGGGGTCTCTTTTTCCTTTTATTTTTTATTTTTTATTTTTATTTTTATTTTTATTTTTTTCCCCAAGAGGGCTCAGCTTTCAAGCCCCAGTGAGGTGATTCCAACCTGAGCAATGCGGGACCCTGAGCAGAGCTGGCTGAGAAATGGCAGGCCCGTAGCGCTCCCCCATGCAGCGAGGCACCAAAAGCAGCCGAGCAATCTCCATCCCCACCCCGGCGACACCTCGTCCCGTTGGAGTTGGCAGGGGGCTGCTGGAAAGGAGCAGGAGCAGGCAGGGTGGGCGCCGAGCAGCCTGCACCGCGGGCTGGTGGTGCAGCTGACTGCGAGCGCAGCAAAGCGGGGCACGAGGAGGGACAACGGGAGCAGAAAGGCCCCGAGGCAGCGCTGTGCTCAGCCAGCCCCCGATCACGGCGAGGTGATTAATGCCCTTCTGCTCCCGTGCTTCGCTGCTCCCTCGTTGCGCTCGGCGGGTCCCACGCTGGTGGGCAGGGGCCGATAGGGTGGGCAGGGGACGGTGCTCAGCTCCGGTGCTGGCAGCAGGGAAGGGCCCAAACACAGGGACTCATCCTTGGCCGTGCAATGGTCTATAAATTACCGGCTGTTCCCAGGAGAGGCGTTTTTTTGCTACGTTTTTCCACCTTCGGTTTTTGGCTTGTGCAGGGAAAGCGGTGCCTGGGAGCAGGGATCCAAACCCTGCAGGAAAACGGGTGCCCACCGGGGTTTGGCACAGCCCAGCGCCTTTGGATAGAAGTGAGAGGGGTGGGAGTGGGCGGCCGAGCTCATACGGGGAGGTGAGAGGTTAACAAAGCCCACGCTGCCGCCCCGGGGGTCTCCAGCAAAGGAGCTGCTTTAGCTCGGCTGGGATCAATGGGGGCTGCTCCGAGGCTCAGAGAAGCCCCTGGGCCTCCTCCAAACCCTCCTCCAAAGCCACCCGGCTGCAGAGGGTTCCAGGAAAGCCCCTCCATGCCATGCAAAGCTCCATTTCAGCGCCTTAAATAGAGTTCCTTAACAAACAAAATGTTTATTTTCTAGACAATAACGGGAGCGAATTCCAGCCCCGGGGGAATTCAGCGAAATGGCTGCGAGCTCACCCGAGCGTGCGCCCATTACCGGCCCCGCTCCATCCCAGAGCTTTGTTCAGGACCCATCCGGCCCCAATCGATGCTGGTTTGGCCTTAAATAAACACAACGGCCCCGGTGTGCCAGGGCAAGATGTTGGCAGCTGGCTACCAGGCAGAGGGCAAACTTTGCCAAGTGGGCATTTCTTTGGCTGTGGTTTTCTGAAAGCTGCATACATCTGTCTACATTTTATATATATAAATATATTTTAAATATAAATACATTATAATATATATATGTTAATGTATATTTATATATTCTACATATTTATAGCACATATATAATACGTGTATATATATAATATGTATTTTTTATTTTCTATCAGCATTACGGTGTGATAGCCCAGACAAAGCTGAGATGAGGTGCTTAGGAACATTTCACGACCTGGGCAATTTTACATTTTCCTCTTTAACTTGTGTTTTCTGTAGACTGGAAAGCACCAGTGATGGATTTCAGATGTTGAAATAGTGTTGTCCTACAGAAAGGCGCCTCCCTCTTAATTGATTGCTCATCTAGCAGGGGAAGGTGCCTTATTGTCAGCTTCTGTCGCGACAGAAGCCCTGTGATAATTCGCTGATGGACAGCAATTCCCATCTGCAGGAGCTGCAGAGCTCCAAGAACCCCCTGAGATTCTCAGGGATGCAAAATGGGAAATCCCTGCCTGGTGGCACGCTGGTGGCAGGGCCAGGGGCTGCTCTCCCACATCCCCCCGGAGCTGAACCTGGCCCTTGGTGTCCTTTTTTTGGTGCACCCAAATCCAGAGCTGGCCTCGCTGCCATCCCACCCTGCTGCTCTGCTGTCACTGATGGGGTGGGAGCGGAGATTTCCCCCGAGCCCTCAGCTCCTTGGGGGGTTTGGTGCCCGCTCAGGCTGCTCCAGGTTCGCCAAACACCACTAAAATCATTTAATTTCCCTTCGGAGCACCACTTCACCCAGCCCATCCTTCGATACATCTCCAAACCCAGCCTGTTTCTTACTTTCCTGCCGTCAGGCCTCACCAGAAGAGCAGCAGGTGAAGTTTGCTGCTGAAACAGCGCTGGCAATCAGATTTGTGTGAGCAGCCGATCGCTGCTGCCTGCCCTCGCTCTGGTGGCTCGTTGGCGAGGTGACTTCTTTATCTCCCCATCTCTGCCCCCCTGCGCCGGCCCGAGCAGCAGCGGAGGTGCTGTGCCTCGAAGGTCACAGGCTGCCGAGCCGAACGGGGAGCGAAATTCCAGGAGAGCAGATTGCAACGGGCTTAATTAAAGGCGAGAGGCAGGGGAGGGGGCCGGGGAGGCGCTCCGACAACAGGGCAGAGCGTTCCCCCCCGCCAAGGCGTGCGGTTGGAGGTAGGAGGGAGGCTGAAATTGTCTTTTTAAAGGAATGTAAACATGTGGATGCTGAGTGATTGACAAATAAAGGGCACTCTCCTTTAATTTAAATATGCGCCTAGTTTGTGCAGAATATGCTAATTTATACATTGCCTAAATAGCCAGTAGCTATTGTCTGTAAAACCACATCAGATCAGGGCAGCAGGGCAGTTAATGTACTGGCTGGATGTTATGGCTGGTCAGTGAAGCGATCCGAGCTTCCTTCCACTGGCTCTGAAACCCTAAATGGAATAGCTGAGCTGTAAAAAAAACGCCAGGGGCATAAACTGAAGTTCACTCTGCCAGCCTGCAATAGGACGAGGCTTTCCTCCCTACCCAGACCCGTGTGTACCTTCAGACCCCGCTGCTCCTGCACCCCAGCCACCCAGGGGTTTTTTCCCCTCCTGCTGGGACCTGGGGGGGCTCAGTTGGAGCCTGCAAGCCCCCGTCCACCAGCTGTGGAGCCAGGAGAGGCAAGGGAATGGGGCAGAGAGGAGGATGGGGCAAGGGCAGGGTCCTGATGGCACCGAGCATGAGCTGGAGGAACTCAGCGGCTTGCCCTTGCTGCACAAAAGCAGCATCCTCATTTGGTCTGGTCACTGGAGCAGTTTTTAATGCAGAGAGGTTTCTAATTAACAAGATTCTGGAGTTAATTAAGACTCTTTCTCATCTCATTTAGGTCTTCCTCTATGCAGATCCTACAACGGGGGCTCACCCTTCCTGCTCCACACCGGTCATTTCGTGTGTACTGGCTCCAGTGGGTGACCCCGATGGAGAAATTGGCCTCCTGCCCCCCAGGAAAGGGGCAGACCCCTGGATTCCTCCTGCTTCGGGCAGCTCCCTCGGGTGCTTCCCAGTGCCTTCCCCCACATCAGTCTGGGTTAAGTTCGGAGCGATATGATAAGTTGTAATAATACTGCTGCCTCGCCCCTAATTATTTCCCATATAATTATGTACCCTCGAGAAACCTTTTAAATAGCACGCTCGCATCAGCTCTGGTCCAAGGGATTCATTTGTTTCAGGGAAGAAATCCCGAGGCTGAAGGGCTCCTCAGCCTTCGCCAGCGATGCCCGGGTAGGCGGCAGGGCGCACGTGGCTCGCTTGTAGGCACGGGGCTGTGCCCGTCCCAGCACCCGGTCAGCCAGGCACAGCTTCTGCAAGCATTTGGGATCTGGTTTGTTGGCAGCACGCAGCAAACGGCAAGAAAAAATCCTGGAAATCTGCTGGAAAGTGAAAGACTCTGGGGTTTGGTTCTATTCTCGGTTTATGGCACTTTCTTGTGTTTTAATCCCACAGAAGTGCTCTGGTTGTGATGGGTGAAAGGAGAAGAGGGACTGGGTCAGGTGCAGGTTGTGCTCCTGGTTCCCATGTGTGCAGGGAAGCTGCTCCTTTGCCATTTCACCTCTGAACCCATTTGGCTGCCCACAGCCCCATGGCCACGAGCTGCAGCCACCGGCTCGTGCGAGCCCAGGGGCAGAGGCTGGGGCACGGCACAGACCTTAAATTCCTGAGCATGCCCTTCTCGAGAGGTGCTCTGAGAGCCCTGGCTGTGGCCGCCCTGTGGAATTTCCCATAAAACCAAACTGTCCGTGGCTGAATTTTCCATATCCCGGGTGCCCGCTGCCCTCCCATCCCACCGCCAGCAGCACAGCCGGGGCGGCAGTTCCCCGCGGGCTGATGTGACCCTGCCTGGGTGCTCCGAGCAAAATTCAGTTCGTGGGTTTTGAACAACTTGTGATTTTTTAAGAATGGACGATCTGTATAAATTTTCCCAGGATTTGGGGTTATTTTGTTGCTGGCACAAATGTTGGGAGTCCGCCTGGACTTTGATGCTGCAGAGACTCCTAATGGGGTGTCGGGGGTTACCCCATGTGTGTAAATCACAAATTCCTCTCAAATGGAGCTGGTACAGTGACATGACCACGGCTGGGGGCCTGAAATCCTTTCGGAAAAGGCAAGACTCCAGCTGCAAAGCCAAAGCCCAGCCCTCTCTGAGCATCCCCAGCAGCCTCCGCCTCGCTCGGAGCAGGGCTCGGAAGCCAGGGCTGAGTTTCCGAGGAAGTTTCCTCACTGAAATAGTTAATGAGAAGTGATACCATCCCCCAGCTCTCCCCCCAGCTCACCACCCCTCTGAAAAAAAAAAAAAAAATCAGAATAATAATTAAAAGATGCCTAGAAACGCTCTTGGAAGAGCATAAATTCTGAAGATGAAAGTAAATGATTAAAATAATTAAATACTTCAAGTTGACAAGCAGAAGCAGAATCTTGCCAACGGACATTTGTCGGTAATTAGTTAATTAATCCTAACACAAATTATAAGCCATAACAAACCAGTCAGGCTGAACGCAGCCGGCTGTTCAGAATTAAACTTAGGAAAAGAGGGAGAGGGAGAAGGAGAGAAAGGAAAGTTTTTGGGGTCTTGTGGGTCTGAACGAAGGCGCTGGGCAGATGCTGGCATCCTTTGGGATGAGCAGGCAGGATGGGGCTGAGCAGGAGGTTGCTGGGGGGTGCTGGTCCCCGACATCTCCCGATGAGCTTTTGGAGGTGATGGGCAGGGAACGGGTGGGGAAAAGGGTCCATGCTCCCCCAGCGAGGGCACCTTGGTTTAGGATTTATTTCCAAGGAGAGCTGGAAAGGCTGGGGCAGCGCCCGGGAAGCTCCGTGCGGGTGCCCCCACGCCGAGCGCGCAGCTGTAGGGGCCTGGGTTGTGGGGCAGGCGGGGAAGACGGAGCCGCGGCTTTCCCTCTGGTGCTGGGAAGAGGTTAATGAGCCGCGGGCTGCTTTCTCACCTCTGGCCACCCTGGCCCAAGTCCAATTTTCAGCCCTAGATTGAGCGAGCCCAAAGCATCCGCACGCCCGGCGCGCTGAGTGACAGCCGATGCGCAGCGCGTAGCCCCGCGGTCACACGTGCAGCCGGGGCCCGAGGGGCAGCCAGGGCCAGGCTTTGCCTCTCCTCCAGCACAAAAAAAGGCTCAGGAGCAGCGGGGCAGAGCTGGTGTGCCCGTGGAGAGGAGCATCAGCGTCATGGGGACACGTTCATGTGTTGGATAGGGCTGGGTGACAGCCGGCAACGCAGGTTAAGTGGAAGAAATGGGATGTGTGGGTTGCAAACGGGCTTTTACCTGCAAGGAAAAGGAGCCAGGGAATATTTGGAAAGAGTAAAGAGATGGCAAAGAAGTGCGACTTCCCTGCAGGTTTCAGACTGGTAGGGGAATTGCAAGATGTGCCAGGGGAGGTACGAACACAGGAGCACGCGTGGCCCCCCGTTTGTATGCTTTGTATGCAAGTGATGGGGATTATTTACCAGCCAACAAGAATTTAAGACCGAAGAAACACCAAGCTCATCTTTTTGGACCCGAATTCCCTCGGATGTGGGTGAAGCAGGCTCCTGTTTGCCCTAACATCCAGCCGGAGATGTGCTGAGGAGGAAGTTTTATCCCGCATGTGTGTGAGCATGTGTGCGCGCGTGCTCTAAGTGCTGTGCATTATGTGAGCTCTGACCTTCAGAGGGGAACAGAAGGAATATTTTCCCCCCGGAGGCTAGAGTTGTCAGTGAAATGTCTGTCTTCCTTAATAATTTCAATCCGGGTGACAGGGGACAGGGCATTTTGCTCTGAACGAACGTACTGTAAAAACTGTCAGATGGGATTTGTCTCAAGAAGCAACATTTCCATCTATTCGGGGTCATAATTACAGGCGTCTTATGACCTGTGGAGCAGCACATTTTGCTCAGCTGAAAAAGGAATCCTAAAATAGGAGGTTTGGTCTTCTGCAGAGCTTTGGGTTAAACCTAAATGGATTGTAACCAGCGATGGTGATCTCCAGCAGAATGCTTTCTTCTTTTGTTTTGGTGTTGGGGGGGTGGTTTTTCTCTTTTTTTTTTTTTTCTTTTTTTTTCTTTTCTTTAATTCAGAACAAACTGTCCACAGAAGTGATGTAGCAGAAAAGAAGGGATATAAATTGCCATTCCCTGGGCTGGAGTAATGGCCTATTTCACCCTATATCCTGTCCTCTAACTGCCTGCCTCTCTGAATTTCCTCAAAGCTGACAGTGGCCAGCGTCTTTTTAATGAGCTGAATAAGTAACTAAACAGGCAATTAACCAAATGAGCATGACGATAATTTGATTGTGCTTTCCCCACTTTTAAAGCACAGGAAATAGTAAGAAAAGTAATAATTCAGTGACCAGCAGGAATTCGAGCAGAAGGACGGAGCTGGAGGAGCTGGCAGGGGGAACTTTCACGAGATGTTGCCCTATATAAATCTCCCACAGTACTGGAGAAATCCCTGCTTGTTTTGTTAAACATTTGGATTCCTTAGTTTTTGGCTGAGGATTCATCCTCAGTGGGGAGAAGAAGGACTGTACAATAACATGGAGCAGCTTTTCTTCTTATGGTTTGATTTTACAACTAGCAATGGTTAAGAAATGGATGGTGCCCCGCAGAGCTGTACAGGGGTGGGTCACACCACTTGATAGCAGATGTCTTATTAGGATTTCCAAGGTGGTTTTGCATAACTGAGTTTTTGCAATATCAGCCCGCATTGCCTGTTGCTTCTCCACCTTGCCCAGAAGGTCTGAGCACCAAAATTGTGAGAGGGATCCGAAAGCTCACATAGCGGGCAGCCAGCATGGTGCATGGTGCTGCCAGGAAGGTTTCAGCAACGGGACAACTGGGAAATGAGGTTCCCTGTGCCCTGGCTGCCCAGTGAGCAGCTCTAACAAGTGGTGAGACGATGGTGACTGCCCCAGGACTGCGTGGGAAGGAGCATCCAGCCCAGGCGCAGGGCCCCAGCTGCTCTCGGAAACGTTCTCACCTGCAAGATCGATCCTGCCAGAGACACACGCGCGTGCTAATCAGCTCTGTTGACCCGACAGGCAGCAGGTTCCAATCCATTTTCACCTGCACGCTGCAATCGATGCCCCGTTCTTGCCATCGCAGGCACAGGGCAAACACCGCCGCGGGGCTGGAGCAGGGGAGCGGCGAAGTTGGTCCCTAGCCACCCGTGGCAGGGGGGTATTTTCTGGGAGGTTTGGTAAGAGCAAGGAGGATGTAGGAAGGAGTTTTGCAAGGATTTGCTCCCTCCAACCCGGCCTCAGTCCCAGCTGCTTGGGAACTGCAGGAGAGGTGGATGGGTTTCCCCTATAAGAGCAATCCCACTGCGGTGTGCTTGAAAGCAGCGCTGCAGGGAGATGCCAGCACTTTGCTCCACATCCCAGGAGAGCCAGGCTCACGATTTTAACATCCCTGACAAAACCCCTTCATCCAGGTCATGCTTAACACCCATCTGCCATAGGAACAGCCGACTGCAAGGTTTGCTAGCTGAAATGTCAGCGCTTGTTCTTCTGATGACCCCAGCCTGGGCACTGGAGGAACCGTGTAGGGTTTGTCCCTGCCCGTCTTCAAGGAAAATCTGTTTACTCATAGCGTGTTTGGGGCCACAGAAAGTCAGCTGGAGGAGCTCTGTGGAGCCCAGACAGTGAGATTAAGAACAAAGCTGTGTGTAAGCCTCATGGAGTTCATTTCGGGGTTGTGGGATCCGAACGGCACGCTCCAGCAGCTAGAGAGGAGCTCAGTGAATCAAGACGTTTCTATTCCTATCCAGCCCTGTGATCTCCACTAAATCACTTCTCCTCTCTGCGCCTTCATTTCCTGCACCTGGAATAGCAGGGACATGGGGCTCCTTTTCTCCTCGGGAAACCTCGTCCAGGCTTTTCAGTAATTGTAGCGTCATCTTCACTAATGCCACATTGAGACAGATGATAGCAAAGGGCAAAAGCTGGTGCAAACACTGGTCAGACAATCCCTAGAAAGGAAAACACCTCCCGTGCCACAGGCATGCACCACATCAGGGTCCCACGGGCTGTCTGGTGAGCTGGGGACAGCAGGGAGCAGAAGGCAGGTGCCCAGCACAGCACCCAGCTTTGGGTTTGGACACAGCAGCAGCGATGTGCCCATAGGAGCTCAGGAAAGTGCTGTGCTCTTTACGAATTAGAAGCACGGCCAGTTTGCCAAGAATTAAAAGGAAAACCCTGCACTTGAGGGGAACAACTGCACCCAGGGCAGCCAGGTGCTGGATCTGGCCGGCACAGCACAGCCTGACCAGGTACAAGTGAACTCGTGTAAAGGCAAAAATAACAACAGCATTGTCTCATGGACAACGTGCAAGGGGGTAAAAAAACAGCAGGGAAGAAAATGAGCTGCTGAAAGGTTTGCAAAGGCAGCTTATGTCTTTGTGGACACGGCCGTTTTCCAACTGTTGATGTAATGACTTGTCTGCGTTTTCTGCTCAGCTCCGGGCTCTCTGCCGCAGCAATCAGCACCTAGTAAAAAGACTGTGATGTTTTCCCCTGTAAATATCATCTTAAATTAGGAAGTACCGGTCAGCCCGTGTCACTGGAGGAGATGAGCAATTACTGTCCAGGCCAGATCCGCAGCTGGTGTCAGCCCCAGCAGCTCCAGCGCCTGTTCCAGGGCCTGGTGGATTTACAGTCAGCGCCGAGCTCTGGGCTGGGCTGAGGACTTTGCTAATAACTGGATTGTTTTATAGGCTTTCCCAGATGGCTCACTGCATGTCTTTGTATAAAAACATGACAGCTGTTCATCCTCACCTGCTTTCTATCCACCTTCCAGCCCTTTCATTTTTCCTGTTCTCAGCTAGCCTGTCCAAGCCAGGTTTTCATCACATGCATTAATTTGGTGTAGAGCAGTCCAGGCAGTTATGATGGGTTACATAATAAATCCAGGCTGCTTTCTCTTTTGTGGATGATTTTTATTTATTTTATTTTTTTCAATTTCTGGGTTCCTTACAATATCCACCTTCCTTTTTAAGCAGGCATCAAGCTTGCAGCTAAAGCAGACTTTACTTGCTAGAAACCGTGATGGAAGTGCAAGCTCCCCTCTTTCACAGCCTGTTGCTCTCTGTAAAAAAGAGCTGTAAAGGCATTCCTGGGAGACCCTGTGATGTTTCAGCTCCATAACTTATCTGCAAATAGAGAGAAAAGACACTCTGAGAACCACAGTCTTTGGATATCTCACTCCACACACGCAGGTACGCACATATGTATAAATACATGTAACTACAATATTTCTCTTGTAAATAAAAAAGCAAAAGCACACTGTATTTTAAGACATCCTGTAGCTTGAACAAGTCCCCTTTAATAGTGGAAAATATTCCCTGATTTCTGCTAGCCAGAGATGTCTTGCTCTCCTTCTTACACTGTTGTAATAATGTCGGAATAGCCTTCATCCTGGGAACAGAGGGTAGGTGTGTACTGTACGTATGCGTGCTTCCTAACCAGGGAAATTCAATCTGTCGAGAAAATTCAATAACAACCTTAACATTTAATTGTACCCCAGGGCCCAATAAAAATCAACAAGGATGGTAGTTGTTGATTTTTCATTAACCTTCTCTTAAAAAGGTCTCAAAAAATAACTGCTAAGTTAGACTGGCTGGTTGTACATGTGTTGTGTGTACAGAGATCTATAGGGGAAAATATGTTTAAAACAGTAGATTGGATCCCCACAGAAAATATTTAAGCACTGGCAAAGAGCTTGGCCATTGTTAGGTAAAAGAAAACATCCTGTTTTGATTTATGCACGCGGCACTCAATTTAACAAGTGTAGCTACAGGCAATTGGAAAACAGTCAAAATGGTGAATTTGCTGCTTGCACTCATTTATACTGTTTCCTGAAGACAATTTGCTGTTGCTTTTTGGCATGTTTAGTGTTTTTTAAACCACACAAAGGTTATGCCCAGTTCTCATAATTACACAGTGACTTTCTTGGTATAGGTGCAGTTGGGCATTTGCCATCTGCTGTAGCATCCAGAGTTTTATTGCCTGGGGCTGCCTCCTTTACAGCGACTGCCGTGGGGCTTTAATGCTTCGGTGGCCCCTTTCACTAGCTTGGGGCTGGGTCTTTGTGGAACTGCACTTAGCAAATGTGTTAGATGGGCTTGGGCAGAGTTTAATCAATAAACCAAGTGCCAGTTGGAGTTACTCCACTTGTCAGGATGCTGCCTGCAGTCAGGCAATGTCCAGGCAATTAGTGTATTTGTTTTGTTTCTCTTGTTATCAATTATCTACATTACAGCCACACCTGGAAGCTACTGGGTGCTGCACAGCCACCTAAGACAAGACTTTATTTATTTATTTATTTTTGCACTGAGGAATTAATATAGATTGGGAGGGGGGAAAAATAAAAGAAGGAAAGAGCAGAGGACAACATTTGCTGACCAGCAGCTGTCAGAACCCTTGTCCAGCCAGGGGATGAAATGGAGATACCATCCAAGATCCCTGAGCTGAACTCATGGAGGACTTCTGAAGCCACCAACGGATCAGAAAAGCAGCAAGCACAGCTGCAGCGCGGGAGTTTTCCCTCGGTGTTTGGCACGGACATGTCAGGGAGGAAAAAAATCCTGTATTGGCTCGGTAGGTGAGTCAGGCTAGGGCTTGCTCGTGTGGCTGCGGGGGATTTTGCGTGGGCTGGGGCTGGCAGCAGGAACCAGACAGGCTGAACGCGCTCTCGGTTATCGGCTGTGCAGCACCCGGTGCTCGCTGCCGACCGCAGCGGGAGCCGCAGGGAGCCCACGCTGGGGCTCGGGCTTGGCTCCACGCTTGGCACCGCTGGCCGTTCCTGACACAGAAAGATGGGCAGCGAATAAATCACTCCCTCGCTGCTGGAAGGATTTCACCATCTCTCTTCACAGTTCAGTTCCCTTTGAGTACGCAGATCAGAGGCTGCAGGAGTGCCAGCCTTTTATTTCCGAAAGAATTTGTGCCCAAGGAACTGTTGCCTCACAGGGCAGGGTTTGGAGTGTTTTTCTTTCCTACTGGACCTCCACAGAGCTTCAATATTAAGCAGAGCCCTCTGCTCTAGCAGACACATGAGGCAAGCCAGCTTGGTTTTATTCCACAAAGCGTGCATGGCAGAAGCAGGATGTGCATTTACAGATGTTTTCTATGCTTCTCCTTTGAGCCATTGCCATGGAAATTTGCTCTGTAACAGCGAACAAGGCACATTTTGGCCGGCAGTGGTACCGCAGACCCCTATTCACCAGATTTTTGTCCCAAACCCAAAATCCAGCACATGTGCTTGAGGGGAATGCCAGATTTCCCCCAAAACCTCCATCACCCCTAGGGCGCATGACCACCACGAGACCCTGTGAGTGTCTCCTGAGCAGGGCCAGCCCTGCAACAGGGGCAGGGGCTATAAAAATGGGGGCAGGGGCTACAAAATTGGGCAAAGGCTATAAAAATGGGGCTGGGACTACAAAACACGGGGCAAAGGCTAGAAAAATGGGGGCAAGGACTACAAAAAAGGGGATAGGGAATATAAAAAAGGGGATAGGGAATACAAAAAAGAGGCCAGAGGCTACAAAAGCAGGACAGGGGCTACAAAAAAGGGGTCAGAGGTTATAAAAAATGGGGCGGGGGCTATATAAAATGGGACAGAGGCTACCCAAAGTGGAGCAGGGCCTATAATAAAGGGACAGGCGCTACAAAACGGGGAAGGAGCTACAAAAAACGGGATAAATACTACAAAAACGGGTCAGAAGCGATAAAAAACAAACTGGCGAGGTTCCCACCCTCCGGCCCCGCTCCCCTCAGGCGGGGCCGTCACCGCCTCAGGCAGCGCGCGCACCACGTGACCAATACCCCTCCCGCCACGGGCGCCTGTGGAGGGCGGTGACGTCATCGCGCTGCGCCGGCGCGTGCGCAGTGAGAGGCGGCGCCGTGAGGAGGAGGAGGCGGCGGCGCGGGGCTGTGTCACGGCGGGGCCGGAGGGGCGGCCATGGAGTACCTGATCGGCATCCAGGGGCCTGACTACGTCCTGGTGGCCGCGGACACGGTGGCGGCCTCCAGTATTGTTCAGATGAAGCACGGTGAGCGGCGAGGCCCGGTACCGGGGGGGAGGCCGCAGTCGGGGCCCAGCCTGGCCTCGCCTCAGGGAGGGGGAGGGGGGGGGGGGCGCGGTGGGGCTGGGCCTGGGGAGAGCCCCCGGGGGGCTGGGGTCCTGTGAGGGGTTTGTGCTTTGTGGTGGGTTAACGGAGCCGTCACGTTAATTTGCGGTTCGGGGAGGGGTTAGCTCGTTATGCCAGGCCTTGTCCTGTGCCGCTGTAGTGCTGCGGGGGGGGTTCTGAAGGAATAAGCGGGGTGCAGTTAGTGCTTGGTGCTACCTGTGCCCCTGGTAAAAGGTATTTCATGGAAAAAATTAAATACTGGGAGTAAAGGCACTGTGGGATTCATTGCATGAGGTATATGAGCCACTAACATCTTGTTTTCTTCTTTACATAGAGAAAGAAATCTGGGGGTTTCTCAAAACCTTGAAATTCTATAAAATGAATTTTTCTGCTTCTGTTTATTGCAGTCCCAATAAGCTGGGCTAGAAGCATGGTTTTAGGGTGTAGTAACCTTAATACAAACACAGCGTTTTAGAAGCACTGTTGTTTTTTTTTAAAGTGCTGAACTGTAATAATGATAAACTTTCCATTAAATCTACAGTATTAGTCTTAGCAGTTTCTTTATCCATAACTGTATTTTACTTTGGGTCTGTAGAATTCAATTGGAGTAGTAAATAGATTGCAAGGGCTGATTGCCCAGACTCTGGAGATAAGCAGGTTCTGTGCAGTCGTTGGGTACTTCAGGATCCCCTTGAATCACATTAGAGGATTGTGACACCGCCTGTGTATCTTGCAGCAGGGATTATTCAGCAGTATTCAGTAAACTGAAACCGAAAGGGAAGCTCAGGCATGGAGACGCAGTGGTGTTCCCTAGAACTAACTGGTACAGAGCAGTGCTTTTCTTTGCATGCCAACTGTCTCATCAGAGCAGCAGCCTCTTAATGAGGTGAGGCCACGGTGCTAGAGCGAGTGCAGAATTGGCTTCGGTGGTGTTGTCATGACAACTTGGGTTTCCTGTAGTACACTCTGGCAAGTTGTTGAAACTGCAGTTAAAAGTCTGGCTTACTGTTCCTTACTTTCCAGTTATTTGTGGACTATCTTATAATTTGTAATCAGTGTTTGCATGTGGTGCTTTTGTCAAAAGTAATAACAAAAACTCTTTCGAAAGCTTCATTCATCTAAATACCTGTTTTTTGGAACAATTCTTGATACCAGAAGGAAAGGATGGAATTTAGTTCTGGATTCTCTAGTATTGTTTTGTGTTGTGCTGATAATTTAGGTGTTGTTTTTTTTTTTTTTTCTTTATGCAGTATATTTAGATAAAATCGAATGGTCACTGAAGCAGAGTTCTTATTCCTGAGTCAAAGAGATACCATGTATAATGTTGAATTTCATCTGAACACAATATTCTGTGTGAAGGTCTCGTTGTCACTTTTTGTAATGAAGATCATGTTTCTGCAATATTTCCCTTCTGAAGGAAGCACTTCAGAAAAATTTCGTTTTTATTTCTCTCGGTGGTGTGCTTAACAGGCCTGGTGTACTACACCATCAACTGTGAGACGCTGACTGCTAGTGTCTGCTTGGGAAGACTTTTTTGGTAGTTCCAGGACATAGCTGAGTTCTCTGTCTTTGACCTTTGTGCTTTTTGTGAAAGAAATTGCCGTGCTATTAGCAAAATAATTCTTTCTTATGACCATGGCTCTTGATGTTGTTTTTCTTTACCTAGACCATGACAAAATGTTTAAGATGAGTGAAAAGATCTTACTCCTGTGTGTTGGGGAGGCTGGAGACACTGTACAGTTTGCAGAATACATCCAGAAAAATGTTCAGCTCTACAAAATGCGAAATGGTAAGTGAAAGATAAGTGATTCACCATGGGTTGGGAAGCAGAGAGTTAATGATGGGTGTAGCTTAGTCGAATGTTTGGGGGAAAGTTCTGTTCTCAAAGCT
Organism: Anas acuta; assembly: GCF_963932015.1. NCBI lineage: Eukaryota > Metazoa > Chordata > Aves > Anseriformes > Anatidae > Anas > Anas acuta. Next base: position 6,329,302 of record NC_088999.1, read on the forward strand.
TCTCTAGTTGTAAGGATTTCTGTACTTTAAGTGTCAAGCAAATGTGGTAGTAAAGCAGGATGAAGTAAAGTTTGGAATATATTATATCAGACGTGAAGTTTTTCCAAGCCGTACTAACCTATTTGTTATATAAATAAAAGACAATAATGGTTCAAGTAAAATATTTCCCTTGATATCTGTGGCATGATAACTGTCCCTGGTTTTCCTGATATACCTGGCTGAAAACTTCAGGCTACATACCTGCAGTACTATACTTCTTTGGAGCTGTTTTATTTTAGTGTGATAATGAATGTGGGTTTGCCCTGTTACCAAATACACGCTTCTTCTGCAGGTTACGAACTGTCTCCTACTGCAGCTGCAAATTTTACACGACGAAACCTAGCTGACTATCTTCGGAGTCGAGTGAGTAATAGCTGAAAGAGCTTGGCAGAGGCTTACAGGGGAAAACTTCTATTTTTAAGTAATGGAGTCTGATGAAAAGGTGGCAGCTTCTGTCTTTACTGGTGAAGCCACTTTGATATTATATGTTTTTATTAAAATCTAAATTGCTTATTCAAAAAAGTTATCGCTTACCAATAAGTGTTACAACTGTAGTCTTGAAATTCCAGCTTTGGGTCCAGTAAACATTTTGTCACAAACACTGCAGACAGCTAAGTCAACTAAGCCTTTTTAACACTGAGATTAGTTTTCATGCAAATGCACTGGATCCGTTTAATCTTATTGGAAAATGATTTAATACAGCAAAGCTGTTTGATGTACTTAGCAAAACAAGTCCCTTTTGTAAACAGAAACATGAGGCTTTCAGTAAAAGAAATCCAAGTTGGAGCTGTATTTTTTTAAGTTACCAAACTGCAATGACTGCTTTTTTTTCTTCATGGTAATTGCTCAAAGTACTGCTAATAAATGCATCCCACCAGTCACTTCCCAGTTGTCATGCTGGGATACCCTTTGAAGTGTAGTGGAGAAGTCAGGACTTCTGTTTGTCTCTCATCTTGGCTGGATGCAAGGTAGGATCCATGGACTTTTGCTTTCCAGGCTGGATAAATGTGTATAATGCGTGGTTAAATAAAACTGTTTCTTCCCCAGGAGAAAGGACTTGATTCTTTTTGTAAAATCCTGGGATGTTTTCAGGAGGGGCAAACAGACTTGTAAAGATCCAAGGTTAGGAATTGCTTCGTTAGCATTCTTCCCAACATACTAGACAAATCAAAACAAGAGCAAAGAGGATGTTGAGAGTGAAGTTGAACAAATCTGTCAGGGATTGGACAGGGGATAAATGATGTTGGTTGTTCCAATGGTATACCTCACAGGTCTGAAATCATGTTTTACAGTAGCATGTGCAGACCAGTATCAACCTCAGAGTTGTGTTGCTGGGAATTACACGTGTGTGGAGTGAGGTAAAGACCATTCCTGAAGATCTCATAATCCACAGGAACAACCTAATGTCACTGTTCTCATTTCTGACGTGGATGACAACCAAATGCAGCAGGTTTTCAAATCAATAAAGCTTGTGTAGAGTGAGGGAGTGAAATAATAGTGCTGAGGATTATTTAGGATATAAAATACCCCTAACAGGAGTAATGTAACGGGCTTTTTGGCAAGCTTGGCTAGCATGATGTGGCACTGTCTTCTGTGCCGTGTCCCCTGGGGCCTGATCCTCCCTGTGTCTCCCCTGCTTCCTGAGCCCACGCTTGCCTTCCAGCTCACCTGCTCCAGATGGGCAGCACAGTGGGGAGGACACTGGCACAGGCAGATGTGTTTATTTACCGGAGACAAAACGTTGTGTTGTTGCAGATGGCAATGCCCTGGAGCAAGTGGTGCACTCTGACACTACTGTCACACTACAGCGATCTCTGCGCTGCAGGGAGAGCTCCTTTTCTTTAAACATAGCACATCGTGGTTTGTTTGTGGATTTAGAGCTTGATGATACAAACCTTGCCATCAGATTTTTTTTTTCCCTTGGATTATCTTACCTTTTTTACTCTAATTTGTGGATTGCAAGGATTAGCTCTCCCTATCTATTTAAATTGCGTGTTGGATTCCTGGAGGCTATTAATTATGTGGTTGATAAAAACTTAAAGGTGAAACTTGCCACCAGCTCCTGTTAGGAGCAGGAAAACAAGTTGAGAAGTAGAGAGTTTAGTGGGGAGAAGGCACTTGGTTTCTTGCTGTATTGCCATTTTGCCATGTAGAGCTGTCTGTTATGAAGGGCTAGAAGGTACATGAAGGGGACTGGCCATACTGAAACAGAAACTTTTAAGGCATTATAAAATTGTCATGGCCCAGCCCAAAACAGGGCTTGTTCTGCACTGTTAACCACCATCTGAGTTCACGCAGTCAGTGGCTTTGCTTGTGAGCCCTGTGTGCTGAGGAGAAACAGGACTTTGGATTAGCATGAAAAATCCAATGGAGAAAACAAATAGTGTTAACCAGCTGGTACAGGAAGACATCTGTGAAATATTATATTTAAATTGATAAATTTTGAAACCATTCTATTTACAATATGGTTGCAGCAAGGCATGCAAACATAGAGCTATTGCCAGAGTATAAATATGTGATGAGGTCAATAAAATGCTGGCTTCTTTTTGTTCAAATGGACAACGACCTTTCTCTGTTCTGAGGATGTTACTTTAGGTACCAGGCATGTCTCAGACCTGTGGTGTGCTTGCTAGGACTGGAGAGTTCAGCCTTAGCCCAGTTTCATCAATTTGGGCTGTGCTAAGCTTTAGGATTTACCGTTCAGGCAAGTAAAACTTGATCTGCCAGGCACGATGAGTTCAGTTTGAAGTTTCTGAATGCCTGCCAAGATTGGGACAGACTGCGTGGATCAGACTGAGTGCTGCTTGTGTCCTGGGGATGGCTTTCCTTTTTGGCAGTCACATGTAATGAGGTTGGGCTTGTAACTTAAGGCTGTTACCTTACTGTGCTCCTTTCTTTTACTAAATAGCCAGCGTGTTTTTTCAGAACACTTCTTTAAAGCGTGGGTTTATTCTCCAAAATAGTGTCTGAAAAGAATCTGACCTCAATTTATCTCTTTTAAATGGGGCAAACCAAGAAACTGCCTTGCAGCCAGTTGGCTTTTGAATAGGTGAGTGGTGCTATAGTTCCTCTTCCCTGTTGCCTTCTCCAGCATCACGCTTGATTCACCTGATGAATCAAGTGCCAGCGTTTGAACATTCAACATATTACAGAGTGTGCGGGGGGGGAGAATAGGAAAAACACCCTCCTGCCCCCCATACCCTTTAAAGTTCAGCTTCTCGTCGTGTTGTGATGCTATGTTTAATTATAGGTGACAGGGGCTGGCCTGAGTCCAAAGGAAGACTGTCAGTTCCTCTCTCCTTGTCCACGCTTGGCAGGATGCTTCCTCACGCCCACCTTTCTCCCCCTTGCTGTGACTTTGGCTTCCGCCAGATGTCACACCGCTGCTTGTCACCGCCCAGCCTCCCGTTGCTGATCTTGTTGTTTTAGTGTATTTATCACAACTGTGCTCTTCAGCTGTAAATTCTGAAGAATTTCACACATCCCTTAATTGCTGTAGTTATTTTAAATCAAACAGCATAAAGTGCAAAGCTACTTGCAATGAGAAATATTGCCTGTAATACAGCGGCGAGTTTGGGGGGAGAAAAAAAAAACGAATCTCTTGTGGAGTGATAGCCCATCTGATGAGTTTGGTGACCCTTTAATCACAACAGCCCTCGTTAGAACCTACATCTCACTACACTCTGAGGATAAGCGTCAGTGTCAGAGGGTGTGAGTCAGTCCTCTTGTGAAAACCCAGCTGAAAAGTTTGAGATGTACAATACCAGTCCTGGCACACAGGTGTTAGTCCCACACTCGGATACAGTGAAAGTTTTCTTTGTCATCTTTGTTTCCCCCTGCTCTCATTGGGACTGATGGGTGTTAGGGATTTGGGATGTTAAATGCTGCAGTGCTGGTGTTACCATTTTCGTGGCAAATGCCCTCTGCTTCCTTTGCCAGATTGTTTTTTGTTTTTTTTTTTTTTTTTTCCTGGCTAAAGATGCAGCCAGCTACACGGAAACACAAAGTTGAAGGCTTGAGGACTTGACACACAGCCCGAGGCACTACAGGAGTAGCAGTTTTCTGTAACGGGCTATTGCCTTTTGCTTCAGGTACCATAGTTCCTAAGATGCTGGGAAACCAACAGAGTTAGTTCTCAAGTAGGAAAACATGCACAATTTTCACGTTTCTAGGAAGCTGCCTTGGCTCAGAAGCGTTGTAGCCTGGGATGTTCCTGTAGATTCTGACCTTGAATTTGCTGCATCGGAACAAGTCTTGGTGTACACGAGTTCTGCCAATAAATGGAGATTGTGGTGGTCTGGGCAAAGGGGAAATGCTGTTATCTATATTAAATATTATTTGAAGGGAGACTTTTTGCCCTAGTGATAAATGTTAACCCCCCCAAGTGAATTACTCCTTTACATTAAGTGCCTGTTAGAGGTGCTGAAGTTGTCTCTCTGAAACTTTGAGTTAATCCTATATTAACATATCAAATTGCCTGCAATTTTCAATTGCAATCATGGCATTAGTAAATAGATTATGTTTATCTTCTAGTGTTTAGATCCTGCCTTTCCTGAATAATAGGATGAAAGGGTGACACTTTATTTGCATTTAAGAAGTTCTCATAGCCTGTTAGTGGGAGAACTCAAGACTGAAAAATAGCTTACAGATTTCAGTCTGTATAACACCACTTGTTTATTGTTGAGTACCAGCGTTGGTAATTCAGTCACACAGTAATTTGAGTGATCTTGTGTCATGTGTCATGGCTTTTAAAGATCAACTTGTGATATTTGAGAATAAATGAAATACAGACTAATTAAATGAATACAGCTGCGTAGTAACTTGGTTTCAAATATGCTGAAATGCTTTGAAGATTAATCACACAATTTAGTGACATATCTGGTAGAACTGTAACACTGTAACCTGCTTTATTTTTTATCTGGTAAAAGTCAAAATACAGTATCTTGTGGTTTTCGAGTGGAAATTTGCTATGCTTACTATCAAAATGACCTTATTCCTCTGTAAAAGCTAATGTTTTGGTTTTATACTGAAATCGTCTGCTTGTTCTAATAATGTCCTAATTTTGGTGCTTTGTTGGTCCAGATTTTCGAGCATTTTGAGAGATATCATGTTACTATAATTAATAAGGAATATATAAAAATATGGGAAATACCAACAGTGTATAAAGGCAGTTTTCGAAAAGGTATAAGGCTCATAAAAATCTGGAATTTACATTTAAAAATAATACAATATATACATGCCTCGTGATCTTAAAGTGTTTGTATTGGAAGATGTGGGGACACCTGCTTTATCCATTATGGTAAAACACGGTAAGCCTAATACATGAAGAAAACTGCTCAGGAATTGCTAAGCTTGCAAGTAAAGAACAATAAAAAGTCATGATTACATTAATGCAGTTCCGTGGTCTTTTGGGGTTAGAGAGAGCTATTTACTAATGTTACCTGATAGGGTGTTGCTGGAGTCATAAATAAGAATCAGAAGAGAGAATCTGAAGCAGACTGAATTTCTAGTTTAAAGAGTAAACAGTTTCCAACTAAACAAAAAGCTGTTGCTAAAGTAATGTTGTCGTATCTTAAGAGTCAGTTTTAAATGGAAAGGAACCAGTTCCTTAGATCTTCATGTGATCAGCCGAGCCAAATAGTAAAGATTAAATTTGGTACATGCAGTAAAAACCTAACTGCCAATTAACAAGACAGGGTAACACTGTATACAGCTGTTCACGCTGCACTGTATATGAGCTTTCATGTGCTAAAATGGTCAATGGTTAACAGTAGTGTGACTGAGAAAAGAGCATATTAAATTAACAAAGAAGTTCTTATAAAGCGCAGAATGTTCGTGTTGTGCTGCCATGCAGACAGTAAAAATTCTCAAGTTTTATGTTCAGATGAAAGAATCTTATGTGGAGACATAATTAAAGTTTTCATTTTAAGTTTGAATGTGCCATGAAAGCTTTAAAAAGAAAAAAAAAAGTCAGGGGAGTAGTACAGCTTTTGCTTCTGCATTCCATGTTACCAAAAGATTTGATTTGCTTTTAGATAGAAGCCCGGCATCTCCTGCAGACAGTGTTGATGTAGCTGCTAGCCATTTTATCACAAAGAATTGTGAAACAGCTATGTTGCAATTCTGGATATGGCATGGGTAATTAAGATTCAAAGATTTGTGTGTGTCTGCTTTAATGAAAATCTTGTTTCTGGTTGTAGACCCCTTACCATGTCAACCTTCTCCTGGCTGGCTATGACGACCATGAAGGTCCTGCCCTTTATTACATGGATTACCTGGCAGCTCTGGCTAAAGCTCCTTTTGCAGCGCACGGATATGGTGCGTTCCTCACCCTCAGCATCCTCGACCGCTATTACAAGCCAGGTAAGTGGAGCCTGTGGAGAAGAAAATTCTCCTGTTACTGATGAATAACGTAAAGGTTTGAAGTGTGAGTTTGACATTTGCTGAGTCAGGTGGTCCAGCACAATTGCTGTGGTGCTGCGGATTTGAACTTGACTTTGTTAGACTAAATGCAGCTTTAAAGATTGCCTTCTGTTTTTGCTGAAATGGTAATGTGAAACTGGACAACTCCTTGGTGTTTTCCTGTTCGAAGCATAACAGACTGGAAGCGAAGGAAGTTCCAATTTATTCTAGAACATGACTAGACTTTCCTGGACTGCTTGCTGCTAGTAGTCTGGTTTTAATAAATAGCAATTTGATAACTTTATCTTCTACTTGCTTGTCTGTACCTATGATAAAGATTTTCCCAGAGTATCAGTCTTCAAAGTGCAGTCCCAGATCTTTTTGCTTCATATCTTGAATTGGATATATCTGTTAATGCACAGATATCAGTGTATCTGTATGATACATAAAATATAAAGGTGAAAAGTTATTTCTTCCTAGTAAGACTATCAGCTCTGAAGCATTGATGAAGATCAATTGGTTTGTTTTACAGTTTTATCCATGTGGCAGCTGTTGGTCATAATTCCTGTATGTCTGTAACTGTCTTAATTTTAGAATTGTGATCCAGTTCTTACATTGCCAAAGAATAAACGTGGCTCCATCCTCATTTTACAGAAGAGGAAATGTACTAAGCTGGGACTATGGTTAATCTGACATCTTTGGCTTTAGCCACAAAACTGCTTTACTCCTTACTGTGTGCAAAGCCGAGTTTAATTTCACAGCAAAGACATTTACTTAGCAATCCTTTCATCTATCCACTGCAAGAAAAGAAGCTATGAACTGGCAGATTTATTTTAACGGGAGTTCTTCCTGAACAATGAATGTGGGTCTGGAACAAACTTTAGAAATAAATTTTGCGATCCACAGAGCTTAACTGCCTCCTAGCCATGTCCTAGAAAATGATAGTACTTCATTTTTACAACTTTTTTGTGAAAACAAAAGCAGTGAACCGCAATAGATTGTCACGGCTTGCCATCCTTACCCAGTGCTGGCTTTTTTATCCTAATGTGTGAGAATAGCAGGGGCATCACACACGTGCCTTTCCCATTATTAAAACTAATACCCAGCAGGGAACGTAGCACCAAAACCGATCTCCGCCTACTGTCACTGACTTGCAGCCGGCTGCGGACAGATGGAGCTGATTTAAAACTGTAATAAACTCAAGGAGAGAGAGACGGCTGGACTTCTCCAAAGCCCAGTCCCTGGCCATGGGAGGCAAAATTCCGTCATGCTTCCCATTCAGTGTAACAAATTGATTCTCAATGGCTTGTTGCAGCGTGAGTGCTTCAGCGCAGGACGTCCTCAGTACATCTGGAAATTGTTTTCTGTGAGCTGGGAAGTAGAGTTTTTGGTGCTCAGCTGAAAAGTTGTTTAAATTTAATAAAGTTTCTGGTGAGAGAGATGGCCTCTAATTAAATCAATCTGTGGATGTTTTGTTTCAGGTATCACACGTGAGGAAGCTGTGGAGCTCCTAAAGAAATGTCTAGAGGAGGTGAGTTGCCAAACTTGGGTCCTTGTGAACCCGAGAAAGGAATGTTTGTTTGCATTCATTTGCTGATATTTTCCTGTTCTTGTCGCATTTTTGGCTGTCTTTGCCGGAAGGGATAATAAATGCATATTGACCAGATGTAGAATAGCTACTGAGGAAAAGGATTTGTGGGTGCTTGCATTGTCTTAGCATGGTTCACATCCTCCAGAACGTAAACTTTAAGCTTAATTGCTTTCTTTACTTCTGCTTCTTTCATGCTTAGCATAATATTGATACAGACTGTCTTTAACTTTCTTTTATGTTGCTTCTGAATGTAATGCAAGCATCCCTCTGTTACTTGTATTACACTTAACTAGTAGATACTTCCAAGTGTACTTCTCTTCCAGCTTGTGAAGTGATACCTAAGTCTAATTGGGGTGAAGATTTGACCTTAAAGTTCATAATCAATTTTAATGTAAACATATCCTTTCAGACTCCAAGGCTTTTATTGTAGGAAAACATTCTCTGTCCTTGTCTTTGAATTTAATATAATTGGGAAGAAAGTTCTAGGGAAACATTACAAAGAAGTATTCTAAAGAGGTTCTGTTTAAAGTATCTTTTTGATACATACCCTGTGCCCGAAGTTGTAGCCCACTCTGTTTGTCTTCCTCCTTAAATGCCTGTTGTGTTAAAAGGCCTTTGTATTTTGTACCTCTAGCCTAGACTGGTCTAACAGGGGCTAGTATTATAACAGAAACTTGTACTAAACACTTCCTGAGTTGTGAAAACCACCTTAGTTCAGGTCACCAGGACTGTTAGGAACAAGAACCAGGATGGAGATTTTGATGAGCAACGGCATATTCCTTAAATTATGCTCTCCTCTTTTAAGCTTTGAATGAATCTCATCTCCTTTGTCTTTTTGTCTTTTGAACAGCTTAAGAAACGCTTCATCTTAAACCTGACCTCTTTCAATGCCCGGTTCATTGACAAAGATGGCATCCATGAAGTAGACAATATACTCCTTTCAAAAGCAACGTCCTAACCCCTGAGATCTTCCTTCAGCAGTCTTCTTTTTATGTTCGGTTTTGTTTTTAATATTAATTTGAAGCACCCAAGTCATGTACTATGCTGGGAGATTGAATAAAGATTGACATTTATGTAGCCAGTTCCATCTTTTGATTCCACTTTGATTCCACTGGTCCTTCATGAGAGTATTTAAGTAAATCCTTCTGCAATGAAGATGAAACATGATTTATTGGTAACGGTGGCATGTTCAGATTACTTTCTTTGCTATTCTGAGATTTTTTTTACTTCCCCCTCTTGAGTTTTCTTATGGGTGGGGAAAGCTAGTATTATATTTTTCTAGAAGAGAACTTGCTGTCAGCTGTTCTCACACTGGGTATTAAAGCTCAGCAAACAGCAGACAAGTGCTTTATGCTAAACACAGCCACATCTATTTCATCTTTCCAAAGACTTTACTACTGTTTGCGTTATAAAAATCTGATTTTCAAAGACTTAACTTTGCTTTTGTTATTCTTGGTTTCAATCTAATCCAAGTGGAAAGAAAGGTTGTTAATAAATAGAATGGATTTAAAGATACGAGTGTCACTTCTTACTCATGTGGCCATAGTTCTGTTACTGGGAAAATATTCTCCTTCTGGCACCATTAGGTCATAGCTGTATTAAGTATTTTAAATATAAACTGACTTACTGTGTTATTTAATCGTTTCTACAAGTTTAATGAAAAATATAGTTCCATTGCTTTTCATAAATCTTAGGATTATTCTCATCTAGCTAGAGCTTTTTCCTTGAGAATAATCACTAATCTTGTCTGTGGTCTAGATGATGCTTCCATATTAAAAATGCAGTCAGCAAACAGCCTTAAATGATTTTCCTGTGGCTGATACTTACAATGGGCACAGAAGTGATTCTTCTGGGAAGAATTTTCATTGAGACCAATTCCCTACTTGAAACTGTATTGAGTTAACCATTTAAAATGCTTTGTTTGGGTGCTTATTTTGTTTAATAACAAAATAATGCGCACAAGATTGTATGTGGACTGTTTTTTGTGGCATGGCATAACATCCAAGTTCTCATGCTTGGGAAAGGTAATGACAGACCTAACGGTTTCTTTGTCAGAACTTCTTTGGTCTTGCTCAGCAGTGCATCTTCAGGGCACTTCCATTTTTATTTGTACAACTGAGACTAGGTGTGGCTGAGCACCACTGCTCCTGGTGCCATAGGGGTTTACCCTGAAATCCTGGCTCACTTGAAGGCAGTAGTGAGAACTCCATGATTTCAGTGGATACAGAACATCGGTCCCTTCGGAAAGCTGCCCGTCTTAAACCAAGTATTCCCATGTTACTGAACATCTGAGAACTGGATTAGAGACTGCTTAATGTCACAGAATAGATTTGTGACTCTGGTGCCTTAACTCATCCTGCCCCTTAAGACTGTGCTTACTTAAATTTAATTCTGAAGCGAAGTCTCATCAGGCTTTGTAGTCTTTAATTGTTTTCAGAATGAGTAATTATTGGTTCTTTCTGTTGCAGTCCTGGCTGCAATTGCTTTTATTTAAAGCTGATGGTGTAACTGAAACATTTCACTAAATCTGACTCTTAAAACCCATCTCAAACTTTTTTTTTACGCTAAGGAAGTCCCTAACATGATTTTCTCCTGGCAGGTCACATTTAACATGAGTAGTGTCTTTGAGTGTTCTAGTTCTGTGATTGAAATCTCACCCTTTCATGTTGCATTAATGTATTTATTTAGCTTAATATGCAACATCTCTAATTTATTTTACCACTCATGTTGAATGTTTTTGCAGGTTTCTTGTCTCTCTTTTCAAAGTCATCATTGCAGAGTGACTGAGCTGATGTGATATTTTTGTCACTGCATAGCAAAGTAGCAATGCCTCCTTATTGGATGCATTCATTATTTCAGACACCAAAACTGGGGTGTGGTGCTAGAAGATCATGTTAGTCTGGCAGAGGAGCTGCCTGGAGTTTTTATTGGCACCTATTTGCATGCAGGTGATTAATAAACATAAAACAATTATTCCCCTGCAAACACCCCTGTTGGATTCAGGTTGGAGAGGAACATATGTTTTGCCTGAGGGCAGGGACCAGGATCTGAATCCTCCATTGAGTGAAAGATACAAGGGGTTGCATCAGAAGCCAACAGCAGCAACCCCCAGAAAGGAATAAATACAGCAAAGCAGCAGAACAAAAGAATTGGCCCACAGTGAAATTGATCTCTAGCCTCTAAAGAAGAATTCTCTAAAGGACTTTGCAAGAATTATGCTTTTTAAGGAAAGGTTAATACTTGTGCTGTATAACTTAGTGGAATATTTTACGGTTCTAGTGTGGATCTAAAACTCAGAAACATTCAACTTTCCATTTTCTGGTTGTAATACATGGAATCTCTTTTGGAAAAAAAAAATGTTTTAAATTCTGCACTAAGGGGAAAAGAACCTCTCACCTGCTTCACCTTTAGGGCTAAAGCTTTTGGAAACAACATTTTTTCCTAAAATCCAGGAATCACTTCTGGGGACAATCCATCATTCCGCTTGAAAAGCATTTGTTTATCGTGACAGGTCTCTCATTCTAAGAAACCTCTGAAAGAACTGAGCACTGCAAAAAGGTACAGCTTTCTGCTAGTATGTTTTTGGTTCTTTATATTATAAAAAAAAGTTGTAAACCAAGGTGACATTTGCAGGGCACTGCGTCCGCAGTGAGCTGGTCTGCTTTGCTCTGGCTGGTAATTCTCACCATATGTTCTCCTACCAAAGCCTCAGGGCCTAAAGAGTTAACAAGGCACTTTTTCTCCTTTTGGGTTTCCTGTTTAAAGACAGTCTTTTTTTTCCTGAGCACTGTGCATGCAGCAGATCCTTGCACCAGCTCATCCCTTGGAGAGCTGGGAGGCTGCTGTAAGATCAGTTTACAAGGGAGCAGAGCCCGTGTGCCTTAGGCCATGCTGATGTTAGGAGTGCTTTGCTGAAAGAAGTACGGGAGGTAGGTGCAGTGCTCTGGGTCTGGTCTGCGCTGCAGGAGCTGGCTTGTATTGCTCACATGAGCTTGGCTTGTATCAGCAGACCCTAGCAGAGGTGTGGTTTATGCAGTCAAAAGGTGCCTTTTTTTTTTTTTTTTGGCTTTTCCTGGTGTCAATTCTGCCTTTCATGGTGGAAAATCTGCATTTCCTTGTGAAGCTTCACATATACTAGACCCATGGTAGCACTGGGAGTTCATCTGTGCTCAGACAGCAGGCTGCTGTGGTTGTATTAGCCAAAGTTTGTAATGTCCAGTTTGTAATGTCTGCAGCCCTAAAGCTGGCTGGGTGGCTAGAAGCCTTCCTGAGTGATGGAGCTTCTCCCCACAGGGGGTAGGGAGTGACAGCCAAGCACAGCCAAGCAATTGAAAGTAGAAATCATTGAGAGGCAAAACTACCACCCCCTCTTGCTGTATTTAGCCCTTATGTAGAACAACTGCTGGCAGGGAGTGCCCTCAAGTTGTTCACCAACAGTTTCCTAGATTGCTCCACTCCCCAAAATCTGTGACCCCATCCAGTTAAACGAGCAGAGAAGCTTCAGCCCTGGGTAGGTGAGTGGCTTTGTACAGAAACTGCCTTTTCTGTGCAAAACGTGTGTATGCTCAGCAGCTGTGCTTGTAGAAGCCAGTGAAGCCAATGTAGAAACCATGCAGCAATTGTATAACCAAAAAAATTAGAGCTAGGGCATGTATGGGGCTATTCTGTCCCCTATTCCCAAGCAGTCATCTGAGTTTGACTTTTGTCCATGGCAAAATGATGAAATGGTCACTGGCAGGAGCTGTTTGCAACAAAATGGAGCTGCCAATGTTCAGAGTGAAGATGTAGGAGCAGAAGGGAGAGATCAGGTTAAATTCCCAAGGATGTTTTAATTTGCTTTTGTCTCCAGCTTTGGCAGTAGGTTCCCATAAGAAGTATTAGCAGATGCCAAGGCTGACGTTATGGATTGTGTTTGTGGTACTCAGGATTTTTTTAATTCAGTTTTCCGAGCTGAAGCAGGGACAGAATATTTATTTTGTATAAAATAGTTTGAGCTCTAAGGATGGAAAAACTTCCTCTAATTTTGCTACCTGTCAAGCACTGTGTGAGGAAAAATGAATTTATCCTACCTGTAAAAAGCTTATCCTTCAAGCCATTTTAAATTCTTCAGAGGTTTAACCTCATTCAGAGGTTCCATATGTTGTTATCAGGCTGCCATCAACAGCCACTAAGTGCAGGAAATTCTCACGTGAGCGCTGATCAAACTAAACAGACTTAAGTTGTTCTTACAGATTTTTAAAAAAGCAAAATGGAAGCGGTGGAATTAAAACCCCTACAGCTTCTCTATTTTCCATGATCTTGGCTGCGTTGGCTTGAACCTCTGCATACTCCCAACCTGCAGAGGGCTATGTTAAAAAATAAATTAGTTGTCTTGAAAATGTAAAGTGACATTTTAAGTGTTTTGTTTCTGTGCTAATGTGCAATTAGGTAGTTATCCAATAAGCTTATTCATGTAGCCTAACTCAAGACAGCTGTGGGAGGAATAGAGAAACCCTTTGCTGTTTAGGAACGGTAAGAAGGGAAGGGACGCTGAGAAGGATCTGTTGCAGAATCTCCAGTATGTTCTTCCTGTGTAGTATGGTAAAACATTAAAAGTTAACATGTTTTTATAAAAATGAAACTCTGCTGATCGAATCCATAGAGGTGAAACTAAAATGTGGATAATCTGAAAACCAGCAAGTGTGGTGTAAGTTTGGTTCTATAACTGTCACCAGTACTTTGGTGTTTATGCGCACACATGAAAATAGTGCATCTCCTTCAGTTAATTTACAGGAATATGGACAACTCAGGCTCAGTCATGATTTGTGGAGAAAACCTGTGCCTCTCAAGAGCCTCTTCCATTCAGCAGAGGGCAGTGATCTTGCATCCACACCGCCTCCTCCTCACAGACTTGTTTGGCCGCTTCATCTCCGTGCAGATCATCAGGTGGTCACAGAAACTCAGCGTTATGGGGAACGGTAAATACCTTGCACAGCAGTGGCAGGTGAGATGTAGGGGGTTCTCTTCCCTCAGAAGATGCACGTTTTTCACCCTGTTGGACAGTTGTCCTGTGGGACAGATGATATCTGTGCCTTCACAAGCAGGGAAATGAAAGCTAAGAGCTGGTGACTTGCCAAAATGACCTAGAAGAGGAGCTGGAATCCATCCACTATTAATTATTTCATTATTATGAAATTAAGTACATCTTTAGTGTTTTTAAGACAATGCCAGTCTCCATTGCAGACTGCCCTTGACATTTACTAAGTGCTTGAAGTGAGGATACTTGCAGTGTGTTATTGTCAAGAGTGTGATGAGAAGGAGAAGCTACGGCAAGAGGTGATGCTATTTTCAAAGAACCTTCTGTGGTCCCATAGCCCACCCCCCAAAAAAAAAAGTCTGAAATGGCTCATTGGGATGTGGAATATTGTAACATTTATCTACTTCTACCCAACAAATGTGGTGTGTTGAGGCCACGGCTGAAAGATGCCATTGTAGTGCAGAATGAGTTTAGCAGCAAATGCACGTGTTTAAATAGTTAAATGTCCACGGTTGGGGTTTATGGGAATCAGAACCTTTGAAGTACATAACCGGCCTGTGGCATCGGGGAGTTGAGAAGACATTTCCTAAGCTGTCAGATCGTTTTGTGGGTATACTTTTTTTTTGAACAACATTTTCTTGAATCTTTGAAGCTTCTGTTACTGGGCAAAGGCAAGTACAGGATTTAGAGGGATCTCTAGGAATGACTCGTTTCTAATTTCATTTTAAAAAATGAAAGTTCAAACCTGTTTCACTTTATCATCATCCTTAAACTTGTGTACCTTCAAGAAGAAAACAATTAAAAACGGGTTCTAAATTCATTTGTCTTGCAGTATTTGCTCACAGTACATGAGGAACCTACCCAAACCAGCACACTTGGGGCTTTGGCCGGGTACATCTGATATTCCTAGGTTTGTGTATTAGTATTTACTTCAGTGTTTATTGCCCATGCTTTGATGAAACATCAGGAAAGCTGGTTGTGTGAACACTGCCAGAGGTCAGCTTGCCTTCATCTCAGATGTTTACATAAGCTGGTTAAAGATTTGAGGTTAACCTCCGCTGATGTATTTAGGAGCTGTAAAGCCATAAGTTTTTGGTTTTGGTTTCTATGCTGGCTCCAAAATTTGCAGAGAACTAAACCAAAAGGTTCTTTATGTTCAAGAGCTGTGAAAAAGCTTATTAACACATGGCATTAATAGAAAAAAAAATCTCTGCCCTGAACTGAAGAGCTTTTTTTCCCCTCATAGCTTTTGGATGAATTACTCCTTAACTCATTAGATTCAAAAGCACAACAAGTTTATATACACTTAAAGCAGGAATGTTCCTTTATTTTCTACCTTTTTCATCAGTCGTTGGACGTTACCAATCAAGACCTAGAGCTAGACCTAGTTTAGAGATTCTCTAAACTCTTCATATTCATCTTTCTTCCTAATTTTGTGGAAGTTGCTCTGTAGGTTTCCTACCTCCTTTGCGATGCCCAGGCTGCGATGGGCTGCCTGTCCCATCAGGGTACAGATGTGCTTTGCTCCCATTTTGCCTCCAAAGATCAGTCCCAAACTGCCTCCTCTCGGGGAGATCCTGAATGTGGCGCAGTGGAAGTTATCTGTGCTGGAAGCCCAGGCTGATTTAGCATAGTAATTAGTGTTCTTCGGGAGGCTCGCAACGAGGACCGAATGAGCAGGAAATTCGGAGAGGTGTAATATGGTGTGTGGCGAGGCTGGGGGGGAGGAAATGAAATGAAAATGGGTCAGGAGTGGGAGGCCTGGACGGAAGCAATTCCCCGTGGTGCCAGGATCCATTTAAGATTCAAAGCAGCAGCACATTACAAGGAGGGAGTAAGAAAGGCTGGTTTCGTTGTCCGAACTAAGCAAACTGGCCTTTCCACTAGGCTCCTCGCAGAGCCTACAGCACCTGCAGCACAGGAGCATTTGATATGTATTGCCTCCCTAGCTGGAATGCTTCTCTGCCTTTGTTTTTTGCCATGAGCCAACAGACAGCAAAGTAGAATGGGGATTCCTAAAGGAGGCTTTTAAAATATAATTGGAAATAAAATAAGAAATGTAAAGTCTGTCTTTGAACCGCTGTTGAAATGTTTTTGTCGTTATGATGCTAGACCTGAATTAGCTTGAGTTTGGATCCCAGCTTTACCCCAGGCTCCCTGTGTCTCCCTCTGCAAATCACTTTAACTGCACGTCAGATCCCTGTAAGATGCAGGTAACCCCTTCTATTTCAATAGGCAAGGTGACAAAGGAAATTTTGGGGTAAGATCTCATTGTACAGGACTTAATACAATGTGGATTTGCTTTCTGGTGGCACAGCAAGGTGCTACTGGAGCACAAATGTAAGCCTCCTGAAACATAAGGAGCCAGATATGCTGGTTGTATGAGATTGAATGAAACTCTTTCATAGGAGATGCTCCTTTTTGAAAATATTTACTGCATGCTGAGATGTAAAGCTGGGAGAAAAGAAATGTGCTTGTACAATGCAGCCTGCATGGGAAATAGAGAAGTCCTCTCTTTACAGTTCCACATAGCTTTAAGAATGAGTGGGATCTCTAAGGTCTGATAAAAGTCTTGTGAAATACAGAATAAGAGCATACAGTATTTCAGCCACTGGTGGTCTGCAGCTCATCCAGTAAAAAACAAAAAAAAACAACAACAAAAATGATAATAATAATTAAAAAAAATTGATCCACTTTGACTAGGTCTGTAACAGTGCAAGTTTGCCTGTGGAAGAGCATGGCTCGCTTCTTACAGCGCGTACTTGAGAATAAATAAATCCAAAATGCCATTGCAGAATTAGCAGAAATTTATCTCTTCTGTGAACTAAGATGGAATCACACAGATTACAAGAAAACTTGAACACGGACAGAGGAGGCTGGTGACTGGTTATCTTCTATGTTGAGTGCAGGTCATTCAGGAATGGAGTCACGCCAGGAAAATGCTGCCTCGTGGGGATTCTTTAACCAATTTCAGGCTCTGTGTAGTGGAAAACCTCAGGAGGGGAACCCAAGACTGCACTGTCAGTCCAATCATCAGGTGAGAAGAAGAGCATCCAGACACAGCTCGATGCTCGATGTGCTGCAGAACTTCTGAACTTGGAACAGGAGCTTGATCTTTCTCCGAATTCATTTCACACCTTAAAAAAGCTGAATTGTCTTCATTTAACAAATCTTTGGCTATAACCTTTGCTACTAAAATGAAGCTATCCCTAAGGGAAATAATTCTGAGTTTCAGGATACAATTTCAACCTTTTATTTGCTGAGAAGAATCGAATAGGAAGCACCTGAAGGTGTCAGGATAAAGCACACGGAGGAGCCATCCACAATAACACTCTCACCATTTTTCCCTGCCTGTCTCTGAGAGAGGTTACTGGGACACTTCAGCACTGCGATTATGGGGTCAAAGCTTGGGTGTGCATTCAATGCCTGGAATTATTATTGCTATTTATGATATCCTACTGAAAATGCAGTGGTGCTCAGGTGGCCACAGTGGGAATTCTTTGCACTACGAAGGAGGTCAGGCAGGAAGACCAAAATGATACCTTCTGGCTCAGCGTGTTTGGGTTCTGTGTAATCACTGGGCTTAGACTGTTTCTCCTAAAGTCTGTTAGGATAATTAAAGCAGTAGTGGTATGCTGCGCACAACATTGTCTAGGCGGCTAAATCAATAATCTCTAAAGCGAGCACTTTGTCTCCCTTGCAGATAACATTTGTTTTACTGCCTGATTTGAAAACGTTCTCATTTTGGATGTCTCGATTCAATTGCATTCATAGGAAAAACTTCCCTTGCTCACCGTGTGGATCCTCGGACTCTGTAAGTAAAGCTCAGAATCTAATGGACTCTCTCATATATGAAAGAATGCATTAACTACAGGTCAGCAAAATCTGTTTATTGTGTTGTTTTAGCATGGAGAGCTATTATTATTATGTTGCTTTTAAGGTAGCCTGCTTAAAGGTAATTTAGCCTGTCCAAAGCCATGCAGAATGCCAACACGTAACTTCTGCTTGTTTACGTTAATGATACAGTGCGGAGTCACAGCTCAGTGTTAACCTCAGTTTACCCTTGGGATAGCTGACTAGTAGGGAATGAAGAGTTTTTGTAAATGTTCTTTCTCTTTTTCACTTGTCAAGGATTGTCATGTGGTTTTCCTGGACTTGTCATCCATTCAAAATTAATTCAAAATAATCTTTTTTTTTCAATTCCCCTTTAGGATTGAAATTCCACAGTGTTCTATAACGAGGGTAGAAACCATGAGCCCGAATCTATTTTTACTCCTTGACATAATCCTACGTCTTTTCCCACGATGATATTTGTAATCAGTGTGGGAATTTATACCAGGGTGGAGCCCTGAATTGTGTAAAAAGCCTTTCTCTCTTTTAGGATGGAAAGGCAAAGAATGCACCAGGGGATGGCTTTGTTTGACAGTGTCCCCAGGAGGGGAACTCCAGCACTAACATTTTACAAACAGGAATTGGACTGGCACAACCTCTGAATGTTATGCTCTTCTCAGGTATCTCTGTGGGCATAAAAAATCCAAGATTTCTCGTCCTTTGGGGAAGTGGAAGCCTCAATGCCTTCAGAAAGGTGACCTCACATGGCATTTCTCCCCTGTCAGTCTTGAGCATCTGTGGCAGAATCACCAAGTGAATCCAAATCATCAAACTTCCTCACAATTAAAAGGTAATTGGTGGCATCCCGGCCTTTCAGGCACCAGACTGTTAAACACCTCATAAAACATTCAGAAGACTTGCAGAACCCAAAGAGGAAAATGAGGAGGGAGGTATTTTTTCCACCTGATGGACATGGTATGTAATTACCTTAGGCATATCCTGATTCTCTCTCTCTATTGCTCATCGCTGCTATGTCTAAGAATTACTTGATATTCAAAGAGTGCCCTAACCAAGTCAGGTTTTCATAACATGATTACGTTATGAAACATTTTGCTCCCGTATATTACAGTGTGCACACATACACTTTCATCATGTATTGGACTGCAGTTTGTTCTCTGATACCATGCACCACAGGATGTCTACAAATTGAATTATTTCAGGATAGTTATGCTAAGTAGCTCCATGCAGGGAAACCTGTATTCCAGCACAAAAGCACCTTGTTCTCCTTTATCGTAATCCACGTTTAAAATGGGTTATGATGCAGAACAGGCCACTCCTATTTTGGAATAATTTTATATAGGAAGAGCTTTTGTGCTTTTGGCTCACACCCTGCATTAGCCAAAAGAGCTTTGAAGTGTAGACAAGCCTCTAATGTGTCTCTAGTATTTCCATCCTGCTCCCTGGCTCCTGCCTGTTCTTTGGCTCTTCCTTTGGGAAGGTCCAGAGCAAAACCAAACCTGCAGAGCCCGTCATTTAGGTCTTTGTTTTTATAAGCTTCATACCAAGGGACGTTTCCAATCTGATTCCCAATTTACGTGCATCCTTAAGTATTTGAAAGGAGTATTTAGACGCAAGCTTCTGACTCTGAGCCATCCCCACAAATTATATTAGTACATAAAATGTTTCCTTTCACACTTGGCTGAAAGAGAGGTCCCTCTGGAAGCCTGCGGTTCCTTTTGGGACCATTTGGTTATTTCTCTATTACCATTTCTTCTAAAACCACCCATCTTCCATTTTGTCAAATGCCATTTACGCATCTGCTTCCATGGATTGCCATGGCTGCTTGCTTGTCCTCTCTTCATTTATTTAAGCCAGCTGCCTGTTTCGTTGGGTGTCCTGTCTCTAGTTTTATGTAGCTATTCCCTGTTTGTATTCTTCCAATCATTTTCCATGCCTGTCCCTTACTGCTCTTCTCCTCTATAAGCAGCACAGCTCTGACCCATTTGATTTGATTCCTCCAGCAGGAGTCTGCTCCCATCTGCGATCATCCTGGCTGCTTTTCTCCATGGCTTTACCAGTCAGGCTGGCCAGATCTGCGAGTGGCATTTGAGACAGAGGAATAACATATAAGCACAGGTATGTGATGCAGTATCCATTTCCTGGCTTAGTAAAGCTTCTCTAACAGTTCCCCTCATTTTATTTGTATTTCTGACCTCCTGTGAGTGCATGACGTGGCTGCTTTTGGAGTCCTACCCATCATAATGCAACAAACGTAGAAGCTAATTTAGAGAGCTTGATCACATATAGATTAGGAGGGTTAGTTTATCTTCTAATTTACTCACTTTCTTGATACTATGAGGTCCTTCTATAGACAGGTTTAGATTTGACTACCCCGAGTAGTTCTGAAGTATCTGCAAACTCATCATTTCACTGCTCGTCTCCAGCCCTACAGAGGCGCCGGCCTGCTCAGCTGCCGTGACTTGTGAGGTCAGGGCATGAACACCAGCTCCTGTCATCCCCTGAACTTTTTATTTGTTGACTGCACAGCTCAGTCAAACAGCAGCCATGGAACTGAAGGAATAGTTAAACAGATTTAAGAAACAATATCAGGTACAACCGCAGAGGCAAAAGGATCCTTGGTCACAAAAACGATGGAGGTGTTTTCTTCAAATAAAAAGAGGTTTATTAAGATAATGAGAATGACATTGTGGTGTGGGTGTTGTACATCTATTGCAGCATTAAGAGAAACAACAGCAAGTACAAAATCCTGCAGAACTTCTATAGTCATTATTATCACAGCCTATCTTGTCCATGCTACAGTTTTGTGTATCCAAAACTTCATTCCCATTTCTAATGGCAGAAAAACCAGAGACTTTCATCTTTCAAAAACAAAACAAAAATGAAACAAAATAAAACAACAAAAAAAAAAGATTCAATTCGATATAAATAACTCGCACTGGACATCTTAAAACTTTCAGATTTAATTACACATAAATAAATATATACAGATTTAGAACAGTTCAGTTTGGCCTGGTTCAAGTTCTGCTCCTTGTGCTTTATTAATTATAATTATTATTATTATTAATTTTAGAAACTTCTGTGCTGTTATCTGTAGGTTGTGGAGTTGTAATAAGTCCCGGGTATGACTTAACCTGCTTTATCCCCTGCAGTAGCAGTCGGAAGCTCTCCGTGGTCGGTTCCTGCCCTGGGAAGGACCAGGGTGAGGTTTGTTCCTCCCCTCGTGGCACAGCCCTGGGAAACCCACGTGGAGTCTGTTTGAAAACTGTAAACGAAGTCTGAAACTGCTTCAAATCCAAAGCAGTTCTGCTGGCAATTTTCTCCTGGCCTGGCTTTAGGGCTGGTGGGGAAATAGGAAGGTTTCCTCCGTGTCTGCCTGTTGAAACCAGCTGATAAATCCAGGTACAGCCAGCGACCCAACTCCCTGCCCTCTTCTGCTCGTTCCTCTGCTTCTTGCACTGAGGAGGCCTCTTCTCGCTCTTCTCAGAACAAATTCCTGGAGCATGTCAGGATTTCGTTATGGGCTTTCAAAAAAAATAAAATAAAAAATGAAAAATTGCACATGACTTGGCTTCCTGCATCCATGATTTAAAAGAAAAAAAAAAAAGGCAAAAACCGAAAGCCATCAACCTGGCTTATTTTCTCATTCTCACTACGTCCATTAGAGTTGGTTTCGTCTTAAATTCTTTAAATCTTTTCTCTCTTCTCTTTGTTTGCTTTACGAGTTTCATCCCGAGTTCGAATGTAGCAGTTCAGAAAAACACTGCCCTGGGTCTTCGTCCCCCCGAGCAGCGTTTAACCTTCCTTTTGCTCCCGGGGAACGCTCCCGTTGGGCAGAGGGAGGGAGTCAGCGCGTTATTTCCGATGCTTCACTTCCTTTTCTGACGCTTTGGAGTCTCCAGCCGTGTGCCCGTTCCCCGTGCTGTTCATGAACATTTTATCCAGCCCCTTGAGGGACTCCACCAGGTAGTTCTGGAAGGCTGTGAGTGCCGCACAGATGGCCGGACCCCCAAAACCGTGGGTTATCAAGCTGAAATGAGTCAAACAGCTCTGCACACCCGGCTCTAGGATGAGGGAGGGGCGGCTGTTCCCCAGCGGTGAGCGGTCCTGGGCTATCAAGTCTGCAAACTCTTTACAAATTTGCCTGCAAGAGAAAGGTTTGCGTTACTATAAATGCTGCTGGGAAGCTGCGGGGGTGTTTGGGGCTTCTTTTCCTGCTCCTTGCACAAGCTCCAGCCTGCACAAAGCCCCTGCGTGCAGCCCAAAGGGCACGTCCAGCAGTGCCACGAGGTTCCCCGGGGTTAGGTTAACCTCTCCCGTGTAGGAACAAACCCTTCAATCCATGCTAATTATTCATCTTTCTGCACGTTCTCCAGGTGTGGCTGTGCGCAGTTTATGAGGCCAGAAAAGGAAGCTTTCGGGGCAGAAGAGGAAGTTTTTGGGGCGAACGCCGCCCTTCCCTTGCGGGCTGCGTGTACCTGCCGCGCTGTGGCCGGGTGAGTACTCACTTGGTAGCCAGCAGCATGTTTTTCCTGGTGTGGAGCTCGGTGGGGTCGGAGTGCTGTCGGCACAGGTACTCTGCTGCTGCTTTGGCTGGGAACTCCGTTTCGCACACGTAGCCGAAATCCCGGGCCAGGTGGACGGCTTCACCTACAAGCAGGAGAGATTGACAAGCTGCATCAACCCCTGTGTGAAAGGGAACATTTTTATAGCAGCTTCAGGCATTTCACTGACATGGCTCACGGGACTGCAGTGCTCTCCTTTCTCAATCACCACCCAAGAGCCCTCTCCACCTTCGGCTCTCAAGCTGCTGCAGAGACACCACTAAAAGTTTCCTGCATCCATCTGTAAAACAGGGAGACCACACGGGTCCGACTGAACCATCACCACCTCTAAACAGAAGCCAGTCCCTTCCTTTGATAACTTAAAAGGCACCGAGCAGGTGGTGGCTGGCGTTGGGTCAGGATGTGTGGCTCACTGAGCTGCTCTCCTCCAAAAGAAGGAACAGCAGAGGTGGTTCTGGCTCGGCCCCTTCCCTTGCTGGATCTGTCTCTCCCCACTTCTTCCAAAATTTCCTGCTGCCCTCTCCAAACTGAGCAAATCGTAGACTAGTCCTAGAATTTTAAACAAGTCAGAGGGTGCAAAGCAGCCTTAGCCCTGTCACTGCCAGAAAAAAACAGGGATGTGAGGATGGAAGGAGCCGAAGGAAGGTGTTTACATCCTCCCACAGCGAGCAGGGCCCTCGGGCTGGGTGTGCAGGCAGCATATCCATCACCCCCTGGAAATGCCCACCCATTGATGAAATTGATCCATCTCCAGGCGTCCCCCTGGAAGTAATCAGAGCTGATGGCAATTGATCATGCCCAGCACCCGAAATCCTGGTCGGGCAGGCAGAGCTAATTTGACTTGCCCCCTGCTGCTCGCATGTATTAGGCCATCCATCCTGATAGCATTAACCTAGATCCCAGCACAGCTTTCCCAGCTCCCAGAGCTGGCTCTGTGAAGCCGTGTCACGGGGAAAGTGTCTGTGCTTGCTATATGCAGCTGATGCTTTCCACTTTCTCTCTTCTTCCAAAGAAGCGACGGATAAGGTAAACCTAGAGAATTGGAGCTGCAGTTGTTTGTGTGTTAGAAAATAATCAAAACGCGCTGGCTGCTGAAAAACAGCTATTGTGGCAATAAAAAAGGACTGGATGTCCTCGTGGTGAGAGCTGAGGCTGGAGCCTGGATTTATTTCCTCCTATGAGTGTGTGCGAATGGCTCAATGTTTTAAAGGCAATTCAGGTGCTGGCTTAGAGAGGCTTCAGCAGAGGGGACAAGTGGGCTTGGAGACAGGAGCCTGCATCCTGCCTGAACACATGCCTCTTCCGGAGAATGTGGGCATGCTTCTGAAGTTGAGGTACAGCCTTACTGCCTGTCCAGACCCATGCTGGAGCTACCTGATGGGGCAGATGCTCAAGAGAAGGCAAGAGTTCCCGAAGGAAGCTGTGCTTCTACCTGCGTGCTGCCCTTGTAGTGCTCCCTGGAATCCCAAGCCCCCACCCTCCCCCATCTGTACGAACAGTTTTGGGTCTTCTGTGTAACAAAAAGTATATTACTAGCACTCAAAAAAAATCCACCTAGTATTTTTTAAAAACGAACAGACATTTGGGAAAACAGAGGGGAGAAAATATTAAAGCAAGGCAGCAAACATCCAAGAAAGTAAGTGCCTGGTGCACGGAGGGACAAGCCAGTTTCTGTGTGCTGGGTAATGACAAAGCACTGACACCTTCCTCTGCATGAAACAGCTCCCAGTGCCATAACACTTACGTGCAGGAGGAAATTATATCCATCAAGCACACATGGCGCCATGCTTTTATTTACTAAGAGCTGGTAAGCAGCAACCAAAACATCGGCAGCCACCTGAAATCAAAATGTACATTTCTTCCTTCCTTTCTTTCTTCCACTCTTTTCTTTCTCCTCTTTTAATGGAAATCAGCCTTTCATTCAGCACAAACCAACTGCCCCCCAGTAACAACCTCCGCCTAATGAAGCGGGTCATTTAATTTGCTGCCAACAATGGAAATGATTTTCTATTCAGAAACTGCAGGCAGCTGCCTCCAACACGCTGGGCTCGAGCACAATGGATTCCGGAGCTGGAAGGGAGTCGTAGCTGTCACTGCATTTGTTTGCGTCCCGTGCCCTTTTCTCCAAAGACCGCATCGTCATTTCCATAGTGCGAAAAGTAGGAGGGGAGCAATCGACCAGGCGGCTCCGAGCACCTCAAGCTGCACAGCACCTCTGCTATAGCTGCTCTCAGCCCTTAGCACCATGGGCTGAGCCACCGCAAACTTTATCTCCACCTGCAAGCTCCTCCGTGTCTCGTTTGTCCCCTGCTGTGCCAGCAGAGGAGAACCTGGCTCCCATTTGGGGCATCTTTTCGGGGACACAAGGCATGGACCTGTGCTGTGCAGCCCCAACAGAACAGGTCGGTGCTGCCCGGGGACAGCCCAGCCCTTGGGCACAATCACAGCAGGCGATTTTGTGGCCCGAGAGGGCACGGGGTGCTACAGGACAACTGCCGGGCTGAAACCCCAGCAGCTTTATTCAGGCCTCTTTGAGTTTGGTTCCTCTGATCCTGATTAAGTTTTACCAAAACTGGTTCCCAGAAGTGGCTGGGAAATTTAAGCAGGGCCAAAAGGGAGCTTGCAGCTCTGATGTTCCACCCAGTTCAGGTCCCGAACGCCTTTTCCAGCATGGGCTATGACTGGTCCGACAGAAACGTCTCAGTTTCAGAGGACAGACGTGTTTGAATCAGCAGGGAGACTTCCACGGGGATATTTCCAGTCTCGGTCGCAGTTAGTGGTGACCACTGCATACTTTGTTTTAAGTGTTCTCGGTTGTGGAAAGCTGCAAATGAAGGGTGTTGAAGTTTCGGCACTCCCGTCTTACGAGGGAGCGAAGAGGCTCTTACCTTCCACCAGCGAGGTCAGCAGGGTGACGTTGGCAGCTTTGCGCCTTCCCGCGGGTAGGTTGAGTCCGATTTTCTCCAGCCTTTCCCTTAAACACCGACCCCCGTTTTTTGATTTTGCCCTGAAGAGAAAGGAGGAAAAACAACCGGGATGTAATTAAGGTTTAAAATGACCATTATTCCAGTTTAAGCTTGTAGGTTGGAAGGGAAAGCAACAAAATGCTGCTCTCATTAAGCCATACACCCCCGATTTCTCTTCTCCACTAACACGGGATGTAAACCCCGGTGCAGGACACCCAGCTGGCTTCGGAGGCATCCCCTGCACGCAGCAGGGAGCTCCCGGGAGCGCCGTGCCCCTTACCTGCGCAGGACCCCGCCGAGGAGGGAGGCGTTGAGACACTCGGGGGGCGAGAGCCGTCTCTGCACCTCCCCGACCGTCACCTTGTACTTGGAGGTGGAGCTGAGCAGGGAGAGGCGGCCAGGCACCGAGCAGAAGACCTCGTTGGGATTCGTCACCCCTCCGATCAGGCCGTCTTTGTTCATGGACAGGGTGGGGATGGTGGTGCCGTTCGCCTTCGAGGGGATGGGCACTGGGAGACAAGGAGGGGAGAGAAGGGGAGACGGGGGCTGAGATGCCGGAGCTTGGGAAGCAGCTCGGTGGCTGCCGGCAGCTTTCTAGCAGCCAGCACGAGCGCTGCCAGCCGGAGGTGTGAGCGTGGCCGCCGGCGATAGCTCGGGTTCGTGTTCTCTTCAATGAAGGAAAAGAGAGAGGTGGGGTTGATGAAACCGAACTAAAAAAAAAAGAAAAAGAATGGAAGAAGCCCAGGCTCTGCTCTCGCCTGCTTTCCCGCACCTCCCAGCTCTAGTGGAATTAATCCTGGGGTTTCGGGTTGGTCTCCTGGGAGGCTGAGGTCTGCCCGCAGCATCGGGCTGCGCCTGCTGCCCTGCGTCCCCTGGTGTGGGTGGCAGCGCAGCGCTGGCCCTTCGCAGGGTGCACGTTCCTCTCTCCTGGCCTAGGAAGCTGCTGCACCCCTCCAGCCTCCACCCCCAGGGCTCAGCTCCCACCTTCCTGCCCTGCAGAAAGCCAGGGAGGTGCCGGGAGGGCTGAGCACCGTGCCCGCAAACACCTGCCCGTAGGAACAGGGGAAAGGCTGCAGCTTTGGGGTTAGCCCCACAACAAGCCGCAGCCCTAAAATCACATCAGGATGGGCCGAAAGGAAGCTTGGGCCGATCGAACGCGATTAATCCAGCGCAAACTTCCTTTTGCTCAATGGACAGGAGTTGGTTAGCAAAGAAATGAGGCAGGCAGTGGTGAGCACAGCACCACGCCGGGCTCTGGCATGGCACTGGGCTGACACGGGCACGGTTTTCCCATACGTCACCCCACTGAGAAACCTTCTGAGACACAGTAAAGCTTTATAGGTCCAAACTACGGCTGTCGCCCGTGCCAAATCTCTTCTGGCTTTCATGTTCTGAAATTAATCACCAATTTACCTCTGGAAAAAGAAAAAAAAAAACAAGTTTTCAAAGAATCCAAAGGGGACTGCAAATGCCGTCGCTCCAGCTCATTTCAGCCCTGGCATTCCTTGTGGTGCCTTGGTAATGGAACAGCTCGCGTTCGAGTAACGCAGCAACGAATGCCAGGGTGAGATGTGGGTATAATAAAGGAAATACGCATGCCCAAAATGAAACAGAAAACCCCCAAATTAATTGGGAAAGCTACGTAGACTGGACCTGTTAGTGGACTCTTACAATCAGCATATTGTAAATAGAGCTCAACAACTTGTTAGCGTGGCAATAAAAAGCAGCACATGGTACATAAAAATGGCTAATGTTTTAGGGCTGAGAGATGGATGGAAATGAGCTAAGGTACATTAAGTTCCCTCTAGCATGAAACGTGGGCAAAGTCAGGGGATTGAAGGGCAAGGTGCTGGCGTCGGTAACTGCGGGGCTGGCATGTGCCACGGCTGGGGCTGGCTGAGGGATGTCAAGGGAGGAACAAACACAGGAACATCACCGCTGACGGAGGAAACCAGAGACATTTCCAGGAAGCAGCGACTTCAAAGTTTTCTCTCCCAGGCCCAGAACAGGTTATATTTGTCTCTAAATTACCCTTGAAATAAAAAGTCAGAGCATGTTTTACAAACATCCATGCAGTGCTGCGAAGGCGTGTGTCACGGCAGGGCCAGGCACCCCGGCACGTGTGGCTCCTGCTGCAGCGGGGCCACCCCGTAACCAGACCCGTGGGGACCCCTGGGTTGCTTGCTGCACCACGTATTTATCAGTGCCTGCAGTGCTCTGCATCCTTTACACACTCACACATTTGTGCATGCCTGGAGTCATGCAGTGGTGGTACCCGAGCCTGCATGCATGGCCGGGGACCTGCGGGCACACACCGGGGACCGAGCAGTCATGCAGGAGAGGGGCTCATGCTGCACCACGCGTGCCCATGAAATGTGGCAGCTGGGGAAGGAGGCAAACCTCGCTGGCACCAGCAGCAAACACCCGAACCTTGGAAAATTGGCCTGGAGATCAGCCAGGTGGCACAGCGGGCACGTGCTGCGAGGGGGTGGCCACGGGGACGGGACACCAGGCAGCACGGATGGGTGCTGGTGCACAGCAGGGTGAGGCAGGGGGACACGACACTTTGGAAACAAACTGGCCTTTTGGGGGATGACCCTACGGTCAGACACAAATCCCCCTGGAGAGCTATAACCCAGAGACCCCGTGGTGCAGGTGATGCCCTGAGCAGCCGGACCACCCCTGCTGTATGCACCACGGAGCCACAGGGGCACCGGCACCGAGGTGCCCACACTGGACCGTGCGTATTGGCATCGCTCTTCTGCCTCGAGGCCAAGCTGAGAGCACGGCCCCGTTGCCTTTGGCACGAGCATGCATGGATGGGACAAGGGCAGAGCTGGCAGCACGGCACACCAAATGGCAAGGGGGAACGGGGCGGGTGGCAGCCCAGCATCACGCAGGCGTTAGCGGCAGTGCTGGAAACCGAGCCTGGCCTCTCGAGTCCTGTAACAGTGCTTCAGCCATTAGACAGTGTTGCCTCAATACAACAAGAATAAACATAGCCACGTTCGCCATTAATTATTAATTATTGTTATTTGGCCTCACCTGCTGTTTGCCTGGTCTGATCTGCAGCTTGTTTGCCCATAAACATGCTGCAGGAGGGAGACAAGCTACCATTAAAGCCTGACAGCTTTGTTTCCTTGGCTTTGGGGGAACCAAAATTGTCTCTTGTCATCTGAGTAAACCAAAAGTCCCCCTCGATCTTCAGTTGCTGCTTGCCCGTTCCCGCAAGCAGCAGGTGATCGGAGCACCTGAGCCAGCCTGCAGACAAGAAGGAAGCATGAGACCGCTGCAGGCGCAGCACCCGGCGCAGCGCCCGAGCGCGCCGGCCCCGGCGTCCTGCGGCTGCGGGCAGGAGCTGGGGACCCATCCAGCCCACGGCGGGTGCATGCGGGAGGCTGAGCCCTGCGGGCAGCACCCCAGGGTGCCTGGCACGGCATCACCCCTAAGCTACGGTGCAGAAAAAGACACGGCTGGGGCAGGGAGGGGGTGCTCACCACTGTTTGTGGGCACCGCGCAGGTGGGATGCGAGGGGAAGCGCTCGGTGCCGCCGTGTCCGAGCGGGGTCGCAGGGCAAGGCACGGAGCTGAGCCCCCGGGGGGTTTGCAGGCGGCACAGCTGGGAGCAGAAATGTCACATTGGTGTCACCGCACTGGACGCCCCCTCTAAGGTCTCCTGGGGCTGGGCCATGGAGATACCTGCCCTTGGCTCCAGGGACATCGTTCTTCCCTCTGGTCCCCATCACCGCGTGTGACTGGTCCCCACGGTGGGCAGGTACCAGCCGCTGGCTCAGGCAGGCTGGGAGCACACCCACAGCCACAGAGGATGGAGTTTGGGACAGAAACATGCCCCACAGGCTGCTCGATCCTACAGGGACAGGCCCACACATCACACACAGACCAGCAAGGGAGGACTTGGGTGCTTGTGCCCCATCCACGGGGGTGCCCACATGCTTGGCCCCCTCCAAGGGGCAGCTTGTGCACAGCTGAGCCCATCCCGTCCCACCCAGGGCTTGGTTTTCAACAAGAAATGTTCAAATGTGTTGGGTTTTTGATAAAACGAGCTGCTGACTTGCCAGCGGGGTTGTGGTAGCCCAGGGAGCTGGGGATGCTGGGGAAGAAACCGAGAGCCAGGGGTGAGTTACGAGAGAGCCACGGGGACGTCTGCATGGGAGAAAGGGGGAAAAAATCCTTCTGCTCCCCAAAACCCCTGGGTCATTGAGGCTGGGCTGCTGCCCAGTGTCAGAGCTCAGCTGCTGGGGTCCCCCGACAAAGCCCCAGCGCCGCGCTTCACCCCAGTGAGCACCCCGGACTGGGGATGCTGCTGCCGGGCTGGGGAGTGACAGGGCTGCAAGGAAACACTGCTGGGCTGTGCAGGAGCATCCCAGGGATCCAACCAGGAGGGAAAAACTGAGTTTGAAACACGGCTGTGCTGACAGGGCCCTTTCCCCAAGACCTCAAAGAGTTTCCCGCGGCTAATCCCCAGCCCGGCGCTGATACAGGACCTGCTGCTTGAGTCATTGCCTCGCTCCCAGTGCCTGGGTGAGCTGGCTAATTACTGCAGCCGGGGAAAACTGAGGCACAGAACAAGTTAAATCATTTACCAAAGAGCAGGCATACGAGCACGATCTGAATGCACGCATTTCTGGTCTGTGGGAATGCTTTTATAAGCAATCCGGGATTTATGGCGCTTCCTAAAAGTTGGGCAATAGCTCCAGAAAGCTGATGAGGTGTGTCCCGGTATGTCCCCTGCTTCCATAGCACCCGAATCTCTTAAATGCCCTGGGATAAAGCTGCATTTGCCACTGCATCCTCTTGTCTCACGGTGCCCTCGCATTTTGAAGTCTGCTGTTGAGGACGTCCCAGTGCCAATAAAAGCTGTAGGAGTTCTTGCCGAACGTGGGAAGGAAAACGATCCAAATTTCTTCTGTGGATGGCCACAAGAAGCGTTCCCCTGAGGCTCCCCAGCTCGCTGCCTCCTTTCAGGTTGCAGGGGAGGTGCCACTTGCTGCGCATTGCGTGCACATCGCAGAGTGGCACCGGCCCTGCCGCAGCTCCGTGGGTAGGCACGGCTTTGTCTTCCCTTCAAGCCCAAACAGCTTCTGATCTCCTGTCAGAGAGGCTTTTTTTTTGTGCTGACTCGTTTCTGGTTTGTCTTTTAAGCACCCTTTGGGCGTAGCAGGCAGCGGCGATGAAACTCGCACAGCCCAATTTGCTGTGGCATGAAAACTCCTGATTCAGAGAGAGTGATTTCAGGATAAATCCTGGTTTCCAAGCACACTGAAGGCTTCGTCCCTTCTCTTGCTGGGTGCTCACTGCCCTGCAGTTGTCCTCCAGCCTCGTCCAAAGCCGAGGAGTCTCTCTGTGGCACCCACGGGTCACCTCCACAGCTGGGGCTCCACCGTCTCCATGAGCAAAAAGGAGATACCAACATCTACCTGGGATCGATGCTGGGATATGCCATTAACACTGGCCAAGTGACCCCTGGATGGAAGATTTTTCCTGACAAGAAGCCCTGGGGTGGGAAATGCAGCCAGCAGGATCTGTTTCAGTGCCTGAGCACAGGACGTGGTGATGCTGCTTGGAGTAGGGAGGCAGCACTGTGGGCACGAGGCCCCAGCAGCTCCAGGGATGTAACTGGGGGCCAGCTCTGGCCGAGGTGTCCTGGGAGGAAGTTTCTGACAGTTCTGGTCTAGGTTTGCAGAGGTGGGTCCTGTGGCTTTATCATTCCAGGTACAAAGAGGAAGGAGCACTAGCAGCACGCCCTTCAGGGGCTTTTACCCAAGGAACCGAAATTCCCTGCCTTTCCCTGGGGAGTTTGTGCCCAGCCAGACCCACAGCCTCATGCTCTGCTGCCTGCTCACCCCTCTCCTTCCCATCCACATTAACAAACTGAAACTACATCCCAGCTCCTGAAAACGGCCACTTTTACCTGCAGACAGCCCCTTCCCACCCCATGCAGGGTCTGTGCCCGTGGGGACATCACCGGCCCCGCGGCTGCTCCGTGCCCCTGCACCGATGCTGACTGCACCCCGGCAGCTTTTTTTGTTTTAAGGGAAAAGAGATTTTACCCACAAAAAGAGAAAAAAAAAATGAAATACTGACTCATTCCCATTTGAGAAATGTGCTGTCTGCTTGCGAAATAGTTTGTAAGCAGGAGAATTTGTGGTGCTTGGAAATCAGATTGCTTTTCGCGCTATTATTTGCCCGGTTCCATTTCCAGCCAAAGCTCGGGGTGCTGCGAGGGGAAAAACAAGTCCAGAGGGAACATGCAAATCGCTGCCGTCTGACAAGGCTGTTGTCTTCCTTCCCTGGGTACATTACAGGTAAATCCTCCTCCCGAATCCCTGGATGTTGGCGCTTTTGTTGCGACACCTCTTTTAAGGGCGGGAGCGTGCTGGAGCTTAGATCTCATTTTAAAGGGCTATCGGGTAACCTCTGGGGAGCCCACCTTGTAACTCAATTTCACATCTCCAGCTGCCCCAAAAGCATCTCAGCACCGCAGGGCAGCTCTGTGCCAGGGACGCCAGCACCCCATGAACCAATTTTGGCTTCTCCTCATTGCAGTTTCTGGTGTTTTGCCTCCCTGCCTCTCGCCGGCAGCAGGCGAGCCACGGGCATCGGTGCCCGGGGATGGCACCGAGAGCCCAGCCCAAATTTCGGTTCCCTGCGGCTCTGCCCGGCTCCAGGCGGTGTGGGGAAGCCTTGGCTGGCTGGGAAACTGTGCTGGTGGGCAGCCCCTGATGAAAGGTGCTTCAAAAAAAGGCAGAGGGTTAGCGCCGCCTTTCAGGAAGAGCGCTCGGCGAACTCATCTAGCCTTACTTTGAATGTCTCTGATGTAAATTATCCGACCGAGATACATACAGAAAGAAGTGGCTGCGTGTGGGTGGGAGCCAGAGGCGACTGCTCCTGCCGTGGCTTTTAAAGCCCTGGTTCGGCGAGGAGGTGCTGCAGAGTTCAGCTTCTTCAATTTCCTGGTGCTTCAGCGCAGAGGTATTTATTGATGGTCCGGGGAAGGAGGTCAGTGCCATCAGCTATATTTCAAGCCCGCAGTCTGTAATTATCCTTTCTTCCCAGAGGGGATTATACAGGTATTTTCTTTATCTTGAATGCACAACCCGAATCGAGTCCCCATGTCAAAGGGAGCCTCTCTAGGAAACGCTGTAATCGGCTCAAAGGCCTTTTCAAATGGAAGGATGGAAAGAATCTTGGTTTTTATCTCAGGGCTTTGCAGATCGCTCGGCCCCGATAGGGAAATGGGGCTGGGACCCTCGAGAGGTGAGGGAGCAGAGGTGCAAGTCAGCAGCCCCAAACCATTCCCACGAGAAAGGTAATCAGGAGAGGTCCCATGCCTATGCAAAGCTGCCCCACTTAACATTTTGTTTCCAATGCAAATCAATACATTAAGTTACGAACTAAATTTTAAGGTGCCGTCTGATATAAACTGCGATTTTTCTTTCTGTTACAGCCCCTGAAGTGCCTGCTGTCTCTCACTGGGCACTTGTTCTGTTTCTGGGGAGTTTCAGGCCGGATTGAGGAGGTTCAGCCTCCCTGGGGCTGGTTCAGCATCCCCATTAAAGACAGCACCTGGTTACACATCTTTAAAGAAGCAGCCAATCCACAGAATAACCAAAATTATTCACACACACCTTCGCAAAAGCACCTTCAGGACTGGGGAGGGGATTAGTAACCGATTTGCAATTAATTATTCCAGCTCTTGCATTTCCCTGCTTTGCCATTCAGGCACAACTCAAGCTCAGATGCTCTTGTTCAGAATCTTTCATGAATTTGGGAAGAGATCACAGTTTGTTGGGAGTGCCACAAGTTTCCCTGCTGGGCTTGGATTTGGGGACTGCATCGTGCTGTCGGGGGAGCCCCAGCAAGCACCTGAGGAAGCAGCCTGGATAAAAACCTCGGGAAGCAGCATTAAAGATTAAAAATCCCCCTAACTCATCCAATCCAAGTGCCCCAAGCTTCCCAGAAATGAATGAAAAAGGATTTGGATGCTGCTTCTGAATGCTGAAACTTACTTGCAGATATTTTCTGCTGTTCACCGGCAGAAGTGCTCTGGCAGTGCCATGCCCTGACCCCTCCTGCGCCTCTCCCTGCCACATTTCCAACGTGAAAAGTCAGTGCAGGGATTCAGATTATTTCACTTCCCCTCCCAATTCCATATTTTTTTTTTCTGAATTTCCAGCTAAGCTCTTTGCCACCTGAGCAAGAAAAATAACAACTACTTAAAATTCGGTTCAATTATTAACTGCTCTGGCCAGATCTAAGACTCTGCCTCTTTTTGTATAGAAAAAACACATTTCACATCACAGAAATTACACAGGTATCGGGTAGGCAGGAAAAAGAACCGGGAGGCTGGATGGCTGTAGGATTTAAGCGAGAGGAACTGGAAATCTGCACGGCTCCATGCAGCCGACAAGGAAAGTTTCTCATCAAACGTCGCCCCGGCAGCGATCGCTCCCGCCTGCGCCCACTGCACCGCTCTGCCCCGTAGCGTTCGGCATCACAGGTTTATTCATTTAGCTGCACAAACTCCCATTACATTTTGGCAACCGGTATATGGGATCTTTATGTGTTTAAACAGTATAATCCATTTTACAGTAACATGCTTGAGAGGTTTTCCCTGTATTCCCTATAGGAGCGCCTGAATTTGTGTGGCTTGGATCTACATAATCTAAAAAGGGAGAACAAAGATGCTGTGTCTCTTGCAAACGGCGGTGGATCCTGAGTAAGCCATGGTAATGTTGCTATCAATTTGTTAAAATGTATTTAGATTATTGAGGGGCATAAGACCCTTCAGCAAAGATTAGACATGAATAATAATAGGAAAATACTTCTCATATGGAACTCGCTGCCAATCCGCCGAGCATTTGGGGAGGTTTCCGTTCGATTCCCAGAGCGCAGCAGCGCACAGAGGTCAGTTCACCTGCCCGTTTGGAGTCACCGGCTCGCCTGGGGAGAGCTTTTGGGGGAGACACCACTTCTTGGTGTCGCAGTGAAGCTGCTTTTACCTGCCCTGCTCAGGGACTGGTGGCAGGTTGGGCCAAGTGACCGCATTGCAGCAACGTCGCTCCCGGGTGCCAGGACGCGGCGTGGGGACACGTGTGCCAAGAGCCCTCTGCAGCAGCACGGGGACTACAACAGTGCCAGGGGGACCCAGGGGAAGGAGCAACACCAGAATCCTGCAGGGAAAACAGCTCTGGCTGGCCACAGAAAGGGCAGCAGGAGGAATCGAGCTGGCCATGGGGACGGCACACATCCATAACCAGGCTGCTGCGGTGCAGCCTTACAGTGCCTGCAAAGCCTCTGATGTTTCTCCAACGATTGCCCCAACCCTTGCTAGCCTGGATCTGCTTGAGCTGGGTGCTTGGAGCAACCTGGACACCTGTGCTCAGATCCCCCGCTCACACCCCATCAACCCCAAGACTTCAGCCCCGCTCTGTCCTGGTGCGCGCCCCAGGGATGCGCCGTCCCCACGCAGCCACCTTGAAGGGGACAGCACCAGGGACACGGCTCCTGTCCGACCAGTCTGGAGGGAACAGGGCCTGACCCGACCCCTCGCTGCCTGGCGCCTCGGCACTCGGGTGACTGATGCCAGATAAATGCCTGAGATAGAGGGCGGGGAGCCTCGGCCCCGCTGGAATCCCAAGCACGCACCACGGACACTGCGGGAGCTGGGGAAGGTGAACCCGCACACAGCTCCCCTCATCCAGCTCCGGAGCCACTGGCACAACCAAACACTGCTGTATTTGATTGCAGAGGGTGGTTTGGGCTCATTTCTAGCAATTCTTCCTCATTCCCTACTGCTTCTCTGCTCTTCTCCTAGAAGCCCCAACACTTAACCTCTCCCTGAACCAAAGGCGATACCTGGACGGGGCAGAACTGGGCATGGAACAGGGCACGGAGCCGAGAGCCGAGCATGCAGCAGCTCCAAGCATCATATCCACACTTGCTAATTAGTTCCTCCATTAAGAATTAAAATAAACAAACACATGGAAGGACAGCAAGAATGAGTAATTCCCCAGGATCACACAGGAAAGGGTGGGATGATTTAGTGGTTACGGCACTAGTCTGGGACTTCAGAGAACCTCGTTTAGGCTCTTTAACTAATTAAGGCAGATTGCGCGCATTTTTTTTCCTGAGATCACATATCTCAGAACATTACTAAACAGGGAGGAATGGGCTGCCTTGGCCTCTGCTCCACCGTGGTTGCGGCGTGACCCCGGGCACGTCCCCGGCTGGCGGCACGGAGCCGGTCCCATGGGTCTGGGGCACCGTGGGTCTGTCCCACCGTGCCCCGTGGGTGCTGGCCGGGCGCGTGCCTCCTGCACGGCCCCGGCTGCAGACCGAGGATCTCAGCACCACCTCCTCCGTGGGGTGTGCGTCACCGGGCCTGGCTTCCCAGCCAAGCAGCGCCCGGGCGGTGGCTTTTTGGAGCGCGTTGCGAGCTGGAGACATCTGCACCGTGGCTGGAGGGCTACGGGAATGGGAGCTGCTGAGCCCAGCAGCCAAAATGGGTGCTGGGGGGTCTTTGCCTGTCTCCCCCACTGACTCTCATTGCTGTGGGACTGGGGGGACGCCCTGCTCTGGCCTGAGGC
The DNA here is from genome assembly GCF_963932015.1 of Anas acuta. Classification (NCBI taxonomy): domain Eukaryota; kingdom Metazoa; phylum Chordata; class Aves; order Anseriformes; family Anatidae; genus Anas; species Anas acuta. Next base: position 6,365,339 of record NC_088999.1, read on the forward strand.
AGCGTGCACAGCATGCAGGAAGAGAAGATCCGTAGGGTGAGACAAGCAGAAAGGGCTGGATTGTGATATTTGGGGTGCTGGGCGCAAACCAGAGCACAGGAAGAGGTCGCCTTGGTCTTGGCTAGGACCAGCAACCTAAGGAGCAGAAAATCTTGATATTGCACTAAAACACCCCCAGGGAAGACCTTCCCAGAGGCACTGAGTTTTCCCCAGCGAAGCAGCCGGCGACTGACCGCGTCCCTGCCCACAAGCAGCTCATGCGTGACCGACTACCGCCGTGTGCCACCGGCTTCCGAGGGCCCCTTGGCCCCCGAGCATGCCCGGCGGCTGCATCCTGCCCACCCTGACAAGCCGGGGCTGCAGCACCCAAGCTCGAGGCAAGCACTCGGGCTGCCAAAACATCCCGCAGCCCCCACAGCCGAGGCGTGCAGGAATCGCTCCTCCAGGGCCAGCCCAGCGCGGCGCCGTCCCATGGGGAAACCACACCTGGAGTCCGGCTCCTCTTGGTTTGACTCCCCAGCCACATGCCAAAAAAGCAACCCAAGCTGGCTTTTCTGAACCTACCCTTTCAGAGCTGCTCTTTACTTCCAACAAAGAAAAAAAAAAAACTCATTTAGAAGCATCTAATTAAACAGTAAGTCATGACAAGGTACATGAAACTTGGAGATAACGCATGCCTGGGAGGCACCGGGAAGGTTGAGACAAAGCCCAGCGCCTCCACCGGTACCCCAGCGTGTTATCTCGCATGAACACACACCTGGTTTTATCCTGGTGCAATTATAGGACATTAAAAATATAATTTTAATGGAGGAACGGTGATCTGGCCGCAGTTCAGAGTGAAAACTTTCTTTCAAGTTTCTCTGTTTGATTAGCCGGGGCTCCTGCAGCGCGCGCATGTGTGCGCGAGGGAGCAGAGCCCGCGTCTGGGGGTGCGGCGGCGTTTTGATGAGCACCGCAGCGTGCCGGCTGCGCGAGGGCTTGCCGAAACTTTAAAGCCTTTGCGAGCGGAGCTGAGGAAGGCAGCGAAGCCTCCCTCAAGCCCCGGCTTGTCCCAGGTGAGCCCCTTTTCCCACTCAGGACAACTCCCCCAGCAGATAAAGCTGCGGCGAGCAGGGGAGCTCTGCCAGCTCGGCGGGAGAAGCCCGAGCTCAGCACCGTACGTCTGACTGCCGTCCAAGCGCCTCCACCCACGATTTGTGGACAGCCTTATAAAAGACAAGTCTTCGCAGCCCCAGGTGTTTTATAGGATGACCTCATTTATTACCTTTCTCATCGCAGGAAATGATGTTTATCTAATCTGCTGCAAGTATCGTTCTTTGGGGAGGTTTTGTTTTTTGTTGTTTTTTTTTTTTTTTCCCTGCCACATCTGGCTTCACGCGACATTTCTTACAGCTGGGTTCTGCCCCGTGCCGAAGCGGAGGAGAAGCAGCATCGGTCCCACCAGCCCTGAGCCCACACCAGACCCCGTCCCTCTGGCAGCCCCACGGCGAGACCTGGCTTCAAAACCTGCCATAGCGAGTGGATCTAAGGAGCTCGGCCTTGGTCTCCCTCCTCTGCTGCATTCTTTAGGAGTGACAGCCACTTCTTGCAGTATTTCTAAATGTGGGCTCGGAGCACTCCGAGGCACAGCTTTCCATCTGTCCGTCCAGCATCCAGCCAAACAGGTCCGCATTCCTGAGCAGAAACGCTAGCACTGCCACTGCGGAGCAGCTAAAAAGCCTCGGATGGAAATTTAAACGAGTCACAAACACGAGGGAGAGCGCGGCGGCCAAACCCTGCTGCTTCAAAGAGAAGCCAGAGGAGCCAGGTCCCCATCGGCCAGGCAGCACCCGTGGGTGCCCGCACGTGCCCGTGTCGGCTGCGCCCTGCTCCATTGGTGCTCCGGGAGCAGCTTCCCTGCGAGCAGGGTGCAGGGCGCTGGGATTTTCTCTGCTCCCACTGCTCGCAGGGCCCCGTCTTGCCCCACACCACCGGTCTCCATGCGCTGGCATCATCGCCAGCAGGACCCCGGGTGCGCTTTGGTGCTGGGGAGAGGGATTTTTATTTTCCTTCCCAAAAGGAGGCTCTTCTGCTGAGCCTGGAAAGATGTCAAAGCGATGAAATCCCTCTTTATTTTATGACCAAGCTGCAGGGTTGTTTCTTTTTTTTTTTTTCGCTAAGAAGCGCAGTGGCGTAATGCTTGATTTCATAAATGGAAAATCCCTCTCTGCTCTCTCACACCAGGGCAGAAGCCGCACCAGGAGCTCCGGCAGCGGCTGGGGGCTTGCGGGCAGGTTCTCCCGTGCTGCAGTTTGTCTGTGGGGTTTTGCACCGGGACGTGAGCAGCTGGCCCGGGCCTCTAACCACAGGGGCAGCAGGTGAACGCAGCAGAAAACGCCTCCAGCAGCCAGAGCCCGCAGCAGCCGGAGCCCCGGACCAAACTTTTTTCCGAGCTCGTTATAATGTTTTCAAGCCTAGGATAGTCCTGCTCTTACATAAATGCTTGGGTGGGGGGAGAAGGAAAACCAAAACAAACCAACACCCAGCAAAAAAAAAAAAAAAAGAAAAAAAGAAGAAAAAGACAGAAAAACATTTCTGAAATACTTTTTAAAAAGAGGGAGAAAAAACAAATGCGTGCGCAAAAGATAATCACAAAATCTCCGCCGCCCCATGCAGGATTTTACCCTATTAATTCCCAAACCAAACCATACTCCCCGTTTGCCATCCCTGTGCTGGGGGCAGCTCACCCCATATTTTTTAGGATCCCGAAGCCCCCGCTGTGGGGCTCCTGGCCCAGTGGCCGTGCTTGGTTTCTGCCGGCATCGCCAGATCTCCCCCTGTGCCCCCCGTGTCCCCTGCAGGAGGCTGGGGGGCACAAATCGGGTCCCCGGGCACCGAGCGCTCCCCACTCGCCCACGGGCACTGCCCCTGGTAATGGGGCCACCAGGGGGGCTTCAGGGACCGGGGTCAAGGGGGGGGACATTTCGTTGAAGCGGGACCACGTCTCAGCAGCTCGTTACGGCGAGATTTATCTGCCTGCACACGCACGGCTTTAGGTCGGGTTTCTGTCCCAGGGCCGTACGGGGAGGAATTCAAGGATTAAGCAGCCCCGGTTGCGGGATTTGAGATCTCGGCGTGATTTATGATAAAAACATCTTTTTTTTTCCACCATTCCCCCAGCTTGGGAAGGGGAGAATTGTACCGAGAGGTGCCCGCTGTCCTCCCTGCCTGCCCAGCTGCGAGGTTCGGGCTTTGCCCCTGGTTTATTTTTTTTTTATTTTCTTAATTTATTTTTTTTTCCAAGGGGGGCAATTCCCGACGGCCACGGTGCCCGAGGCCACATCTCGGGGCAGACACAACCAACCCAAACGGCCCCGCTCTTCACTCAAAACTAAATTAAAGAAATCAGGCGGAGGATTAATTAATCCTCCCGCTCCGAGCACGGGGCTGCGGCGCTCGCAGCTCCTGAGCGCGGCTCCTGCGCGCAGTGGTGCCCTGGAAAACGGAGCAAAACCCCTGGTCCTGGGGGGGGCGAGGCGCTCAGCACCGCTCCCGACCCCTCCCGGACCCCCCCCCGGCTGCAGCCGCCGTTATTCCCGAGTTTTCCTTCGGGCTCCTCACTCCGGTTTTTAGGACATCGCTTCCAGAGCAGCCCGGCTGGGGAAGGGGGGGTACAGACATCGAAATTTCAGCCGGGGGAGGCACGGGGAGGCCGGGCAGGGCTCGCTCCGGGGGGGCTGTGGAGCTTGGTCCCGGGCACCGGTGCACGATGCGGCCCCGCACCGGGCCGGGGGTCCCCGCGCTGCCGCCCCGCTGCGGGACCCCCCCCCGCTCGCCGCCGCCTCCCCGCCCGTGCCGCGGCTCTGCCGGGGTCGCCGCTGGAGGCTGCGGGGAAAAGGAGCCGGGATCCCAAAAAATAATTCGGTTTTTGATGCGCTGAGCTCCCGGGGAGAGATGGGGAAACCCTGGCGGGACATGGCCCGAAGGCTGCAGCCGAAATCTGGTTGTTCTCCAAAACGCGCTTTATGTTTTGATTCAAACACGGCAGGCAGAAAAAAATAAAATAATAATAATAATAAAAAAAAAAGACCGGGAAAGGCGAAGTGTTTGTACCGCAACGCCTTACTTTTCAACCAGGGTTATTTCTATTTTCTATTTTATTTTGTTGTTTTTTTCTTTCGAAAGAGGGAGCCTACAGGACCTTTAGGTACAAATCTGGCACAACAGATTCCCCGCAACAACAATTCCTCCCGACGAAAGACGGAAAATTTCTAATTAATCGCACGTTTTGAAAAACGGCTGGGAAATAAAATAATATTAAAACGAGACTATAATTTCAGCCGGACCCGCAGCCAAAGGCTCCCACCGAGACGCGTTTCTAAACGGGAATTTAATGCTGCCGGCACCCCAAAAAAGCAGCCGCCCGGCGAGCACATCGGCGGCACGGCAGAGCACGCTGCAGCTTGTTGCGACCATCCCTCCTGCGAGGAGATTTGTTGAAATGCCTCTCGTGTGCTCTAATTAAAGCGCAAATAATTACCGCCCTGAACGCTCCGCCGAAACGCCGTGGGATGGAGCTGGGCGCACGGACCCGGCAATTTTCACCCAAACGGGGCCGCAACGCACCGGGAGAGCTTCACCCCCGGTCCGAGGCCGGTCCCGGGGAATCTGCAGCCACCGGGCAAGGGGAAACGTCCCCGAGCCGAGCCGGGCCGGGCCGGGTCCCCCTGCCCCGGGCCACTCGCCCCCGGCACCCGGCGACCTCGAACCGCGCCGGGGCGAGCGGCTGCGTCTCCATTTGCCCGCCCGTGCTCGGATCCTGAGCGGGGGGGAACCGCTGAACCCGTCCCTTTCACCCCCCCTAATTTTGTAAAAAAATCCCCGAGAGCGTTTCCCGATGGCTTTGCCCCAGTTATTTGCCCTGCCCGTTCCATTCGCCGCACGAATCGCTCGTGTCCCCCTCCTGCTCCCAGCAACTCCCCGGCGGAATTTTTGTTAGAAAATAAAATAATATCGGGCGGAGGGGAGCTTGTAAAATACATCGGGAGGGGAGGAAGGAGCCGGTTCCGACCGCGGGGCTTCGCGTGGAAGCCCCGGCACACGTCGGGGAGAAGAAGCGATAAATTCGGGCAGGTTGGCACCGGGGGGAGCCTGCCCGCGGAGCCGCTTCCCCGCTCCGGTCCCGGAGCCTCGGCAGCACAAAACCGACCTCGGCCCCGTTTTGTCCTTCCCGGGCCGAGCCCCGCTCCGCCGTGCCCGCGCTGCGCGGCCCCGGGGCACCGGAGCTGCCGTCGAGCCCCGTTGAGCCCCCCTCGGGGCTTCCCCCGCCAGCCACCCTCGTCCCCCCGGGGCTCTCCCGTAGCCGGGACCGCCCGGCCGAGCCTCTCGGTCCCCCGGTACCGGGAGGGAGAAGCGGCCCCGGTTCGGCCCGACGGAGCGCGGCCGGCCCCGGACAAACGGCCAGAGCCACCCGCCGGGCCCCGTCGCTTTCGTTTCGCCCCCACCGAGGCTCCGAGAGGTGCCGAGAGACACCGGAGCCGGGCACGGCAGGGACCCCGCGCCCGTTCCTCGCCGCCCCGGAGCTGCCCGGTTCCGGCACCGTCCCGGGGGAAAAAAATAATAAAAAAAAAAAACCGACGTTGGGGAGCCCCGAGGGCAGGAGCCGAGCCCGGGGGCGCGTCCCGCGGTGCCGCCGCGCTCTTACCTTTCTTGATCACGGACTGATCGAGCAGGTTCATCCCGCCGTCATCCACGGCCTGAAAGCACCAAAGCAGAGCCGTCAGCCGGGGGGGAGAGCGGCGGGACCCGGTACTCCCGGTGCTCCCGGTGCTCCCGGTGCTCCCGGGGTTCCCGGGGTTCCCGGGGCCGGCGGCGAGCAGGAACCGCTGGGACACGGACGGGCGGCCCCGGGAGCGCAGCGGAGCCGCGGCCTCACCCTCTCCATCGCCGCGTCCCGGTGGCTCCTTCCCGGGAACGGGGCGCCCCGGGGGGACGAACGCCCCCCGGCACCCCAAAGCGCCCCGTGCGCCCCCGTTCCCCAAACCACCCCGGCCTCCCTCCTTTGCCCGGCCTCCCCCCGGTCGCCCCGGTACCTGGATATCCTCGAGGCCGTGGTGGCCGAGGCCGTGGAGGCCCAGCGGGCCGTCGGGGAGGCCGTGGCCGCCGTCGGGGAGACCGTGGAGAAGCCGGGGCACGGCGGGGTACTCCCGGCGGGGGTCGAGCCCCAGAGCCCGGTGGGTTTGAGCCAAGAGCCCGGCGTCGTCTTGCCGGGAGCGCTGGGGGGGCCAGGCGGGCTGCTGGTGCTGGTGCAGGGGGCTGAGAGCCGCGTAGGGGTCGGCGAGGTGCGGGTAGCCGGGCTCCTGGCCCTGCGGGTAGGGCAGCGGAGGCTGCGGGTAGGGCGGGGGGAAATAGGGCGGCTGGAAATCGGCGGCGGGCGTGTGGCAGAGCGGCGGAGCCGAGCCGTAGGGAGCTTGGTTGAGAGCGGGGAGCTGCGGCAGGCGGGCCCCGGCCGGTGCCCCGGGGAGCCCCTCGGCGCGGTCCTGCGGCGGTGGAGACAGCGGCGGTGAGGACGGTGCCGACCCCCCCGTCGGGTGCGGATCCCCCCCCACCACCACCACCACCTCCCGGCCCCGAATCCCGACCCCGGCCCCGGTTTGCGGCCCCGTCCCGCACTCACCATGCCCGGGTAGCTGTGCACCAGCATCTGTGCGGGCCCGCGGCGAGCCCCGGGCGGGCCGGGCCCCGGGGGCGCCCCCGTCTCCGCCCCTCTTTTACCCCGCCGGAGCGGCGGCTCCCATCGCCCGCCCGCTCCTCTGCGCCGGCCCCGACTCCATGCACGCCAGTTATAGCGGCGGGGGCGCGCCCGCCGCGCCGGGGGCGCGCGTCAGCGAGAGGGGCCGGGGACGCGCCGCCCGCTCCCGAGGGGCCCCGACGGCTCCCGACGGGCGGAGGGGGCGAGGGGCGGCCGGGGCTGCTCCAGAGCCGTCGGGCGGCCCCGGGGACGAGGCTCCCGTGTCCCCCCCTCCTCCGTGTCACCCCCTTCTTAGGTCCCCCCCACCGCCCCCCCCGGGCTCCCTCCGACGTCCCCTGCGAGCCGCCTCGGGGAGCGCCCCCAGCACGGAGCGGGACCGAGCCCCGAGGGCTGGGGGGGGGGGGGCTGGGGGTGAGGGCAGAGAGGCTGCGTTTTATTAGCCCGAGCGCGGTGTTAGGGCCTCGGTGAGACAGCGGCGGAGCCTCCGGTGGAGGCCGGGACCTCCGCCCGATGGCAGAGCCCGGGGCCGGTCCCGCCGGGAGACAGCCCGGGGCTCCCCGCGGGGCGCTTCCCTCGCCTGCCCGGCGGGGACCGGGGAACCCCAGCGAGGGCCTGGGGCGAGGGAGAGAAATTTGGGGGCGCCCCGGGCCTGGCTCCTGCCCGAGGGGACGGGAAGGAGAGAGCCGGGGTGCGACAGAGCAAGGGAAAACCGGGGAGCAACGACAGCAGCGTGCGCCCCCTCCTCCGTCCCTCCCCTCCGTTCTCCCTCCCTCTTCCTCTCCATCCCTCCCTCTTCCTCTTCATCCCTCCCTCCTTCTCTCCATCCCTCCCCATCCCTCCCCATCCCTCCCTCCTCCTCCATTCGGGCCCTCCCTGCGGTGCAGGGCGAGGCAGGACCACAGCATCGGGGCCCTGCGCATGGCACCGGGCACCGAGCACCGAGCTCCAGGCACCGAGCACCACAACTGCTGCCCTCTCTGCAGCCGAGAACAACCCACAGCGATGCACGTGGATGCACTCTGGGGCACACCAACCCACGCTGGTGCACGCTCACCCTTGCACACACCCCACGCGTGGCACACGCTCGCACACCCCTGGTGACACACGGCTCCGTGGCAGGGCCCTGCTCCCGCTGTCCCCGTCCCCACCGTCCTCACCGTGCCTGTGCCGTGCTGGAGTTTCCATCCATGGCAGCGTGTAATTTGTGTGCAGGCAGAGAACAAACACTTTATCCTAAACTGTAACACACTGTGATGTGTGATAGACATTAACAAACACAATCCCACATTACATTTAATTTAATTCCACTCTTCCTGCCCCGAGCTACAGCTCCCTTCATTTTCATTTTTTCCTCTGAATTCCCACAACTCAGACCTCTTTGATTTCCAGGTTTAATTAACAATGCTCATTAAATGAATTTTTATTCATTTCTTTTAATATTACCCTGCCACCTGTCTTTAGGAGGCAGAGGCTGATCATTTATTCTAATTTATTTCTATTAAAGACGGCATTTAGGGGAGGGAGGAGGGCCCGTGCAGGGGTGTCGGGGGCTGATCTATTCCAATCTCCGCATCCCCCCCTCGAACGCTTTTCAGGGACGCCGCTCCTGAAAGTCCGTGTTTATTCTCCGCCAGATCCGTTTCATTTGCTAGGAAAAATCGGATTGGACATGCCGCATTTCGCAGCTATGTTCCAGTTCATTCTTAAAGTCCCTCGCTCGTCTGGCCCGCACAATGCTGAGCCTTTCTCCGTCTCAAAGAGGTGAAACGGCGCAAAGCCCTCGTGGTGCGCGCAGCGAGCCGGCCTGCCCGCGGCAGCTCGGGGGGGAAGCCGTGTTTCCATCCCAAAATGAAGCAGGGCAAAGGCAAGCTGCAAAACTGATGGATGAAGGGAGGGGAAACCATCAGGAAAAGCTGCCCCGATGCCTCTTGGTGCAGCTCGGTGGCTCAGCACGGTGCTGGCACCGGTGGCCCCAATCCTGGCCACCCCAGCCCTGCACCCTTATAGTGGCTTTCTGCAGGCAGAAGGCAGCCTGGGAAGCACCAGCGGCGATGCCAAATTGTTGTTTGCTGTCACCTGCTGCCCCAAGGTCCCTGGTGGGGCTGCCAGTGCCACGCACGCCCTGTCCCAGCAGCTGCCTGGTGGCGTTGCTGGCTCAGAGTGGCCACAGCGACTGCTGGGGGTCTCCAAAAGCCCCGTGCAGCTCCCACTGCTCTCTGCTCCTTGGCCTCCCAGCTTAAAGACCACGTGCACGTCCAGCTGGGCTCACATTTTGCTCTGCTCGGTGTCCTCCATAATTGCTAAGAGGGATGTGACCCAGGTGGAGACCTGTCCCCTCTGCCCCAGGCTACGGGGAGCTTTTGGCACCAGCCTGGGCCCCGTCCCCACCCCCAAGGGCCCACCGGTTGCGTTTGCACCCAAGCCAGAAAACTCTGAAAAACTGGTTTTGTGGTGAAGGTCCCGGTTCTCCTTCCCAGGCAGGTCAATGTGTGCTTCCAGGAGTGTGCAAGGGGCTTGAGGGAGCCACCTTTGCATTCAGGGGTCAGCAGTAAAAAAAAAAAATATATGCTGGGGCACGGGAACAGAAATATGTGCTCACGTCTCACTGCCCCAGCCAAAGCTGAACTGGTTCTTCCCCAAAATCTGGCTCCCATGGGCAGCTCAGAGAAATGTGGGCTGCTCCTGCCCCTTCCTACATCCTCTCCCCAGGAATTCAGGTGGGGAACAAAGCTCCTTGCCCCAGGACGGGGCAGTCGCTGCCCCCATTACGTCCTGCAGCTCATGGGAGGGAGCTGCTCCCATATCCCTCCATGCAGCGACCTTCTGAAAGATTTCATTTTATTGCCAGTGCTTTCGGGATGCTACGGATACACACAGCGAGATAACGCATGCCACAGGAGGGCTCGCAAAGGCATGATGACATTTAAGCTGTCACAGCAAAGCGGAGCGCGCATCAGCTCCTCGGGGGCCTTATCCTGCTTGGCCAAGGCAGGGTGAAAAATTGGCTGCTTCCCATCGAGCTGTGTCCCAGAGTGGCAAATGCACCGGGAGATAACGCAGAGCTTGCTCTGGGTGTCGCCAGCTGCCATCCTGCTCCCTGCTGGGATCCCAAAGCGCCGCGGTGGAGAGGGGTCCGCGGGCAGCGGGTGCCATCGCCCACCTCTGGCACTGGAGGGTGGACCCCTGAAGGTGCCAGGTCCCGGTGGCAGGACCCCCAGCTGGGCTTGCAGAGCTCGGGGTGGCCCTGGAGTCCCCCCCCCGCAGCCTTTGAAGCCTCGGCCAAGCTGCTGGCAGCCAGGGCACTGAGCTGGGGCACGCAGGGACCTGCAGCCGGGCACGAACCCAGGAGGTGGAGAGGCCTCTGCCTGCTGTGCCCAGACCTGCTGCCAGGGCTCAGGGAAGGGAAATCAGCCTTTCAGGGGTGCTGTGTCACAGCAAGGGGTTAAGAAAGTGGTGGCCTGGGACAAGAGGGCACTCGTCATTCTCCAGGCATCGGCACAGTGCTTCTGCTCCGGTGTCCAGCCCAGGAGAGCTTCCCGGAGCAGCACCGATTTCTTCTTCTGTCCTCTGCCAGCTCGTGGCAGCCATGGGGTTGGTGTTGCATGGCACGGAGAGAAACAAGCATCCCGAGGGACATCGAGAGCCTCAAAAGGGCTCTGGCATGGTCCTTCTCACACCTGGGGGGACTTTCCCTTGAACAGAGTGAGGTGTGGGACAAGCACAGGGTCCTCTCCAGGATCCTGCCCGTGCCTGAAGCCTGCTGCTGCCCGGCACGTGCTGAAGGATGACCTGGAGGACATCCTTAGGCCGTTAGCAGGTGGCCTAATTGGGAATTAAAGGCAGCAGTGAAAGGCCTCCAGGTTTAGGGCTGCTCTGCTCTGGGTCGGGGTCCTGCAGGCTGGGACGGGATCTCTGCTGGGTGTCAGAGGAGCTCCTAGGACAGCATGAGGGATGGGGAACAGTTGAACAAGTGTTTGAAATTTTTATTCTTACAATCTGAAGTGTATTTCTGACTGTTCCAAGCACTGAAGCTCCCCGCGTTGCAGGGATGAGCTGTTCTTGGCAGCACGGGGAGGCTTCCAGCCCACGCGTGCTCAGAGTTACGCTCTTTTCCAAGTCCAGGAGCCTCATTTGCTTGTTTGGCGTGCTCTGCTTTCTGCTGGTAGCACCTACCTTTGTTTCAACTTGCATTAACTTTTCGGGGCTGAGCTGGAAAGATCAGAAAGATATTTTTCCTGAGCAACAGCAGACAGCAGACGCCTCCTCTCCGGTTATGTAAGGCATTCGCTTACATGAAACGGTGAGTAAAAAATCTGGTGTTAAGCAGGAATACTCCCAGTGGCAGCCCTCTTTTCGAGACTGCTCCTCATTTGTTTTTTCTCTCTATCAGGCGATTCCCCGGGTCCCCCCTCCCCGTGGCTTTGCAGGCAGTCGGGGTCAGTGCCGTGGGTCTGTCCTGCCTGCCAGAGCCGGTCCCCGCTCACGATGCCTCTCCCAAATTGCTCTTAGGGTGACACCTGGTGGAAACGCCTCGAAGTGGCCGGCTGCAGCCCGAGCAGGGAGCTCTGCGCCGGGCTGAATCAGCCCAGCCCGAACCACCTCTCTCCATCCAGGCTGCTATTTCTGGTTTTTGTTTGTTTGTTTTTTATGCTTTCAGGCTCACAGGGCACCCTAGGGCTAACAGCCCGGGCTGCAAAGCCAGTGGTGCAAGTACATCATACATCATATACTCTTTTACATCTGGCCTTCCTCTTCTGCAAAGTCTGCAGGGAGACAGGGAGCTGCAATTCCTCCATTTCTGTTTTCCTAATTCCTGTCTGAGGCTCTAAAGTGAGTCAAGGTCTTTGCAGGTCGAAGAACTTCTCCCTGCAGGACCAGAAAGCTCTCCTTGCACATCCCATCCCTGCTGCAAGAGGGAGTGTGAGCAACCACCACAAATTAGGGCTGGGTTTTGTTCAGGTGTTTTACGGGGCAGCAAGTGATGCTGTAAGGGCTTTCTTTCTAGGCATGAATGTGGGGTGATGGCACTAGTCGCAGGTGTGAACACATAAAGATCCTTTGGGCACCCCCAAACCAGGAGATAGCTGTGCTAAATTATGGAATTATTCTCACTGGTATATTTTAAAGCTCTTCGTGTTCCTGCTTTTTGCAGACTTGTAGTGCCCAGCTACTTCACCAACACACTGGCCTGTGACAGAAGGTGACATTCTGAAGGGATCTCTCCCAGGGCCCTGGGCAGAAATAAATCCCAGCACTTCATGAGTTGGAAAAATGATGCAATAGAAAACCTCTTTAATAATAAAATGGGCCGTTTTTTAAAGCAAAGTACGGACAGAGGGTCAAGCAGGGACACCTTGAAATGTTCTGAGGCAGCAACAATTCTTCGTGTCAGGTTCTGGACAGAACAAAACCTGTTGAGCTCTACTGCTCGGACAGACACTGCTCCAAAGCTGCCATGCCGTACAGGTTGGCCCACTCCTCCCCATTGTGGGACAGGATCACTTCCCTGCATGGCTTGCTGGCTCTGGCCAGCTCCACCAGCACGCCCTGGAAAGCAGCAACGAGTTCAAAATCCACCGAGGCCGGAGCAACGCGCGCCAGAACCTCCGAGAGAGCTTCCAGCCACCGTGCCTGGAGGACAGCTTGAGGCAGCCAGGGGAAGAGCGGCACGCAGCCAGCCAAGGCCTGCATCCCCAGGAACCAGAGCTCACCGATGTCACCCCAGGCACTGGTGTACGCAGGGGACACGGCCAGGGCCAGCTGGTGGCTGCTGGGGTCTGCTTGGGCTGTGTGGGCCTCTGACAGGAAGCGAATGGTGGCTCCGAAAAACTCCTTGGTGGACTGGGTTTCTTGGAGAACTGGAAGGAAAAGGAAAAGAAAGAGCTGGTACAACACTTACTGGGCTAAAGGAGGGATGCTTCAGTGCATCCGCCTGCAGCAGAGCTCTCAGGGAGCAGAATACCAGGCTCCTGCTGTAGAAATCTCTTAACCCGTGCTGCTTCCCAGCCCCTCAGCCTGCTGAATTTTCTACATATTCCACATTTCCTTTGTCACGTTTTTAGAAATCTCACCTGAAACTGGACCTGTTTCCCTCGTGTTTATTTTCTCCAGCCTACCCACCCAGCCCCCAGCTTCTGCCTGTGCAGAACAATGAGCAGTTTTGCCAGTGGGAACACTTCTCACCTGCTGAACTAGCAAGGACCCTGGCCATCATCAAGCCCAGAGTGGCAACGTTGGCTGCTAGAACCAGGTGATCCTTCTGAGGTAGCAGAAATGGAAGAGCCTTCAGCAATGTGTCCATCAAGGAGCAAAAGGTTTTCTCTTGCCTAGAGAGAAAGGAAACCCTGAGTCACTCTCTGATCTGAGCCAGACACACCTGAAAACTTCAAAGGGAAATGCAGCTTCAGAAAGGTAATGCGATGGGCACTGAGAAAAGGGACATCCCTTTTTCAGTAAAGTGTCTTAAAAGATCCTACAAGCACATTTCACATTGCACCCTCTGACTGACAACCTTAAAACAAGCTTCTGAGGCTCTGTTACCTGATGAGGTCGGGTGCAGTCACGACCAGGTTAAGGAAAATCCCACACGCAGTCTGTAGGCTCATTTCAGTGCTCGTCAGGGGTGTCAGGGACTCAGGCTCGGAGGTCAGCACCTTCCACTGATGCAGGAAGTAGTCACACAGCAGCGCCGGTGCCCCTTCGGAGATGAGGATTTCCCTGGGCCTGTCCTCGGCTGTTAAATGGCAAAAGCCCGGCAGCAGAAATCTAGAAGGGAAAAAAAATTAAAAAGGTAGAATGCAGAGAGCTGGGTCTAAGCCCTGCATTTGCATCCAACCAGGAGAAAAAAGGGGCTGTAGAATCGGTACAGAAGACAGAAATGACTCCCAAAATCAGCTCAACAAGCAACACAGTGCTGAGTTCCTCACGCCTGAGGGAAAGTACTGAAACCTCAAAGAAGGGCCCATGTAGGCTGATCTGCTTCCATAAAGGCCCTATTCTTTCCTCTGCTTGCTACAGCTAAAGCCCTGATGCACTGCTTCCACAAGTCCTTCCCTGCCTCTTAGTCTTTGTAAGCAGCTGCCATCTCACATTAGTCATACGCAGAGGGCTTGGACAGCTGCATCGCACTGCGGCACTTCCAGTCGCCTCTTTCACAGGAAAGGATCAACAAGAACTTGACCTAAATGCAGGATGCGTTTCTCCGGACCCAGGAAAAAAAGTTGAGCTCTCTTGTGCTGAAACGTATCAGATCTATGTTTAAAATACACACCTCAGAGCATCCTGGGGTAGGACGGAGCCTTCGGTGCTGGCCAGCCCAGCCTGCACCCCATCCGCCTGGGGAAGACCCTCAGCTGTGCCACTGTTGAAAACCTTCTTGGCATAACGAACGAGGAAAGGCAGCAGCTCGCAGATCTCCTGCTTGAGGGCAGATGTCTCTTCTGCCAGCCAGGCTCCAAGGATTCGTACAGAAGCAAACACGAAAGGGTCCTGCAGCTCCTCCTCTGTAACCTGTGTGAAGAAGCAGACAGAAAATTACATGTCAGAGCCCCTGTCCTCACAAATTACCTCAGTCAGGAAAACCACAGTGTGCCAAGATGCCTATTTTGGTCCACACAGCTATATCCATGAGCTGCTGAGCTGACGGAGCCAGTCTGGACTTCTGCAGCTGTGGCATATGCTAATTCTCTTTATTATTTAGAGGTAGGAAAGGGATGGAATAAAAAAACAAGAATCACAGTGATCATGGAGTTATTCATTTGCTATCTTGTGATCTGTCAGGCTGGCCACATCATCCTGTACCTGCACGTACTTTTGAGACCAGCAAGAACCATTTTTAAGTGTTCCAGTGTTTTTATCTTGACCCAGGAATCCTCTCACTTTTACCTTTCTGATTCCCTCCCCCATCCCTCCTGGGAAGAACAAGCGAGAGGCTGTGTGGCACTTCACTGCCTGCCAGGGTTAAACCACAACAAAGGGACATCAAACGTGCCCTTTGCCTGAAAGCTCTGCCTTACCTGCCTCAAGTAATATATTATAGCTCCAAATGCTTCCTCCATGATCCTTATGAGCTGCATTTTCTGTGCTTCTTCCAGCAGCGATTCCTCTTCTTTCAGACACTCCTGGATGCCCATCTCCATGAGGACATAGCAGGCTGTTACCACTTCTTTTTTCCGCTCTGTGTCCATGGGATCTGGCTCCTCTAGGGCCAGGCGGACCTCCACACAAGCCAAGTTCACCAGCAAGGCCAGGAACTTGCTACCAGTACTCCCTGCTGGGATCCACTCTGGCCCACAGGCCTGCATGAGGCAGGCAGCAAGCTTCAGAGCAGGGTCCCGCTGTGAATGGCTGAGTTTACTGCCCAAAATTTTGGCCAGCCCTTTGTAAATTCTATGGAGGCATTCAGAGCCCTTTGAGTCCCGTGTGAGTGGTGAGGAGAGGGGGATAAAGTGAGGTAAAAGCTCGCACAGCTCAAATTTGGTCATGTCTTCAGCATTAAGAAACTCTTCAGTGAGCTTGCTCAGCACGGCCAGGAGGTGCTGAGCATCTCTCTGCCAGCACTTTGCCTCTGCTACAGCCAGCAGCCCCAAAAGCAGCGTCAAGGCACGGTCAGAGCCATAATTGCCATTCACATAGGCATGGCAGAGGGCAGCCACCGTTCCTTTGGTCACCAGCTCCCTGGGACCCCTGGGAGTGGCCATGACAGCAGTCAGGCACTGGTATGCATCATCGATCATGGAAGTGCTGTCCGGATCACAGGGGGAAACCAGGACGTCATTGAAGGTTGGGATTTTGTTCAGGATCTGCGAGTGGCCAGCTAACTCCGGATCGGTGCAGAAACATGCCAACAGAGTGAGGCCGAGTGCCCTGAAGGTGTGCTCGGGGCAGCCCGACGGGGGCTCCCTGGAGGTCAGCAGGCGATTTGGAAACGTGAATCCAATTGCGTCAAAGATCTGGCGACGGGTCTTTGAGTCCACTTCTCCAGCTTTGACCGCTTTGGTCACCTGTAAGGCAAACCGGGGGTGAGGGCACAGCATAACAAGAAGCTTTGCTAGGGCTTTAGCAACTTTAAAGAACTGAACTGTCAAATAAGAAGCAAAACTGTACTTCATGGCTGCAGAAAAGTGAACCCCTGACCACTGTGATGGTTGCTAGTCATAGCTCTAATCCAGAGCTTTACCAGAGGATTTCAAGAGCTGTGGCAATGTTGATTAACCATCACCGCACCCAAACGAAGGAGATGATGCCCACTTTGCTGGTGGGAACACCCAACTATCCATTTGAAGCATCTCGCCCTTCGGGTCCTTACCAGAAGCAAGGCAGCAAACTGCTCGCTGTCGTTGCTGGCGTCTCGCAGCACGTCGAGGCACCTCTTCAGCGTGGCGCTCCTGGCTCCTGCAGCACCCTTGGGTGCAGCTCCGGAGCCTGAGGCCATGGCGATGGGGCCGGCGGTGCAGGAATTGAGCAGAAATGATGGGAAGCTGAGGGAAAAAGGACAGGGAGCTGACAGGGGAATGCTGAGGAGGGGCACCCCCAACCCCACCCCCAAAATTAGGACATAGCCCAGCTGAGGAACGCCGCCAGACCCCCTCACTGCCGAGAAACCCACCCCAGCAGCCCGATTTTCCCCAAATTACGCTATTTTAGGGGCAGCACCCAACCCCTCACGCCATCCCCTCCACTCCCAGCCCGGCCTCACGGCCCGCGGCCCTGCTCCGCCTCGCAGCCAACCAACGCGCTCCCTCCGCCCCGCCAACCAATCAGCGGGCACCTTATTGAGCAGTGCCCGAAGCCACTAGCCTCCTCACGGGGGACTGTGGGCAAACCACCCGTGACGGCCAGGCCGGCGGGTGGCAGCGGGACGGGGGGGGGGGCCGCGCACCGAACCGGGCCCAGCCGGCAGCGAGGGCCCGGTACCGGCGAGGCGGTGCCCTCACGCGTCGCCCCGGTGTCGATTCCGGTTCCGGGAGGTGTGGGCGAGCTTCCGGGTGAGGGGAGGGGAGCGGGCGCCCGCCGCTCCTGAGGCGCCGCCGCCGCCGTCATGGCCGCGGGGCAGGAGGAGGAGGCGGCCCCGGCGCCCCCCGCCCCGCCGCGCTCCGGGCCCCGCCGCCCGCCTGAGGCCGCCGAGGAGCAGCGGAGCTCGCCTCGCCTCGCCGTGAGCCGCTGGTACGTGCCCGGGGCACCGACGGGTACCGGGAGGTGGGAGGAGAACGAGGGGACCCCCCCCGGTGTGTGGGGACCCTCGCGGTCTGTGGGGGACCCCCCCGGTGTGTGGGGACCCCCCCCCGGTCCCCTCAGCCCTCGTCCCGTAGCCCCCCGGGGTTGTCCCTCAGAACCCGGGACCCTCGGGACTGCTTCCCTCCCACCCCCTGTGCGCCTCTCGGTGCCCACGTTGGAGCCAAATTCCTCCTAAATTTAGCAAATAACGAGTTTTTAAGTGTTAAGCTAGTCAGGGCTGTGCTGGTGCGCCTTTTTGAGCCTTCGGTGCTGACAGGTTGAGCTCCTGGTGCCTAATAACGCTTTATTTCTCCTAGGAAATAGATATGGGTTATCGCTTGTGAACTAGATAATAAATATAAAGAGGTACAAATACATATATAGAATATACTATATAGGTTTCTATATAGATATATAGAATATTTTATAGGTGGATTTCTCCATAGCACACATCCCCCAGTGCTGACGTGGGTTTCAGGGACAGGTGAGGCAGCCTTCCTCCCTAGAAAGGCAGAGGAACTTCGATGCTTTCATTTTTTGTGTCCCCCCGAGCAAAATATGAGGCAAATTGGGTCTTTAGCTCGGCGCCGTTGTGCTCTCGTCTCTGTTTGTTGGTGGCTGGCACCAGGCAGCACCGACGTGCAGGCGATGACGGCGCCGAGCAGCTGTGTGGGGTTTATTGAGGTCCTGGTGGGGCTGGGTGGGTTTGCTATCATCCGTGGTATTTCCGAACCCAAACGTTCCTAAATGTGTCTCAGGAATCCAGTAGGCTTCACTATTAGATCTTTTGATGCTCAAAGTGGTGGAGTATGAAAGGGGAAATCGCAGGGGTGATGAGAGGGTGAACTGCTGCGGTTCCCAACCAAGGTCTTGGTTTAGCCTGGTGACACTGATAAGTACTCAGCAGCAGTTGGACAAAGTCACAGCAATTAAGATTAGATGTTCCTTTTCCTCCACAACTGCTCCGTGCTCTTCATTACGTTGACTGGGTCCTTGTGACAGTATTCCAGTTGCCAGTAGATGTTTTCTCTTTCTCATACGTTTCTAGAACCCTGTTGTTGCCCGCAAAGGCCATGGAGAAGAGCCTGGGAGCCAAGTTCAGCATCAGCGCTCTGTTTCTGTCGCGATATTGCCTGGAAAGACCTGCAAGGGAGCTGAGAAGTCTGCAGCTGTTCTACCTGTGTGCTTGCCTGTGTGCCTTGTGCTCCTCGACAGGTGATTCTTCTGCTCTGTCTGGGGTTGTGTCTCTGTTCTTGATTGTGTTAATCCCATCACTTGTTTAAAATATCCTGAGAGGAAGGTGAAATTATTAGCCACTAGACTTTGTAGCGGATTAAAAACAAACTTGGTAGCTGCTAAATGATCTGTCAAAGTCCTAGGATAACCAAAACTCTGTGGAGAGGTGTGGGGCGCAAGGGGGGGGGATAATAATTTCATCTAAGTGATACCTAAAAGAGGTTGGAAAGGGAAGAACTTTTTTTTTTTGGCCCTCTTATATTTAAGACTCCCCCAACCCCAGTGTCAATAGTCTGTATTTGCCTACAGGTGATTATTGTTTGGCTTTTATTTCCTGTTCAAACCCGAGTAACCAACTGACTGCTCAAGTAAATAACCAAATCAGCGGCTTGTATGGCTGCTTTCATGTAATGGCCTGGAAGGGATTATTTTCTTGTATCTAAAAAAGCTCAGATTCTCTCTTTTTCAGAGAGATGCGTTAAGTTTCTGAGAGTATTTTGAAGACACATCTTCACCCAGAGGTGGGAGTTTACCATGTGTGCACGTGGCGTTTATCAGATCTTTGTGAAGAAAGCTTGTTCTGTGGCTGTTTTCTTCCATTTGCAGTGAATTAGAGGCTGAAGGCAGTGGTGTCTTCAGTATTTATGAACCCATGTTACAGCTCCCGTTTGCAGAAAGGTTGCTGTGTCTTAATGGCAGCAAGAGAGGAAAAGGAGGGTTGTTCTGCTCTGCTTCTTGCATTCCTGGATATGTTCCGTAGGGTGCCACAATGTCTATTGTTTCACTGGGCATTCCTTGACACCTACCAATAGGTTTGATTGAGCTAACGAGCTGTGAGATCTTAATCTGCTAATTTAGAACCTGGAAAAACATAGTGGTATTCCTGTTCCTAGTAAAGTGTTCTCAACACTTTATGTTTCAGTGGTGTGTCACACGGATTGTGTTTCTTTGTAGACCGGACTTCGTACTTAACGTTTCCTGTCTCTAGTGATATCCTAGGAGTTAGAGCTCTGAATCATTTGTTGATCCTGTCTGGTGTTCTGGCCGGTGCTGTGGCTTTGAGTGTTTACCTGCTTGGGAGAGTTTAAAAACCATGAAAATTGATGCTTGTATGAAAACAGAAGTAATTATGGATAGAGCATTTCTGGTCTTTTGGTTTTGTGTGTGTCACTTCAGCAGCAGATTTGGTAAACTGAAGAGGAATCGTGTTTGCTTGGAAACTTCTGTGATCGCGTGGCATTACCTAAGAGGAATTACGTTGACATACTTGGCTACATGTGACAGATTAAAAAAAAAAGTCTGTGCAGTCAAGTCTTTAATCATTAATCTGGTATCGTTAGGGATTAACTGCCTGAGTAAGTCTGTGAACCTGAGCTTATTAATAGAAACTGTTCCTACCCATTTCATTCTCCTGCTGCTCAGCTGTGAGCTGCACCACAGGGACAGGAACTCCATGGATTGAGGACCGTGTTTTTTTACTGATCCTGGAGAAGAAAATGACAGAAATTGTGTCTGGCACAAAGAACTGGAAGGGGCTGAACAGCCAGCTTCTGTCTTAATAAACTGAAGTTGATAACTCTGCCTGTGCTCACAGCTGCCTCCTGTTTGGTACAGACTCACGTCCATTTAGAGCAGGCGCTGCAGCCAATTCTGGGGAGATCCCCATTTGTAAGGCTGCAGAGAGCAGCGTGGGGCTCCCATCACTGCTCTTTGGCCCCTTAGGGTGCTGCTGTAGGACTGCAGGGAGGCAGTGTTTCGTGAAGAGGCTGCGTGAATTTTCCTGGCAGACCAGAGCTGAAATGCAAATGTGGCTTGAGGAGCTCTGCTTTCTGCCATCGTGCTTCAGTGAAGTTGTGTGAATCTGCGCTGCCTGCCAAACGCCGTAGGAATTGCACAGCTGAAAATCAGTATGGCTCTGTGAGAAATGCACATCCAGAATGCTGTCACAGCGTATTGCAGGTTGCCTCTTCACTTCTGTTGTTTCTCGGAGTTAACTGAGCTTTAAGCTGTCCGTGTACAGCGATATGGAAACTGTGTTGGCTAATTTCAGATAAACATGTCCTAGGTGGGCATTAGCAGAGCGCTGGAAATGAAATCTGGCCAACACATAATTCCAACTCTGCGTCTTGTCTTCTCAGTTAAAAGAGAAGCAGAATGCTCTCAGCATGGTGGTGGTTTGTCATCTGGGTTCAGTCATGGCTCTGGCATACCTAGGAGATGTTCGTGGGGATTCAGGTTTTAAATTTTAAATGAATAAATACAATTCTTGTGTATGTGGCAGCTCCTCACATGGAGTATCTGGGATCCATTCTCTTAAATGTGCCACATTCTGTTTGTGCTTAGTTCCAGGGCTGACACTGGAAAGCTCCTGATGAGCTTCATGGGGTTCTGCATTTAACTAATTTGTGTGGTGTGTGTGAGCCAGGGCTCATACTTGAGGTGGAGGAGCAGGGCTTTTAGGGATGTGGCAAGCATCACATTTCCCTTTTGCACAGGATATATTAGGGACAGTGCTTCACCTTTAACAGGCAGTGATTTTTTTTAATTTTTTTTTAGACCAGCTTGAGTCTTTACAGGTAAGATCCTCTTGAAATTCACAGCATGCACATTTTCCTTCCATTTGCTACTTCTTTCTCCAAGTCCAACATGCGTGTGGTGCGTATCCATGCGTGCCTTCTGTGTGTACAGCCCCCTCCTTGGACTCTGCCCTCATTCCAGGCCCATCAGGCTGGTGCCAGGTGCTCGGCCCTGCCTGTGCACGCAGCCTCGTGGCAGGGTGGCTGTCAGTCCGAGCACCTCGCAGCAGAACGAGGTCAGATGCCTGCCCCGGGCAGGCTGCCGTCTGTTTGCTCTCGAAGGATGATGAGGAGTGACAAGGATGGCGCTGATCTGAAAGGTGCTGTTGTCAACGTCTCTTTCTGTTGAACATATGCAATTTCTCACTTACACGTTGCAGTTGGACGTTTCTCAAGAGAAGAGCTTCCCCTCCTTCCTTGCAGCTCTGGGTTCAGACACCTGCAGAGAGCTCTGGTCCCCTGTGGCTTGGGCACAGATCTCAAGCGCCTTCTGTTGCAGCTGATGCCAGCTTTCCGGAGCCTCATCTTTGCTGAGCTGGCCTCACAAATCAGCTATAAATAACGCTTCTGCTTTTTCCTTTCTGATGTCTCAAAAAGAAACTTTCCATGTGGTGCAAGTTCCCATTTTGGGTTAGGATTCTCGGTGTTGCAAGAGATATTGTGCAAGGGAGGAGCGTGGATATGGCTGGCACCCGTTACTTTAAACAATTGTCTGCTCCCTGCTGGGTGAGAAGGTCACTGTTACTATGGACATTAATGACCAGTAGTAGAAGAGCTGTTACACCCTACTGTGGTGTTTGGGTAACTGAATTACAATGAAATGCATCCTACGTCATCCCTGCTTGCTTTCTGTGCCCATCGAGGTTAGCAGGAGATGCTGGGGGTTGGTGCAGGAGGAGGGGGAAGGTCACGGTACGTTTGTATCACCACCTTTGGGTATTAGCTGTGATTCAGAGGGGTTAGAGTTCAGTGCCACATCATTGGTATGAGGTAAGTGTCTGTGGCAGGGATTTAAAGTCCTTAAATCAAACATAACTTAAAATGTCCAGGGTGGAAGACTCTTGCAGTTGCCTGTATTGGTGTATGCTCAGAGTTTTCCAGGTCTGGTGTTCCAGGAGATTGATCACTGCTTGTGAGTTCCAGATTTGATCAGAAAAGTATCTCCTTGCTCCACTTATGTCTGTGTAGTGTCTGGCACTTGGAAAGCTTCCCGCGACCTGAGCCTGCCCTGGTCAGCAGGGGGTTACAGTAGTGTTGGCAGGGGAACCTTGCATGATAAAGCCTGATAAAACACACTGCAGCCATCACCAAATTACTTCTGTTTGATGGATAACGACATGGAGATTTGTGTGGCTTTTCTCCTGGGCCTCAACATATTCTATTTTCATGTGTTTGTGACTTGGAAGTGCCAGGAGAAGTGGGATGAGAATTCTTTTCAGTGGAGACGGACAGATGGATCAGCAGCCTAACTTACATGCCTGTTAGTTTTAGTCCTACTGTAGTGAACGTGAGTATAATTCAACATAAATTCTGTATTCATTCGGAGTTACAAACAGAATAATGTGTTACTGAACTCTGCTTTAAATGCTGTCAAGAAATGTCTATCAGGGTATTGTAATTTAAATCCAGGCTTCTTGTTTATAACAGAAAAAGGTTTTTCCCATTTGTGTTGTGTTCAAGAGCTCCCTTCCTGACAGGGAGCCAGATCTGGAGCACAGTGTCCAGCTGCACAACTCGGAGTCCAGTGACATAGTTTGTAAAGTAATCTTCTAGTGACCTATTATCCCTTGGATGCTGAACACAGCACAGTGTAGCAGTCCCAGAGGTCATTAGTCTATTTTTAGGGAGCCCTTAATCTGTAGAGCTCTGAATTTTGGAAGCCTTTAATCCATTGATCCCTGCAAGCACTCCAGTTTTTCATGCTAAAAAGACAAATCCGTATGCAAAGCAGTTGCTGCTTTACCCCTGATCTGAGGTCTGGAGTAACTTGACTCTGAAATGACGTCAAATGGCTCGTGGTTTGTTTGACAGAAGACTTGCAGATAGCAGATTAATGTCTAAAACCTGATGCAAAGACACTTAAGGCCAGGGCTGGATTCCAGGAAGCCCTTGTCGAGCTGCTCTGTACCCTGTCTCCCACATTACTTCTGTACTCTGAATTCATCTTGGCAATAGTAATGAGGTTTTATTGTCCACTGCTTTGAAAAACTGAGAATTGTTTTTTGTCTTCCCTTTCCCAGATGCAAACTGGACCAGATCTAAGTGTGAACCAGGGACGATCCTGCTCGGTGG
This sequence comes from Anas acuta, assembly GCF_963932015.1. Taxonomy (NCBI): domain Eukaryota; kingdom Metazoa; phylum Chordata; class Aves; order Anseriformes; family Anatidae; genus Anas; species Anas acuta. The sequence continues at coordinate 6,388,388 of NC_088999.1, forward strand.
ACATTTGAGATCGTGGGAGGATCATCACTTACAGCTTCTGGAAGGATTTCATACTGTACAGTCCTGTCAGACTGCTTGCTGCCAGCGCCCCACCTGTGATGCCTTTTGGTTCTTGGAAAATATGTGCATCCAGGTGAACTGCACTCTGCCTGCCATGTGTCAGGCGAACAGGACTGGCTCTCCTGATTCCATTTTGGTGTTTTTAAAGAAATCCAAAAGCACAGAGCACTTAAAGCTTCAGACAGGAAGCGAGGCGAAGACCTGGCTTCGCAGGTGGTTGGACTGGGGCATCCCTGTCCAAGGGAAAAAAAGACTGCGGAGGTCCTTCCAGAAATGGAGCCTGGCAAATAACAGGGAGGAACTCCTGCAAGGGGACGTAGCAGCAAGCCCCAGTGGTGAGGCTGCAGCCAGAGCATCACACAGCAGATCTAGAAACAGCCGAAGTGAAACGGAGCGCTTGAAGGATCAAGTGCTGAGGTACTTAGTGGAGGACAGGCCTGGTCCTGAAACACATCCAAATCAAAAGAAAGACTCACTGAAACGTGGGCAGGAGCCAGACGATGAGAAAACCAAAAGCCCGTTCCCTCCTAAAAACAATGTTGTGAACGGATCGAGTGATGCAGACAGTGTTGGCTTGCCACAGGTAAGGGGGAGTTCTGGGATGGTCATCACCCTCCAGCTCTTGCTCTGTGCAGACTTGGACTGGAAACTTTCTAAGTGATAGGATAACTTTCTGGAGGTCTGTTCTCAACCTTCTGGCCTTCTGTCAACAGAGCAAGGGCAGACGGGTTTTGTTTTGTCGGGGATGGGTTTATTTTCCCACTTCCTATGTAGGATAAACTGTCTTTGAGAAGATGAGGAGAGATGGAAGTCCTGATAGGGCTTATTTATCCATTATATAATCACAGAGAGTACACAGAGATGAGGTGCAAAGGTGAGATGTGATAGGATGCCCATGGGAAGCCCTTGTGAGTTGAAGACTTACCTATAAAAGTACCTTTTTAGATCCACAGAAGTCATAAACTGTTTTCTTGGGTAAACTGTTTTCTTTTGAGTGCTGGATCGAGGCAGTTAAGTACGTTATTTATAGACATGCGTTGGGTTTCCCATGTCAGCCTGCTTGCTTGAGTTGGCGTCTTATTTTTTCCTTCTGTTTTTGAAGACAGTTTCAGTTTCTCAAATCCACAAAAGCTTACATTGGCACTGGTTGAATGAAGCCAGTTTAGTGCCTATTCCAAGCATGTACGATGTTGATCTAGTAAATCCAGATGTTACTCTCAAGAGGAAGCACGTTTTAATAGTTAAATGATATTTGTATGTTCAAATCTGCAAATTGTTTTTTGAACATCATACAGAAAAAGCCCAGACCGATTGATGGTGAAACAGGAAGAATCCTGCTCCATGAAACTGTCTGTAAATCCTTGAACCCTGCTGCCTTTTCCTGTTGTTACACTCTTGTTCTGCACACTTGACAGAATTTATTTCTCTCCCTTGTATGCAAATCTTGGTTCCAGGTACGGCTGTGACTGGTGTGAGCCACCACCCTGCAGAGCAGGATGTGGAGAGCAGCCAAAGGACACCGCTGAGAGCTCCAGGGCAGCCCGGGTGGCGTGTGAAATCATGCACTAATACTTTACAAATGTTTGATTTTCCAGAACCTCGCAGCGTTTGGGGCTGCCATAACATCTCGGCTTTCTCTCTCCCCTGCAGTACTGCAGCATTTCTGCCCTGCCTGTTCTTTCTTCCTCCTAATATTTGCGATTTCCTCAGTGACCCCATTCTCTCACATACGTAATGCCTGGCGAGGCTTCTTGACAGCCAGCCTGAAGTGTTTTCTTTTGCTCTTGGGTAATAGTTGCTGTCTCCCTACTTGTTCAGTTTGTTCATGTTATTGCTGTTTGGTGCCTTCTCAGTAAGCTGGCTGCAAATATTACATTTCATGCATTAATCAGCTGCTGAATAGTTCCAAGTATCCAAGGTTTCCCATCCTTAGGAAGTGCTCTCCTTGGGTCATCATGGTGCACCTCTGGATGTGTGCAGGGGGAGGGGGTTTTCTTACAGTCTCAATAAAAACTTTTTACTGAAAAGTATTGGCTGTGATGAAATCAGTGGCAATCACACTTCTGAGGTTTAGGATAGAGTTCTCAAGGAGGAGAAAGAATTAAAAAATAAAAATCCACCTTACCAGGAGTATCGAGTCGAAGCTAATCCTACCCAGCCCTGGGCTAATTCCTTGATTATTGAACCATTCAACTTTCACAAGCGAAATGTAAGTCAAGCTATGCAGCTGTCCTTGCATTTCTGGTGTGAGAGCAGTTTAATTTAGGCCAAGGATGTAACGTTTGAGGTTGTGTACTTGGGACCTGGCCAGCCTGTGCAGGAGGGAGATGGTAAAGCAGGGAGTCCTCCAACTTGGGTTGGTTATGGGCCAAAATAAGTGAAGTTACAGTTACACGCATACTAAAATCAATAAAATTTCATCCAGGCTAGGTTTGGTCAAGCACTACACAGCTTCAGCAGGTGGATGCAGGGTATTTAGTACTGTTTGTAACAAAGGTTTGGCAGGGAGGCTGGAAGGTGAGCAGAATGCTGGATCATTATTGCATGCCAGAGCATCAGACATTTGAAGTAGGAGAGGACAGGTGAGGTCAAAGTGGCTCAACTCCTCTCTAAAAGGGAAGAAAGAAAGCAACGTGCATGCGCTCCCCCTCTGTTACAAACATTGAATGCATGGCATGTCAATCTTTTCCTTTTCTCCTAGAGACACAGGGAAAACTCGAGTGACTTTTTTAGCACAACGTTGCCTCACTGAGTTTTAATTTTCCTCTTGGAGTTCTGAGGGCTCCGTAGCCACTTGCAGTGCCACTTGCTAATGTGCAGCAAGCATGAATTTGTGGGTTTACTGTATCCATCTTACACTGCTCTGATGTCCCAGGACAAACTGCAATGCACCCTGCTCATCTCTCCTTCTGTAAGGAAGAGAAATGTGTGCTTTTCCATTAGTGAGTGACGTTTGCCAAGCACTGAATCTTCTGCCCTGTTGCAGAAATACTTGCCAATTAAAAAACCTAGCGAGGAATATAATAAAACCTAGCAATGCATTTAATGGCCGCTCAGGAGAAGCATGTAAGTGCAGCACTGCTGATGAGAAGGGCTCCTGCAGCACTGCAGCAGTCCTGCAGGCAGACTGTAGGAAAAGGCTGCAGCCTTTAAAGTGGAGTTGTGAGAGCAGAGCCAGAGAGCTCACTGCTGCGTTCACAACTTGGGCTGTTCCTAGCCCTAGCAAGCCTCGTCTACTCTGTGAGGAAGGAGGAAAGGTCTCTCTTCACACTCAGCACCAGTTCTGTGATGATTTGTGAAGTTACTCAAAATTTTGAGGGTCTCTGCAAACACTACACCTGGTGCAAACAATGGAAGATGCAATCTGAGCTGCAGAGAACCTATTCTGTAAATTCAGACAAGACTCACCAGGGAAAGACCCATTTTAAATTAATCAGTGGAATAAAATTCCTGAACGTGGGTGTTTCTCTTTCAAGTAACTTAGGTTCAGTGCAGATTCTGATGCACGTAGCCTGCTTTATTTGAATTTTGCAGACCCTCAGAGAGGGGGAGAGGTCGCTTGTCCCAGGACAAAGGCGGTTAGGGGTTGGAATAAATGCCTGACACATGTTTTCTCAGGCCAGTATGTCACTTCTCTCTATTTGGTAAGCTAATAAGATAGGACAGCTGGCAAACTTCTCGTCTCCCCCTCATTTATCCCCAAGAATGAAGTCTTCTGTTCTTTGCTTTAAAGAATTCGGGTTTATGGAGTAAAGATAAGGAATGCCTCAGCTTGCAAGCATTAGAGGCATTTTGGACTGCTACATTGCTCCAGGGAAAGCTTATCTAACTCGAGCTGTCCGCAGACATTTGGCGGCCGATTCATCCCGAAGACTTCTGGGAGGAAGAGGATCTCTCTTAACTGTAGAGTATTTTAGGCATTCAAAAGTGAGGCGAGGAAGCATCCAGCTCACTGGAAATATTATTGAGCAAAGTGGAGCTGCAGCTGCTGTGCAGAGCAGGAGGATGCTGGTCTCCCGTGCCTTGGTTGTGAGAGCTGTTGTTGCACCCGCGTGGGTTGGTTCTTAGCAAGCAAAAAGTGGTTCCCTGTTGTGGTCTGCGGCCACGGAGACGTTCTGCTTTCGTGCCTTTCCTGAGCAGTCTGTCTCAAGTTTCTTTGAGCTCGTGCCTGGCTGTTCAGCTCTTGTCATGCTGGCATTTCTGACTATTTCACTCTAATACTTGGCAGAAGTGTGTCAGCATCTCCAGTTGCTAAAGCTGGGGGTTGCTGTAAGATGGCTCTGGCTGGGACACCCACCAGTCCCAGGGCTGCTGCATCAGACTTTGCTGCATCTCTGTTCCAAACAACCTGCTGTTCCAGGACGTGCAGGATGGCTTTGCTTTTACAACTGGCATTTAATGGTTAGAAGCCCAGCCCAACATTAACAGATTGTGGTCCACCGTGGTCTAAAACATTTTTACAGTCCCCGTTTCCTGGACTGAATGCCAGTTGCACAGTGTGCAAACTTGAGAATTTTTCCTTCAATATGAGCTTTTAATCAGTTCCTGTGGTGGACAATCCAGTTCCAAAACGCTTCCCAAGTCAAAAATGGTAAGTTGTTTCATTTTAAATATTTAGCAGATGTTCCCAAAATAGATTAGCTCAGGAAAACATGCTACACACATGCATTTTATGGTAAAAGGTGAATTGTTGAGAGTACTGCCTGGCAGACTAAGAACTGGGATAGGGCTAGGTACCGCAGAAGGAATTTTGTGATCAAGGAAAGGAAATTGTTCCTGCCACTTTGATTATTTTCAATAAAGTGGTTCATCCTCTATGGATGTGAGCAACCTTTCTGCCCGTAAGCTCAGCTCCCTGCCCCAAAAGCATCTCCTCTGGCATGCACTGAGGGAGTTGTTTGTGTCAGGTCACTTTGCTTTGAAGAATGGCTCTGAAATAAACTTCATCTTGCTGAAAAGAACTGGTTATTAAATAAAAATGCCACTGCAGTCTTCCTCCTTCCTGCTTGCCAGCTACACATTTTTAGAAAAAGGAGTACGTGGCCTAGGTAAATACCCAAAATGTACCCCAGCTCCTGGTCCTTGTTTTCTGCTCTTGCCTCATTCCAGCTCTGTTCTTTCAGTCCCACTCACACACAGTTTTGAACCTGGAGCTTCTGTTGTATTTGCCACATCAATAGCATGATGTATTCAGACTTCAGATGCTGTATTTGGACCTAAGGTCTTGACTGGTTTCACGTGGACCTAGAAGTGGTCTGTCTGCTGTGGAAGGACATGGAGAAGTGTTTTAGAAGTGGAAGCAGTGAAACTTCCTTCTTAGGGGGAAAACAAACCAGGGCCTTTTCAGCTTTCTGCAGACTGAATAAGTGCAACTTCTGGTGGAGTTCAGTGTACGGCGGGATCCAAAGGAGTTTGGGTCCAGTGTGAAACAAATACAGTCAAACAAAACCGACAGTCAGAGCTCAATCAAACTAACACTGCTCTTTTCTTTCCAGACCTACACAGGAACACCCGCACCAGAGCTGTCAGCGTTGACTACTTTCTCCAGTCCTGTAGCACTGAGTTTGACAGCTACTGGAAAGACCGAGAAGCCTGAGCAGCCAGATGATGCTTTCATCCATCCCCACTCCTCAGATACGCTGCCCACCATCAGCCCTGTGCAGGGGAAAAGCACAACGAAGCTGCAGACTGCTACTTCTGTGCCAAGCAGTGTTCCCACAAACACGAGTGCTTCTACGGTCCAGACCAACACTGCTGCATCACCCAGTACTACTGCCACTACCCCAGGTGAAAACATGCAGTGCTGCTGCAGAGGCCGTCTGGTTAGGTTTCCTTAAGCCATCACAGCACTGAAAAACACAAATTAGTTTCAAAAATGATGCTTGAAAGAGTGCTGAGCTGTGTGTCAGCACTTGGGGTGCTTGGTCCCCGTTAACTAACGAGGTCCTGGAATGGGACTTCGGCATCACAAATCTGCACGTGACCCTTGGGTCTGTTTCCAAGAACAGCTTGGAAGTAACTGATATCTTCGTTCCCAAAATGCAAGTTGAGATGGGGTGCAAGGCACAGCCATGTGAAGCGTTCTTTCAGCAGTCACGACACGTTGCTCTCTCTCGAGTTCAGTGATAGAGATGGGGTGTATCTGATTCTCTTCTCTTCCATCCCTGACATGTCAATGCACAGTTCAGCCACAGAGCAGCGTACTTGGCCATTAGCCCACGCGTTGCTTTGCAGCAAAATGACATTTGTGTTCACACTGGTATTTCTTAAAGCAAACATTTGAGAATGTATAAAAACAAAAATGCACTTCGGACAGTTCTGTTAACCCGCCGAGGCCATTAGCTCATCCTATAAGGATGCGTGCTTACATCGAATGATGTTTACTGGTCGTGTGATAGCTCAGAATTCAATTAATCCAGTTTGCCGAATTTCTTTTGAATTTAGGGTTTCTTTTCCCTTACAAGGGAACGAATGGAAAGTATAAAGGAAATGTTGCATCCAAAGACATTTTTGGCAGGAAGCTGATTGGATGCCTGTGCTAGCAAGTTAGTATTCTTTTTAAGGACTTACCCCAGCTAAAACTGGGAAACTTATTTTAAACAGCTTCAGTGGCTTGCGTAGGAAATGTAATGTAGCCAGGACCTCCTTGTTTTGCTAAATAATGCAGAGAAGATGATGTGAAGGGTATTTTTTTCTAAGACGAGTTTTGGGGTTTTGTCTGTTTGTTTGTTTTGTTTTGTTTTCTACTGAGGTCACATTTCTTTTTGCCTTGGAATTCTTTGCAGCTGAAAGACTGCTGGAGTTATAAAATCCCAGGAGATGGAGTAATTGAGAAGGGGGGAAAAAGGACCTGAAAAAATTGTTTTCTTTTAGTTAACTGGTTAATTCCAATAGCTATTAAATGGAAAAAAGGCTAAATGTTTACTGACATTTTCCCTGTCTATCTTTACTTGGATTTTTGATGCATATCTCTGAAACATTGTCTTTGATGGGGTCAGACTAGGAAATAGCAAACTTGTAATTCTTGTTTTCTGTGCATATTCCCAGGCCCAATAATAAAAAAGACAAAAATAAATGGGAAGGGGAGGAGGCTGAGAGGCACTCTTAAGAAATGCAGTGAACTTTCTGATCATTTTAATGCTAACAAGCAGAAAAAAAAAATCACCAGCCAAAATTTTCTGGTTTTTCCCTAGTAGTCTTTAAAAACAAGCTACCTGTTAATTTATTTGAAATAGGATTGCAGGAAAAGTCTTGAGAAACGCCACAGGCCTTTCCTATTTGGATAAGAAGTAGCTGAAAACAAAATGTAAATAAAAGGAAAAGGTTTGTGTTTTGAGTTCCCATACGCAGTGTGGTAGCTATGCAGATTTTAGAAAATCTCTGAGCCCCCAGGCAGTTTTTCAGCTAAGAAATGCCTTGGATTCTTCGTATATTTGTAAAGAACTGAAATTGCAGTTTGGTAAATAGCAGTGTTTGTCTTGCTCTGCCATGAGACTGCAGCTGGGGTCTCTGCCAAAAACCTGTCAGCTGAAACCCTTCCCATCCTGCTGGACCTGGCTGAATAGAGGCCCCTGTACAGGGCCCAGGGGTCACGTTTCAGCTCTTTAAAAAAGGAGCAGGAGCTGCACAGTGTCTGCGAAGAGCTGGAGGTGACTGAGTAATTTTGGGTTTGCCTCGTAAGTGTAAAACCCCATTAGTGCTTGTGCTTTAACAATGAGGCTGAAACCTGAAGCAGGAGCTATACTGAGTGATGGGGTTGTTTACAAAATACAGCCAGTTGTGGCTGATTTTTATTTCACAGACTGTGAAGCCAGAGTGTGTGTTTTTATGTACGTACCTAATTTTTCTGTTCCTCTTTTAATTCTGTGTTTCTCCCTCTCAGTTGTGAAGGAGCTGGTGGTTTCTGCTGGAGACAGCGTCGAAGTGACCCTGCCAGAGAATGAAGTTCAGCTGAATGCGTTTGTGCTTCCTGAACCACCACCTCGTAAGGCTTCCCTGGGAATTCTGCTAAGGGCTTGTGATGCTGAAATGACAAACAGGCGTTATGTAAAGCATTGAACAAGGGCAGTCTTGAAAACATCTTTTGTCAGAGAAGAGTTTCCTGTAAAATTTTTTCCTCTTATGCTATTGCCTCTCACAGAAAATAGACAAAAAGCATAGAAAGTGCCACAAAATCATTGGGTAGGGTTTGTGAGGCAGCATATTCTCAGTGACACGTGACGAAGCAGCTCTTCAGCATGTATTAGTGATATTTGCTGGTACATGGCAACCTCTCTTAGCACGTATTCTCTCACTTGGTGGATTTAAATCTGACTCAGTGGGCTCAACAAACTGAAGGATATTTTCCTATGCACTTTTCATATCATCATACGAATTATTCACGGGTATTCGCGAAGTTCATGTTTATAGCTCTGTCCACAATAGCAGTGAGAGACTGTAAAGGGGAGGCGAGCAAGTTACGTGTTGCACAGCAACAGGGGTAGATGAGATGTATTCCTGTTCAAAAACCAGCATTATGTTGTGCCTGCAGGATTTGAGGGCACAATAAGGCTTTTCTCTCTTATCATTCTGGAGCTGTGATTGTTCCAAACCTCTTTAATGCCTTAGAGGCAGAATGATGGGTTTTGGCTCCTGAGTAAATGTGTTTAGAAGCACAGATTGTTTCTTTTCCTGGGTATATTCCCAAAACCTACAGTCCAAACTCCAAGCTGTCTCATTTCTCTGTAGTGCAGCAGAATGAGCCTTGTAAATGTTTAATACCTTTGCTTTTTTTCAGCATGGCAGAAAGGCAGCCTTTTAAAAACTAACTTCTGGATTCTTATTTTTATTTTTTTTTAAGGAACCACTTATTCCTACGAGTGGGAACTGATTACTCATCCGAAAGACTACAGTGGAGAAATGGAAGGGAAGCACTCCCAGACCCTGAAGTTATCTAAGGTAAAGCTTATTTTGCTGCTCAGTATCCTATTGTATGGAATGCCTAATGGAGAAGACGGGGACCCTGGTAGTCAGGAAAGACTTGTTTGTGATTTCAGGATGAATAGGGAATTGCGTGATGGGCAGGCAGCCAACATTTGACTACAAGCTCTTCTAAGTCTCGTATAAAAAAAGAGATTGCTCTGGCATGAGGGAAAGAAAGAAATTGATTTCAGGATCTAAAGGCTGCCTACAAGCAGTGTGTCAAACTGTAAAAATGGCACAATTTAACATTAACAAAGGGTTATGAATATTTCTACTGCTGAAACAATGTAGTGGTCTGTTTAGGTCAGAAACCTTGTACTACCCTCTGCAAAATGATTTGCTGGCTCCATTAGCTTAGAGCGATGGAAGACCTCATACCTGGCTGCTGCTTTTAGCTCTAACAGAGTGAAAGGATCGTTAGTTTCTGCACACGGGTTTTCTTTACAAGGGAATGACTTTAATTATTGCATGAATGTACAGTTCTGATTTTATGAGACATTCCTTTCAGCGTCATGGATTCTACTGCACTCATAAAAAAAATCTGCAGGCTTTAATCGTGATACTATGCAGAGAAAAGCCCTTCAAAAGGAGCACGTCTGTTTCTGTCAGGTTTTCAGCCTTCTGGATACCATGATTGTTGTCCAGCACCCAGTCCTTCTCCATCTCATTCAACAGTGAATGATGAAGGGGTGACTGCCTCACTCACATCACCTAGAAGAAAAAGAAAAAATACCTTCCTTCATAAAGACACACAAGAAGAGAATTTCTTTTCTTACGTGCAGGCTTTTTTTATCTCAAATGCAATCTGCTAGTGTGGATTCCTGTGCCCAGACAACCTGAACTAATCTCTTAGAGCTCTTCTGTTTGCCTGTTGTTGCTAGAAAGTCAAGCTTGACTGACAACCCTGTCACCTGTGGCAATAAGAAATATTACTCTTTGGTTGCTGCGTAGTCATTGTAAACTAAAATACATGTAATAACACCTGGGCTTGGAAGCCATCCTTTGCCTTGTGTGCCTAGATTGGAGCAGAATTGCCTGTTCCATGCTGCTAATACAGTGCTGTGTCAAAGCTTGCTAACTTGACCTTTCAGTATCTCGAATCAAGGTGCTACCATCTCGAAGGTTAATCGTTGTGTTTACTTTTCAGCTTACTGTTGGTCTGTATGAATTCAAAGTTGTCGTTGATGGCGAAAATGCACACGGAGAAGGTTATGTGAACGTGACAGTGAATCCAAGTGAGTTCAGTGGGGTTGTATCTTTCCTTAACTTCATCTGTCTTTGTTTTGCTTATTTGACTAGACCCTAGCGTAACATCATGAAAATTCATTGTGCAGTGAACTCTGTGTATATGTATGTGTGTTAAGTCATTTCCTGAAATGTGAAGCCATGCTAATACACGTAGCTATTTGCTATACAGCACCCAGGCCAAACACTCCATGCAAGAGCTGGAATACTGATACAAAAACATGTAAATGCCGCATGCTGGAAGACCACTGCAGCAACAGAAACTAGCTGTAACCGGGTAAAAAGCTTATAGCAGCAGGAGCAGAAAATGAAAGGAAGCCAGAGCTTTGAAGCTCTTTTGGAGGTTCTTTTTTTCCCTGTCCAGTAAAGAATATCATTCCCAACCACAGGCAGGTTGAGTCAAATCTCATTCCTCACTATTTTTAAAAGCATAGTTTGCAGATGAGCTGGTATAAATACAGTAGCTTATGCGTTCACTAGCTCTTACTTTTTAGATGGGCTGCGTAAAGAGGGAACCACATGTTCCGTATCTCCTTTTATGCAAAAGAACTTTATTTTGCACACTTCAGCAAGACTTCTTCCAGAACTTTTGTGGGCAAGGAATTGCTCTTGCACTCCCTAAATTAGCAAGTGTGTGTGGCTGCTCTTTGGATGCTGTTGCTGATCATTTCCTTATAAGCAGTGAATCCGCAGCTGGCAGCATGCATCAAAATCATTCATTTTTCAGAGCAGCAGCCAAACTTTGGCAAGAAGCTGTAGGTGCTGCTCTGTTAGAATAGTCTGTGCTTGAATGCTTGTCTCGGAATGAGAGGACAGATGCACTGCGGCCATTTCCAGAGTACTAGCCTGGTAGCAGTTCACCTTCCTTTTTTAAAACCCCTTCTGCTAGCACTGTTTCCCTTCACTGGTTCATAACTTGCTGGCAGCAAGAATCGTTATGTTGGTGATTATGCAGTTCTCCGCAGTCAGTCTGATCAGTGGGTGTCTCGAAGCTGCATATAGCACATCAACTGCACACTTGGACTCCCTTCCTGGATTTGCTGAGCTGTCACTTAAATGACTGCAGGGACTGAAGGGGTAGATAGAGCTGGGAAGGGAGAAGGTGATGTGCAACATGTATTCTGCTGCCACTCCTAGTGCCCAAAGGCAAAGCAGTTTTGTCGAGTTCCTTAGTCAGGGTTTTTTATCGTGGTCTGCCTGTAGATGTCATCGTAACAGCTTGGTTGTTGTTGTTGCAGAGCCTCGGGTGAATCGGCCTCCAGTTGCCATCGTCTCTCCACAGTTCCAGGAAATTTCACTGCCAACCATTTCAACTGTTATTGATGGCAGCCGTGAGTACCTGCTGTTTTAAACGCCTTAGTCTAGCAAGCCTGGTTTCTTCGTGTATGGTTCTAGGCTGGCCCTTTGGGTAAAGTTTAGTGAAAAGAATCAGCTTCTCCTGCCAGGAGAGGAGAATGCACACACCAGCACTGCTCCATTTTTCCTCTTGAAGGGACTCGCCTGAGTGAATCTCTTAGAAAAGGAAAGCTCTAGAGATTGCTAATTAGAATTGAATTTAAAACAAACAAACTCTCTTGTGTTAAGCTTCAAACATATTGGTTAGCTATCACACCACCTCTACTGATCCTGGCCCACACTGGAGCTTTTCAGGAATTTCTTTAAATTTATTCAGGTTTTCTTGTCCATCGCTGGTACTATTTTGTTAGTGGTTTTTGTTTATTTCTTCCCCCAACACACACACAAACCTGGGATTAAGAATGTTCAAGTGTACCTGTGAAACAGGGCAGAGGAGAATATACTGTTTGGGTATCTGAGTGTAAGAGGGACCATGGGGATTGTACCAGAAATGCCTTTGTCTGCTAAGCCTATGACCAAAGCTGGGAACTGAACATCTGGATTTTGTGAAGCATTATTTTCGAACTCTTTATATGTCCATTTTCTTTCCTAATTGAAACAGAAAGCACTGATGATGATAAAATTGTCAGTTATCACTGGGAAGAACTGAAGGGTCCTTTGCGGGAGGAAAAGGTTTCTAGTGATACTGCCATACTGACACTGACCAACCTGGTTCCTGGGAATTACACGTTCAGGTAGGTTATACCTGGACCTGTTGGCCAGCTCTCATCCCTTAAGAATAAAAGAATAAAATGTACAAGATTCCTGAAGTGTTAACCTGGTTTCCAAAAAAAAAAAAGAAGACTATCCTGTCCTTAAGCATCTTAAGTTTCTATCTCTTTTGCATTTCATTAAATTCCAGCCAGTGTTTTGTGTTCTGTTCTGATAATTATAACTCTTCACTGTTTTCACAATTTGTTTTTTCTCTTCAGTCTAACAGTAGTGGACTCAGATGGTGCCAGCAACTCTACCACTGCCAACCTGACTGTGAACAAAGCAGTGGATTATCCTCCGGTGGCGAATGCAGGCCCAAACCAAGTGATCACCCTGCCTCAGAATTCCATCACCCTCTATGGGAATCAGAGCACCGATGATCACAGCATTGTCAGCTACGAGTGGCTGCTCAGCCCTAACAGCAAAGGGAAGGTGATGGAGATGCAGGTCAGTGCAGGTCTCCTGTGCTCATCCTGGATTACTCATTGGCTGTTTTTTTTTAATAACCAGCCCATTTTAAGTGGCTGTTATCAAATATTTCTTAGAATCCTACAGAATAACCCTTTGTGCCAAGTCATGGGCAAACAGTGAAATGAACCTTTTGAGTTCAACTTTGGAGTATCAACTTTGCTGATACTAACCAGCCACTCCTCAGTCCCAAACAGTACGAAGCAGGAACTTGTTTCCATATAATCATTTTGATCATTATGAAGGTCGCATTTATGGAATAAGGAAGTCCATTAATTAGGTTCACAAAATTAGTGGTTTGACCAGTGTTCCATAGGGTGTTGCTTGGGTTGCTAACTATTGAATATCACAGGGTGTGTATAGCTGTGTGGCATTACTGTTATTTTGTTCCACAAGAGTGTCCTTGGTGCTGGGCATAAATTTGTGTGTGAGTGTCACACATGCTTAAGTAGCCCAGACCTCTGGTCCCACAGCAGGGGTTAATAATAAGCCCCTAGAATCTGCTGATAATGGTTGTTTTAAAAACATTCTTCAGATCTGTAATGATTGGTGTAAGGAATCTTCTCAGTACATTACTGTGTTTTCTCATAGGGGGTGAGGACACCAGTCTTACAGCTCTCTGCAATGCAAGAAGGTGATTACACTTACCAGCTAATAGTGACTGATTCTGCTGGGCACCAGTCCACTGCAGAGGTCACTGTGATAGTCCAGCCAGGTAAGCTGCCCTTCGCTGTTTTTGCCACTTCAATTCCAGCGTTTAGAGGTGAGCATCATTCTGTCAGCATATTCTAGATCTTGTATCTTTGTGTTTCTTTCAGAAAAGCTTCTAATAATGTCAATAGAACTGATCTGAACTCCTAACTGCTTTTTAACTCAATTTTTTCTGAGTGTTCTGAGAAATAATGGACAAAAAGTATACTAGGGATCTTGGAGAAGCTTCTTAATGCTGGGGGAGTAAGCTCCACCTTTTTGGCGTATGTGTAAAAAGGTATTGCAATCCTTTTTCAGAGAACAATAAGCCTCCAAAGGCGGATGCTGGTCCAGATAAAGAATTAACTCTGCCTGTGGACAGCACCACTCTAGATGGCAGCAAGAGCTCAGATGACCAGAAAATAGTCTCCTTTCTTTGGGAAAAAACACGGTGTGTATCATCTTCCAGACCGTTCCTCTGCAAGTATCTGGGTCTTTAATTTCAAACAAGACACACCACACTCTTTTGTTAAATCCTAGTCTCATCGGGCCTGACAAGCTTCACCACCGACTCGAATGAGACAAGGATTTATGTTTAACTGGAGAGAGGTGGAGTTTTTTCTCAAGCATTAGGCCTGATTCCCATTCTCAGTGTGGTTGTGACATGTAAAGGAGACCGGCTGTGCTTGAACTGCAGTGCTGTAATGTGGTCTTGATCTTATGAAGAGGCTGACTCTTGTAATCAAATAACAGCAGGGCTTTCTGACTTAATACTTTAGCAATATATTTGAAAGTGGCAGTGTTCTGCTGCTCAGACTCTAAATTCCATGGAAGTGCTTTAGGGAATTCAGGAAAGAGCCTAGGAGCAACTTGCAGTAGCTTTTCCTATTTGCTAATGCAAAAGTTTGTGTAAAGCTCCCATAAATACAGGAACTATTTTTGCTCTGTACCTTTTCTTAAAAGAAAAAGTTGGCTTATTACACAGTTCACATGAACCAATTTTGCTGAGAATTCTGATTTTTTTAAACACTACTTAAATGCAGATATCAGTGTTACCCTGGTTTAAAACAAACAAACAAAAAAATGCTAAATCACCAAATAGTGTAGTCCTTGTTCTGAATGCTGCACTTCTTTGATTTTCTTGCTGTAACTGAAGAAAATAATTTTGCTTTTTGTCATGGACATTTTATTTCCAGGCAGCTGTCTGCTTGCATCTCCATAAATTCTGCTTGAGCCTCGTGTTTGTTGTGAGGCTATCTCCAACAATCTGTACAAAGTTTAAACTCATCCTTGTGTACTTTGTTTAGGGGCCCAGATGGTGTCAAGCTGGAGAATGCAAACAGCAGCATTGCCACTGTAACAGGCCTTCAAGTTGGGACGTATGAGTTTACTCTGACAGTTAAAGATGAGAGGAACTTGCAGAGCCAAAGCTCGGTCAACGTTATTGTCAAAGAAGGTATGTCCAGACACACACAGAGCTGCCTAAAACCCAGGTTCTGTTTGAGTAGAGGTGAGCTTAGCAGGAATGGGTGAAGAATAATGCGCAGAGCACTGAAATAGCCTTCTGTAAGTTGGGGTCTACTCTTCTCTGGAGGAGTAGTGTCTTCGGCTTAATCCCACAGCATATAATTGCCCTTCTCTCCCCCAGGGTTAGAGAAGTATTTCTGGGTTGCAGTAGAGGTCTAAGGCAGCAGTTTTTTCATTGGGCATTACCAGATTTTCCTCCAACTGCTTTATTTCTGTTGCTTAGAGATAAACAAGCCACCTGTTGCAAAGATTGCGGGAAATGTTGTCATCACCTTGCCTACAAATACAGCTGAACTGGATGGATCAAAATCCTCTGATGATAAGGGAATTGTCAGCTACCTGTGGACCCGGGATGAGGGGAGCCCTGCAGCTGGGGTGAGTTTTCTTTTTTAAATGGCAATCTGCAGCATCATAGAAGTCAGTGAGAGGCAACTTCTGAGGAAATAAAAAGGTGATCAATTCACCCATTACCTTTTAGTGATACCCTTAAATATGGTGATATATCATGCTAGTTTGTGGCTTGGTTTCCTAATCTTTTTCTTTGCTCTGCCTTCCAGGAAGTCTTAAATAATTCAGACCATCATCCCATCCTTCTTCTGTCCAATCTGGTAGAAGGGACCTACACGTTCCATCTCAGAGTAACAGATGCCAAAGGAGAGAGTGATGTAGAACGGACCACAGTGGAAGTCAAACCGGGTGAGTCTGTTTCTGTGCTGTACCACATTTGCCTACAGTGTATTAGCAAGCCCTCTGTTTTTCTCGAGACAGTGTATCATAGAATCATATCGTAGATATGATTACACAGTTAGTGTACTGTGCTAAGTATGTACTGTAGACATAGCTCTATAATATCAAACATCAAAAGTTCTGGGGGAAATAATCATATTTTTATGTGGTTCTTGGAGGCTGGCTCTTGCCACTTAGAATTAGCTGTGACGGTCATAGACCTGTATCCCTTCCTACAGCAAGATTCTGTACTTCTGTGTTCAAAGCAGAAACCTTTTGGAAAGATGCTAGAAGCCTGACTTGTACCCAGACTGTTAATACAGATCTTTAGAACTTCTATTTATCTCATCTATTTCTCCCTAGATCCTAGGAAAAATAACCTTGTGGAGATCATTCTGGATGTTAACGTCAGCCAGCTGACTGAGAGGCAGAAGGGGATGTTCATCCGACAAATAGGGGTTCTGCTGGGGGTCCTCGACTCAGACATCACCGTGCAAAAGATCCAGCCATACACTGAGCAAAGGTAGGGTTTGTCCATGAATGTACAAGGAGGGGGAATGCTTAAGGGTTCGGTAAACAAAGGGCTGTTTTCTCTTGGGAAGCAGATTGGATAATCAGAACATGCAGAGATGTTGCTTGAAATTGATATTCCTGCTTGCTTAGGTCAGAGGAGGCATGTTGCCAAGCAGGTCTTGGCTATCTTTTCCATCTGGAGATGGTGCATTGTCCTCAGAGCTCTTCTCTGCTGTTAATGCCTTTGCCCCACAGATCTGTAAAATAAGAACTAATCTCCTTTGTTTATGAGGATTGTGAGGGCTGTCTGAAGGAGGTTCTACAACTGATTTATAACTGGACAAATAATAGGGCTTGATAAAGGAGTAGCTCAGTGAAAGGTAGATGCCACATGAGAGCAGTGCACAGAGCTGGTGCAGCAATGCCCTCAGCAGTAGCTTTGCATGCCAGCTTTGTAGTTTTATATTGGCTTTACTGCCTGCACAACTCGAATGTAAAATGAAACGTTGGAAACCACTGTAATTGTTGTTTGAACAGAAAACAAAAACTTGGTTTGGGTTGTGACGTAGCTTAAAATAAACTACAGCTGGTCTCTTCTAAACAACTGGAAATCTGCATATAGACAGGGCTGTAGGCCAGGGTCCTGTTGCCTGCCTGGATCTGCTCAACTTCAAGCAGAGTAACCAGCAAGGCATACAGAGAATGGTTCAGCCCAGCTGGATCCTGTTGATGCTGCTTTGGCATTAAAGTACCTGGTTAAATTCAGCTTTTCACCTCTGTAGAAATGATTGGTCTGGGAAATTCACAATTTTGCAGAAAACTTCAGCAACTAGTTCTGAAATGTCTTTTTAGTACATATCTATGTACTTAAAGCAGTTCATCATTACCATAGGTATATTTGAGGATGCCTGAATGTGAATTTGAGGGCATGGCAACTAAATTATCAAGGACAGGGTGATAATCTGTTGAAATAAGCGCAGTATTACACTTAAAACTACTCCACTTTTACTAAAAATTAAGGTAAATGAAGCACTGAGGAAAAAAAAAAATTGTGACATGTTTAAAATCATGCAGCAAGCCAGAAATAAGTCTGCAGTTATGCTTCAGACTTTCCTGAGTTCAATAATGTATTGATTCCTTCATGCCTGTGTTGCCTGCTGTAGCAGTAAAATCAGAATTCATTGTCCGTGCAAACCTAAAGAGCTCAGAACAGAAGAGCCAGCACTTTCTGTTTTCAGTATTACCTTTCTATCTCTGCCATGACCAGACCAGTTGCCACTGTTCTTCCACTGAAAAAGACAAGTAAGGGATTCTTGCAATTAACACTTCATCTATGTTTATTAAGTAGACAAAAGAGTGGGAAGTGTGATAAAAGAGCAGAGGTTATTTTCTGACAGATGGCTTTAACATCACATTTTTGCCTCAACTATCAAAGTAACTTGTA
Source organism: Anas acuta (assembly GCF_963932015.1). Lineage (NCBI taxonomy): Eukaryota > Metazoa > Chordata > Aves > Anseriformes > Anatidae > Anas > Anas acuta. The sequence goes on from NC_088999.1 coordinate 6,406,131, forward strand.
CTTTTTAAAAAGATCTTTTTCCCCCAGCTGCTGTTGACTCACTCACAAGATCAGTGGTAATAATAAACCTAAAACATTCAGTTATCCCTTTGTGAATCTGAAGGATACCCAGAGCTCTGCAAGGCTTGGAAGCCTAGGGGAGCAAGTTCTTCTATTATAAAATTCATGCCTTTAAAGATGGAGAGTGCAGCAACCTCTGTACCAGTACTGTGGTGTTGTTTTTTTTTCTGTCTCTAACCCTGCATTTAAAGTAAGCTTTGCAAAAGATTGTAAATCTTCATTATTTTCTCTGTTGTTGGAGCTCTGTGCAGAACAGTTAAATGAGCCCATGACTTCCATGGGTCATGAGGTCTAAGGATCCCAGAGTGAGGGAGGAGATTATGAAAATGGGAAGACCAGAAAGTTTGGGTAATTCCATATTTAGTGTGAACCTACAAAGATATGCTTGGAGATGTTTGAAACTAGGCTTGACAAAACCATTATCAGACTGAAGAACAGTCCAGCCCTAGCTTTCAAAGTTTGTTCAGATCTGATGTCCTAAAGGGACACCTACTGTGTGACCAGGCTTACCATATTGCTTTCAAGAGAGAGCCAGAAGTTTGACTTTGAGATAAATTAGAGATTCTGAGCAAGCCCCTCTAAAGACAAAGAGGGGAGAATGGTTCTCTGCCTGATGTTTGGAGAAGTAGCAGATAATCATTTTTTTTGTCTGACTTCCAGCACGAAGATGGTGTTTTTTGTACAGAACCAGCCTCCCCATCAGATATTCAAAGGACGAGAGGTAGCCTGGACACTAAAAAATGAACTACGGAAACAGCAGTCAGACTTCCTCATCTTCCGGGCACTAGAAATTAACACAGTCAGTAAGTAAGAGTTGCTGTTGTATGAGCTAATGTCTTTTCCCCTTGTCTTAGACATTTGCAAGAATATGGGCCTTCATCTGTGCTGAACACACCTCTGTGTGCATACACACACACTCTGGTAGCTTTTATATCTTACTAAATTGGAAGCAGTAAAGTAAATCCATTAGACTACGAATTAATCAATCAATTATTTACCAGTTGCTTACGACTAGTCACTATTTATCTTGTGTAATGTACAAATGTCACTTGTAATGTTGCTGGGAAGATGGGAATTCAGAAAATCAAAAGCAGATTGTTACTTTTGAAACTAAACTACAGTGTTAATGGAATAACACTTTGATTGGCTTTTGAAGGTCACAAAACTCTAAGTTCTTAAAGTCCAGTTCTGTTTTCATGCTGTGATTCATGATCACTTTAAAGAATCTGTTTCTTGTAGTCTGTCTCACAGACTGGCTTTGAGTTTGAAAGTCAAAACCTTTTTTAAAAACATTTACTTAACAAATATACAAATTCAGAGACTTTTACATCACAATCATGATCTTATTAGGCGAAATTTTCTTAGCATGTTGTGTGGTGTGCTACGTTGCTTGTGAAGCAGGAGTTTTCAGACTTCTCTGCAATTGGTCATATTGAACTCTGTTATCCCATTTTTGCCTCATGTGTGAGTCATTTAGTTCACCTTGCTGGTTTTGGTCCCTAGCGTGTCAGCTGAATTGCTCTGAGCACGGCCGCTGTGACTCCTTCACCAAGCGCTGTGTCTGCGACCCGTTCTGGATGGAGAACCTCATCAGGGTGCAGATGGGGGATGGCGAAAGCAACTGTGGTATGTCAAATCTCCCTGGTGTTGTTCACCTTTAGGAGGCAAAAAGTGAAGCCTGAGGTGTGCTGAGTAACAGCTACCTGCTTTCTCCCAGTATCTCTGACATCATGCTCACATGAGGAGATGGTTCCTGTCCTGGTCACACTAACCTTATCTTTTGGGCAGGAAATATTTGATAGGGAAGTGACTCCTCTTCAGAACCTTTTGGAGTGCACTCACTAAGAGTTGAGTCTATTCTCAGTGTATAAATCGTGCCCCTTTTCTATTGTGACCCTATAAGGCCTTTCCTGTCACAGGAAAGCAAATTTTGAAAAACAACACGCATTGAAAAAGGCCTTTTAGGAAAAAAAAATAGGAAAAAAAAAACACCTTGTGCAGTGGATCTGCACACTGGATCTTAAGCCTTTGGCTTCCGTAGGTGAGTTAGTGATCCCGCCAGTGATAGATAGTAACTTCTGCAAAGGGTCAGGCCTTTCTTTTTTTCTTTCTTGAGAGCAGCCAGCTAAAGAGCGTGCTCTCAACTGCGTGAGTTGCCAAATCGTCTTTATCTCTGCGGTGTTTTGCTTTCAGAGTGGAGTGTGCTGTATGTGATCATTGCATCGTTCCTCATTGTGGTTGCCTTTGGAATCTTATCCTGGATGGTGATCTGCTGTTGCAAGAGGTGGGACTGAGGTCATAACCTTCTCTGTGTCTGTGCTTCAGAGCCAAGTAGCTGCATTAGGAGGTGAAAGAGATTGAAACCCATAGTCCCAGCAGGTTGGCTGCTTAGCCCTGTGATGTTAGTTTTTGTCACTTGGTGTTTGAACTGAAACACTGCGTCCTAAAACTCTGGGTTCAGTTAAGAAGTGAGACTTGGATTAGCCTGTAAATGTGCAACTAAAAGCAGTGTTTGTGTTTTTAATGTTTTGCTTTCTGTTATTAACATAATCGGAAATAAGCAAGTACTTTGAAGATTGGTGTTTTTTTTCTTATGCCTTTTTTTTTTGAAATAAACTGCCTCTTAATTCTTTTTCTTCCTTTTTCTTCTTAGACGAAAAGGAAAATCCAAAAGAAAAAGTAAATATAAGATTTTGGATGCAACGGATCAAGAAAGCCTGGAGTTAAAACCAAATCCCAAAGCAGGTAAAACATGAGAGGGAAGAGCTCAGCATTTCCAGAATGCTGACTAAGAACACTCTTCCTCAGTGGAATTAAAAATCACAGAGTGAAACAAACATGATGTTAGGTACTGACAGACGAGTCTCAGAAGATCTAAGAGCTTGTTTCTGATCAGTAGACAGGGTATTTAGTCGTTATCTAACTCCTTGGTTTAAAAATTGGGGCTGAAATTGGTATAGTCTTGATGTTTCCACTTTCTGTCACAAAGCAGATAAATGTAAGCAGTTCAGAGACCGGCCTGATCCAAGAAGTCCAAAACTGAGCGTTGACTGTAGCTTCTCTTGCTCTGAAGTTTTTCTTTTAGTCCTGGTACTTTGTTTTAGTCAGTTTGCTTCCTGCCAGTATGCAATTCCTTGGCAAGGCTTTTTAGCTAAGCATGAATTCAATGTTATTAAGCATTTCACCAAACAACATGAAAATTCTTGGTGGCCTGAAGAGACTGGTGTTCATTTCTGCCCCAATATTCTCCCACCCCAAATTACTTGTTCTTAAATGTGTCCATTTTTGTCCTTGTGGGCACAAGGCTCTGAAAGTTTCACATTTTAGCTCATCCTTTAATTTTTCGTAGAAGCAGATGCCTATCTCAGGGGAGAGACCAACGAAGTCCCCAGTGCTCTATGTGGTTACCAGCCCATCGGCCCATTCCAGAAAGGCAATCGCTTGTCTTCAGTGTTCTTAGCCAGCACTTTCGTGCTGCATTGCTGTCCTAGAGAGGGCTTGTCAGGTGCTTTGCAAAGATCACTGAGTTATTTCAGGCTGGAGTGTTTTTGCTGCGATTGTATCTGATACCTGAACTGAGCCATTGTCACCTGCTGATTGACCAGGAGAGGAGGGAGAAGTGGGAGAGTATACACAAAGCACAGCCCCACCAAATGCTTGGGCAGTGCTTCAGCTGCTGAAATAAGCCTTTAGAGTAAGAGTTAAGTCCTGTTTTTAAGAGGAGGGGTTGTAGGTAGGGGAGAGGGTTTTGTAGCCATTCTAATTAACTGCACGTGGAAAATAGTCCCTGGTCCTTGTTTCCTAGAGGAAAATAATTGCTTATCCTAGTATTATCCCGTTTAGTGGTGTTCCAGGAAGGTGAACAGTGCCTAACGACAGCAGTGGAGGGCATTGCAGTGACAGAGCTGAGCAGATAATTCCTCTGAGAACTGGGCCATCCCAACTGCATGAAGAAAAAACGGGTGGATTTCCCTCCCTTTGCACCCAACTGCTTTAATCTGACCATCTGTCACCCCGCACAGAAGAGCCCCACTGTTAAATAAAGGGCTCATTGTTCTGCAGTCGGTAGCAAATGTGCCTCCACCATTTGCTCTCTGGTAACTAAACTCATCCTGCCTCTTCCAAGGCTGGCTGCTGACTAAAGTCTTTTTGCCTGCTAGATACGTCCAGGGAGCATTCTGATACCAGGGGAAATGTTGCATTTCTCCATTAAGGAAAAGCTAAATTTAAATATTTCCACAGCTGACAATATCAGTAAACGTCTCTCTCCTGTCCTTGTGCATTAATCTAAATTCAGCCCGTTAATTTATTTCCCTTTGCAGGAAAGAGGAGCGAGATGAGAGTAGGGAGGGTGGTAAGAATGCAGCAATCTTTTCTTGCACACCTGCGTGTTCTCTTTACCAGAGCCGTTAGCCCTCAGAGAGCTTTCTAGACAATGCCCTCAAGCAAGGTCAGGGAGACAGAGATCCCACGAGTTCTCCTCGCAGCCCCTTCTGGTAATGTTATTTGTTTCCCTACCCATTTGTTGTGCTGTGCACTATCTGGAAATGTCTGCGTGACCTCTGTCACACCAGGGTATCTGAAGCAGGATCACTTCATCTTCAGGTTCAGCATTTGAGGGAATAGTGACGGACACAGGGAAGTCTGATCAAGCTGCCCCCTTGACGTGACAGGAACGTGACTCTTAGAGGGGGAATGGAGTTAAATTGTGGTGTTTGACCAGTGGTAAAGGTCGTTTTAACCTGGGAATCTCTCTCCTTCAAAGGTGGCAGACAGAAAGCCCAGGTCCTCAACACTAGCCTGATGCACTCCGAGTCTGAACTGGACAGCGATGAAGCCATCTTCACATGGCCTGACCGTGAGAAAGGGAAGCTGCTCCGTAGCCAGAACGGCTCCTTGCGCAATGGACAAGTGACACTAAAACCCAAGAACCAGAGGGAGGAAATCCTATAGCTCCCTTTAGGTGGCCTTTTGCTGGAGCTCAGTGGGAAAGAGAAGGCCACTCCCGTCCCTATTCTGCAAGGGCCTTTGGAGGCCAGTTTGGTTAGGACAACAGCTGCTAACTTGTTTCACAGAAAATAACTCTGTTTTTGCGGGTTTCTTTTCATTCAGTTAAAACTGGTTGTACTTGAATTTGAACTCCAAGGGAAATCAAAGGGAGAAGACAACTGTGAACCGCAGATGAAGCGTCAGAAAAGACAGAGCTGGCATCTGGAGCGCGGCAGGACAGAACCACTTGGAGCAACTGTGAATGTGCAGGACCCTCCTCGCCCACCTCAGACTGCAGCAGGGAGACACCTGTGGACTTCCAGGTCACCTGCCTTGGAAGCTCTTTGAAGAAGGAAGGTCAAGGCTGTGCTCTGAGCTCCCTCCCGGCTCCAGTAGCCCGCCACAAACTACTCCTGCTGTCAGACAGTTCTGTTTTCTTTTACTCCCACCTTCCCTAATGGTTTAAGCACTATTTTAATTTAGATTTGTCCTTTCACATACACTGGCTGCTTTTGGAGCGTAGAGTAGGAGGAACCTAAACGCTATGGTCACAATCCATCAGCTTGCAGTAGGGGAGAGGGTTTTGTAGCCGTTCTAAATAACTGTTAGGCTTTTCTCCCTGGGAGTGTTGACGCAGTGGCTGTTCAGAGGTGGAAAAGCTGACCTGCCTGTGGTAATTAGCTAGGCTGGGAGCCCCCCTCCTGCAGCAAGCTGTCCTGGTGGATACCAGAGAAGGGGTGGGACACTCGCCTTTGGTACACTTGCTTAATGGCTGACTTAATCCCAAAGCCATGAGGTGTAGTTCAGCAGCATTTTCTGTTGGTCCCTAAGCCCTCCATGAGTCTGGACAACAACTGTATCCCAGTTATGAAATGCCATGCGTTGTTTTTTTTTTCCTTAAAACTTGCACAACCCAGGCAAATGGGGTTTGGTGTCTTCAGTTCCAAGCAGCTGGCTCTTCCCTCTGGCCGGCAGCTTAGTGGCCTCGTGTCACTACAGCTGCACAGCCCTGTGTGCTCCCGTTACAGTGCGCAGTGCATTTGGTGTCCTGTACTCAGTGGAAAAGGGAATTCTCAGTACCGAGGGGCACCACACGGTGAGTGTCAGCAGCCGGGGGCTGTATTTCTCTGCTGCTTGAACTCTGGGAAAGGCCTTGCTGGGAGCCAGGTGTCGGTGGTCCTTTCCCATACCTGCTTCTTTATCTCACTGTGCTGCTTTCATGAGTTGCACCCCTGTCCTCGGGCAGAAATCAACCTCTTACTGGCATGAAGGATGCCGCTGCTCCTCCACGGATGGGTGGGCAGTTTATTGCCTTTCTTTGTGTTTAATTTAAAAACTGGAAACTCATTTCATTGGCTTTTTTTTTTTTTGAGCTATGAAAGCCAAAAGGCTTTAACTTCCTCAGTTGTATTTATATTGCTGCACTACTGATTTGTGTTGAGCAAGATGAAGATTAAACACTATTGAACGCGAGGGAACGTCCCCTCGCTGAATGTAGTCGTGGCTGCTGCTAAGTTTATTTTGCTGGGCAATCAGCTCTCCTCAGGCACCAGAGCTGGAGCCAGGCACTCTCCCGAGGAGTCCCAAGTGGGGCAACAGCCTTGTGCCCTCTTGCCTGCACCGGGACGGGGTTTGCCTCCTGCTTGCCTGCGTCACAGCCGAGGCCACCCTCTGGTTTGTGTCTGTCTGGCGTGCAGCACCAAGCATTCCCTGCCCGTGCTGCTCCTCCTGCACCCGCTCTCACAACTGCTCCTTCCCCAGGAGCCTGCCCCAGACCACACACGGGGATGTCCTGAGAGCAGGACGCTGCTCTCCTTGCTGTGCTTTGAAGGGTCGCAGCCCAGTGCTTGGCTGGAGCCCTCGCTGCCAGCCCGCTCCCGGCCAAACACTCAACCCTTGGGTGACGCCACCCTCTGAGGCATCGCCCTGCGTTTGGACGTGAGACGAGCAGGCTGCAAGAAAACGAGGTTGGGAGGCTGCAGGGATTAACCAGATGTGGTCCTGGGACTGTGCCTGAAATCGCTCCACGCCGTTGGACTCGGCTGTTTCTGGGGCACGTGCGTCTCACGTCTCTTGCTCCTGTCTGTCCCGGGGAAATCCCCTCTGCAGGGAGCCAGCGCTGCTTGCAGTGGTTCGGGCGTTCCGTGCTGCAGAGATCAGAAACCCTCGCAGGAGATGCAGCGTGTGCATTCAAGCAAGTCTGGCTTCCTATTACGGAAGAGGGAAGAATTAAAGGCTGTGCAGCTGCTACTCGCCAGCACCTTTGTTTAGCTGAGGTTCGCTTTGTTCTCACACTGCACCGTGCGGAGACACCTTCGGGTTGAGGAGCTTTAGGCAGCTGCCAGCACCACCCCGTGCAGGAGAGCCCTCGTCTGCCTCCGTGAAGGTTTTGCAGTGGGCTGTGGCATCCCCTCTGCCCTGAGCCCTTTGGTTAGGACAGGCTTCCTCCCTCCTTAACCATTTGTCACCACCAAGTGCAGGCTGGTGACGGGGCACTGCCCGAGCTCCCCTTTATAATTCTGGCTCGGTGCCACCCCTCCCCGAGCCCTCTTCCCCTCGGTGCTTCTGAGCATCCCTCTGCAGCACCATGAGGGGGGGACCCTCCGGAGCTGCAGGCGGTAACTTTTGGCACGGGAGACGGGGCAGGCTGCTTCGGTGCCCCATTAACGCAGCCCTTCCAAGGTGTGTGCACGTAAAGCAAACGTGTTCAAAACCCTTCGCCCCCGTAGCATCACCGATCTCATCGCTCATTTGTTACCCAAGCACCGTGGTCCCGCTCTGACCTTGCACGGGGAAGGTTTCTGCATTGCTATGCATTTTGATTTCACAATTAGAGACGCTGGCTACAAGTCACCCATGTGTGGAAGTTAAAAGCTGAGACATCTGTTAGATGAACCGGCAGAGTCGCTTGATTTTATTTTCTTCTTTAACACGAATGAACTTCAAACACTTGCGAAGATGTTTGAGGCAAACGTCGCGATCTAGTTTTAAAATAGTTTGCTCTTAAATCTTTTCTTCATTCCTCTGCGTAGCGGCGGGCTGCCCAACCTGTCTGAACTTTGGTTTAACGGCGTTTGATTGCAGCATTACTTGGATCAAGACTAAAAAGTACCTTTTTTTAAATAAAACGTTTCTTGCAAATAAACGGGGAAGATGTTTTGCTGCTGCTCACCTTGCTTCTTTCTCCAGTTTCAGCTGCGGGATGGGTCCTAATGCAACCACTGCCCTTCCTGGGCAGGAGCTGGGAGTTCCCTCCTCATCCTCAGGGGCTGGGTGATGCTTTAGGGGCCGTGGGTGCAGTGCCACAGCTCAGCCTGGGGCTGTTCTCCAACATCCAGAGGGGTGTGGGTCTGTTACTGGAAAGCAAAATAGCATCAGGGCTCAAGCTGCACCTACACCAGGGGTAGGTGTTCCTCCGAGCGAAGCAGGGGAACATTTATGAATTAGTGGAGCCCTTGAAGGAGATACCAAGGCTGCTCCTTCCTACACCAGCCTCTGGCCTCCAGCGCCTTCCCCGGTGGGATGCAGCCGTGGTGCTTGGGGAAGAGCGGGTGCTGAGCACCACGGGGAGCTCAGGATGGGGGATCCGGGGTTGGAGCTGCTGGTGTAATCCCAAAGGGACTCACCCTGGGAGATGGCACCCACTATGGGGGGCTCCGGGGTGCTGGGACCCCTCCAGGGTGCCCCAGGGGGCTCTGCTTGTGCCCCTTCCCTGCTGTCTCCATCCTCACACGGAGCCTCAGAGCAGCCCCAGGTCTGTTATTGGGGCCTTGCAGGCACAATCCAGGGCTCCCCGGCCCTGCTCGTCCCTCCCCATGCGGCACCTTGCCTAGGAGGAGTTAAAAAAATAAAAAAATAAAAATAAAAAAAAAGAAGAACCCTTTATGGAGCTCAGGAGGAGAGCACTTTTTTTTTTTTTTTCTTTCTCTCCGCGCATATTCTCACCCCTCTGCCCGTGCTGTCCTTGTTATGACCATGTGAATTTGGCACCGCTCCTCCGTGCCTTCCTGCCATCAGGATTCCCCGAATTGCTGCTGCTTTCCCTCCTCCAGCCGGGCTCTCCCGGGGCAAGGTCAGCGCCTGGCCCAGCCCGGGGCTCCCAGAGGTGTCAGCGGGACTTGAAGGTGGCTGAGTGCACGTCCCTGCTGCCAGGCACCGAGCCTGGGGTGCTGCTGGCCCCGCGGGTTCATTATCGGATTTTTTATTGCATGTTTTGGGGAAAATTTGTCCGGCTCAGCACGGGACCTCCCACAGCATCCCCGCTGCAGGCACATCCCCTTGCTCCCGCTGCCGCCCTGCAGAAGCAGGGTTCCCGGGGGCACCGGGGGCTGCAGCCCCAGGCCTGGCCAGCCCCACGAGCACCATCCCTCCATCCGTCTGTCCATCCGTCCCTCCGTCCGTCCGCACGGGGCCCTGTGCTCCGAGTGAGTCCGTCTTTCCATTGTTCAAACAATCCCTTTTCCACACTCGCTGCCAAAGCCTCCCCGCTCGCTCCCGCACGCGCCAGTATATTTAGCTGCCTCTAAGCCTCTACCTTTCCTTATATAGGAGAGGCCAAACGAATTTCGCACTCTCATTATTAATAGCCTGAGAGGAGCTCTTAGGAGGCTGCCAAAAATAGCAGGCAAACAGAGCGCACCCGGGCCGGGGAGGGCGCTGGGGCAGGCGGGGAGCCGCCGGGGAGCGCCGCGGGAGGGATGCCGTGGGGCTGCCTGGCTGCCTTCGCCCTTTGGTGGCCAGGACGAGGTGTGTGTCCCCGCGTCCCCCCCTGCTCCAGGGACCGGCTGCACACAGAGGTAGGGTGGGGGGATGCGGGGGCGCGGGGTCCCGGGGTGGGCAGCACCTCTGCACTGCTCCGGACCCTATAAAACTCCTGCGTGGGGTGTGGGTGGGTGGCACAGGGCAGCCGGGTGTCCCCATGCCCGTGGGGTCCCCAGGGAGCTGTGTGGCTGCAGCAGTGACAGGTTTCACCCTCCGAGCCCCCCCAGCCGCTGCTGGGCCCAGGAGAGGCGTTGTGGGTGCTCCGGGACCCCCGCTGTGCGCCCAGGGGATGCGGGGCAGGAGGTGGAGGTGGTTGGTGCCCGGCCCGGGAGGGAGAGGTTTGGCAGCAGGGAGCACCCCCGGTGCCTCCCCGCATCCATCAGCCACGTGCTGGGGGCACCGAGCCCAGGATGGGGCACAGGAGAAGGGGGCTGCGGGGTGCCCCAGCGAGCCGAGGGGCTTCACCTGCACCCGGAGGCATCCGCAGCCCGGGCAGGGGCTGCCTTAAATCCCTCCCTTCCTCCCTCCCTCCCCGGCGAGGAACTTCTCCTGCTGAACTGGAGGATGCTGCAAGCTCCTGCGGACGAGCTGGAGGAGTCCTGTGGCAAAGTCAAGGCGAGCTGGGAAGCGGCGTGCTCCTGCTGGGGGACGCGGCACCCCATGGCCACCGGAGCCCAGCCCCGGCCGGTGTCACCTCCAGGACTGTAAGTGGCCGCAGGGAGCTGGTGGGCGCGGGGGCTGCGGGAGGCAGCGGGGGTCTCCCCGCCACCAGCGTTTAACCTTCAGCGAGCTCGGCTGGAGCTGAGCCCCGCTCGGGCTGGGGATGCCGCTGCTGCTCGCGGCCCCTGCGCTCGGCTGCTCGCAGCAGCTCGGGCAGGGAGGGAGGGCAGAGGCTGAGGGAGGGCAGAGGCTGCAGGGTTGGGGGTCCCCACAGCCCCCCAGCCTTGGAGCAGGTGGAGGTGGAGGCATGGGGATGGCAGCGAGCTCGTGGTGGGGTTGAGGGGGGCGGTGGGGCACCCCCTGGCCATGCATTGGGGTGGGATGGGATGGGATGGGATGGGATGGGATGGGAGGGAAGGGATCCCCACCTCGCAGCCCCGTGTGCGGGGTGCTGGGCACACCGGGGCACCACAAACCATGCGGCCGCAACCCCGAAGTGTGCGGTGCCCACGAGTGAAGCTGGGGACCGGGGGAGCTCCCCAAAACCCCCCTCTGGCAGCTCGCCCACCTCTCACTCGGCTGCAGAGGCCGAGGGGGGGGCTTGCCCCGTGCTGGCTGAGCCGGGGCAGATGCTGAGCGCTGAAACTTGGCCAGGCCGCCGCCAGCGAGCGGCTGCAGAGCGCGGCCGGGCACGCGGCTGGGGCAGAGCGTGGAATAAAGTCGCTTCCTTTTATAGCCAGGCTGGGGCTGTTCGGTGCCGTGCGAGCGCCTGAGCCACCACGGCCACCCCGGCACCCCCCCGGCTCCGCTGCCAACCCCTGCGGGGCCGTTCGTCCCCGTGCCTGGGGCTGGGAGCTGCTCCCGGAGGGGTGCAGGGCCTGGGGGCTCCGGGCAGGATGGTTTTGAGCTGCCCAAGGGGCTGCGTGCGGCCCTCCAAGGTCACCGGCAGAGCCCGGGTGAGGGCTGCGGGGCTGTGCCGTGGGCTGGAGCCGGGAAGGTTCCCCCGGGGCCGGGGCACCTCAACGCCGCAGTGCTGGGAGAAATGCCCAAGGGCAGCCCAGGCGGCTGGAGCCGAGACGGGGGCCGGGATGTGAGAGCCCTGCGCCTGCAGCCTGGGTGTGGGGGCTCAGCGCCGGGCAAAGCCACGGGCTGAGAGCTCCCACTGCGCCCCAAGAGCCCTGCGGGAGCCCCAACATCCCAAAGCTGCAGGGCAGGTGGAGCCCGAGGGGTTAAGCGGGGACATCTCTGCAGTGTCCAGCCGCTGGACACCCGCTCTGTCGAATTTTTGAGGGAAAAGGGGTGCTGCTGCAGCCGGACACCCTCTGCCCCAGCATTGCCGTGAGGCTGGGGACGGGGATCCCAAAAGCCGTGTCCCTGAGGTTCCCCAAGACCAGGGGACAGCCACGGGGCAGCCCCAGGACACCAGCAGAGCATTGGGGGGCACCACGGCCGTGCTGGCAGCTGCCCCCCACCCCGCAGCGAGGGCTGGAGGTTCCGGGGGCCACCGAGCAGCCTCATCTCTGCCTGCGGGTGTCGCGAGTGGGGCCGGCGCCTGCTTGGCACCCACCGGCTCCTTGCAGAGCTGCAGTGGTCACAGCGCTGAGTCACGGCCCTGCTGGGCCTCCCCCAGCCCCTGCACCCCTCGTTTGCCCTCCCCAGTTGAGTCACCCCCCTCCTGGGACTGGTCCCAGCATTTGCACCGCTCCAGCTCCCAGTTTAGGGGTAGGAAGGTCACCGGGGTCAAGGCGTGGATGGGCTGCTCTGACACTTGTCCCCTCCATCGCCCTGCCCTGGCCATGCTGTGTGGGGGCCACTGAGCCCCCCCAGGACCCCTTCAATGGTCTCCAACCCCAGGGACCTCCACCAAACCCCCCCACCAGTTATTTCCTCTCGGCCCTCCCCTGCCTGCTGTGCCGGGCTGTGGTTTGGGGGCGCAGAGCACCAGGACCCTACAACCTTCTCCTGGCCTTGCAAGGAGCTGGGCAAGGAAAGGGGGGGTACAGGGGGGTGCAGTCCCCTCCTGACCTGGCCATAAATTGCAGAGGGAGGGGGCCAAAAATACTGCTTTGGTACCCAGGGCTGCAGCAGGGTGGGCAGCGGGGAGGGGGCCGGGGCAGCGCAGGGTGCTGGGGTGCTGCAGGGGGGTGCAGGGTGCTCGGGGGGTGCAGTTGATCCATCCTGGCCCAGCACAACAGTAGCAAGGAGAAGGGGGGGGCTGCCAAGTCCCAGAGCTGATGGGGGGGGGTCCCCTGAAGCACCCTGGGCACCCTCACCCCACGTCCCCGGCTTCCCCAGAGGGTTGGAGCTGGCCCCCAGTGGGGATGCTGGGGCTGGGGGCTTCTCCCTGCCGCCTCTCCCTCCCAACCCTACATACTTCTTCATATGCCCATATGGAGTCGGCCGGCGTTATGGAATGTTAAGAAGTATGTATTTTTGGGCTGGGACCCCCACGCCGGGATCCCGGTGCTGGCGTCAGCCCCCGGTGGCACCTCCGGAGAGAAAAGTGCGTCCCTGGGGCTGGTAAAAAGGAACCAGATCAACTTGCAACTGGATTTGGTCCCCTTCAACCAGCTGCGGTGGCGCACGGGCTACGTAACTCGCTTCGTCCCCACGGACCGGTGGCACGAGCGGCGTCCTGGAAGGCAGCCAGACCCACAGTGCTGGGGTAAGGAGTGGGGAAGGGGCCCGTGGGGGAGCGTGGGGGGGTGGTGGTGGTGAAAAAAGGTGGTTTTGCGGTCTTTTTTGAGCTCCCAGGTGCCGCGAGAGCTGGGCACAGCAAGGGTTAAGCAGCGGGACTAACCCAGGGAAACTCGGGGAAAATAAACCAAAGGGACCGATTTCCTAGAAATCCACTTCCCCTACGTCACCGCTGCCTCCCCTGCCAGGCAGCGAGGCGCAGCCCAGCGCTGGGCACCCTCCGAGCAGATCGGGGGAGCAGGGAGGGGAACCCCACCGTGGGTTTTTGGGGGCTGAACCCCTCTTTAGTGGGGAGGAAAATCAGGGCAGAAAGCAAGGGCTGCTCTCCCCGCTGGGCTGGGAGAAAATGCAGGGTCCCCATGCGCAGCCTCCCGGCACCGTAGGGGATGCCCAAGGGGAGGCAAGATCTGGGGGGGCTGCTCGCCCTCAGGGTGCCCCAGGGGTGATGCTCCCCCAGGCAATGGGGCACACGGGGGGGCTGGGCTGGGGCTGACTTCTCCTCCTCTTCCTCAGGAGCATCGGGAACCCTCACGGCTCTCAGGGTTGTGTCTCAGCTGCCGGGGCTGCCATCGGGTCCCTCCTTCACCTTCCCCTGCCCAGTTTTGTTGCTGAGCACAGCCACATAGGAAAAGGGGATCTCCCTTTGGCAGCCGGGGTCAGCTCTGCTGCCCGGGTCCCCTCCACGCTGCGTGAGCTCCCCCGGCTCCTCGCAGAGGGAGAACTGAGGACGTCCTGGCCTGCCCGAGCACCTCAGCAGCTGCCCTCACCCTGCTGCGTCACGCGTGTGGCTTTCCTACTGAAACCGAAACCATGTCAGTTCCTGAGAAAAAGCTGGAAATTAACCAAAACAAACCGGCCTCCTCCTCCTGTGCCGAGATGTGATAAGTGTGGGGTGGCCCCGGAGCGGTGCTGGGTAGGACTGGACGCTCCCTGCGCCATCTTTTATCTGTGTTATTGGTGTGCTGAGGGCAGACGGGCACTGCCAGCACAGCAGCAGTCCTGCAAGCACAGCAGCAGGTACAGTGGGTCCTAGGGGTGGAGGGAAGCCTGCAGGAGGTGGTGGAACAGGGAAGCCATCAGTCCTGCAGCATCTTCTCTGCCTGGGGGTGAGCTCTGCCCACTCTCAGTGACTTTTTCTTTTCTTTCTTCCTTCTTAGCCATGGTAATTATAGGAATGATTGTGGGGGCCACCATTGGAGTAGGTAAGTTTCTGGCCCCCAACTTGGCCACGGCGCACCCGTGTCATGGGGTGGGTGAGCAGAGCTCACGGGCAAGGGCTGCCCCGTGCCTGGGCTGGGCACCCAGCGAGGCTTCAGCCGGGCTCTGGTGTGCTGGGGAACCCGTCACCAGCCACTGCTGAAACCCTGCACGCCTTTCCCCTTCTCCCTGGGGATGGTGCGTCCCCGACCCTGTGCCCCACAGCCCCCACTCTTTGCTCTGACACCCCGTCCCCTTGGGATGGGACCTGGCATGCGGGTAGCAGATGTGTCGGTGTCCCCCCTGCAGGACTGGCATTCTTTGGTGCCCCGGCAGTTGTCTCTGTGCTGGGGTTTAAGGCGGGCGGCATCGCTGCAGGGTCCATAGCTGCCAAGATGATGTCGGCGGCTGCCATAGCCAACAACGGAGGAGTGGCTGCGGGCAGCATCGTGGCCGTGCTACAGTGGCTCGGTGAGTGGTGGGGTGCTGAGCTGCACTGGGACCGTGCCTGGAGGGTTGCACATGCAGGAGCAATAGGGTTGTGAGCTCAGCTTGCTGCAGAGCCTGTGCCCTTCAGTGCATCCTTGGCTTTATTCACCCAAACCCATGGGGAGGTGATAGATCCTTGGTGTGCTAGGAAGAGTCAGGGCTTGCTGGGATATGGGACCCCATGCTGAAGACTTGGGCCTGAGCAGACATTTGTCTGCTCTTCTGCCAGGAGCGCTTGTGTCCCTTGGGAGCTCTGGTCATTACCAGAAGGGAGAGCTGGAAGGGCTCGGCGGTGCTGAGGGAGCAGAGCCCCTGCATGGTGGTGAACTGGCATGGCTCAGGAGAAGTCCTCGGTTCTCTCTGTCCCGTGCTCTGTCCCTCAGCAGTGAGCACCCACGGGCCCAAGCATCATGCCTCTTTCTGTCCTTGCAGGAGCTGCAGGACTCCCTGTTGGTGCCAAATTTTGGCTGACATCAGCCCTGGGGACACTCGGTGGAATAGTTGGTGCCAAGTGGTTTTAGGGGAGCACAGCTCCAGGTGGCAAACCCAAGGAATGCCAGGAGGCAGCGGACGGCGCAAGGAAGAGCCCCGCCAGCCCAGCAGCTCCTCAGCAGCCACGCAGGGAGCTGCCAACCTTCTTGAGCACTGAGCACACGGAAAATAATAAAAATGGCTTTGCAGGTGATGTGTCGTGGTGGCTCGTGTGTGTCTGTGTCAGGGGGTGTGCTGGTTTTACAGGTGGGCAGCCAAGCTCCACCTTCCTCAAAGGTAAAGGGGAGAAACTATGATGGAAAGGGCTCAAAGGTTGAGATCGGGGTGGGGAAATCACTCAACACTTACCATGACAGGCAAAACAGACAGCATAGAGAGATTAGAGAAATTTATTGACTATTACTAATAAGGTAGAGAAGTGAGGAATAAAAGAAAGAAACCAAAAACGCCTTCGCCCCCATCCACCCTCTTCCGCCTCCTCCCCTCGAGAGTCTCAGGGGAACAGGGGAATGGGGGTGACGTGCAGAAAATAAACTCCACAGCCAGTAAGATTGTAAAGTAGGGGTGTTTATTTAGCACTGGGCGGGGTCATCCCACTAAAGTTTTGTGCACCCCAATGCAGCGCTTCCTTTGGTTGCATGTGGTGAAGATTTACATAGGCATGAAGCTTCTCAAGACGCCTGCTGATATGTTTGACCTATCCCCGCTTTGTAGTAAAATTAGTGTCAGGCAGTCCTTTATATCGATTCCTCCTATCCACACTTGCACAGTGTTTTGTGGTAGTGGTTGCCAGGGTTCGTGGGGATGAAGATCAGTGAGTCTTCCTCATCACCGCAGGCTGACCTTTCGTCTCAGCGCTTACTCATAAGCTTCTCAGCTTCTGCTCAAACTGCAGATTCGGTTTCAGTTGATTCTTGAAACGTGTTTCCTGTTTTCTATCAGGAACTGTTTTCGTGAGGAATTTCCTGCCTCAGTTCCTTAGCACAATAGGTAACAGAAGATATAGTACATGTCCCTTACCGGTCTTCTTTACTAAAATTCTTTAGGCTTCCTCTCACATGCTCCTTAGCCTATCTTAGCTACTAAAATTCTTTCAGCCTCCTCTCAGGGGCTGTGCAAAGTCTATGGCACTTTGTCTCCCCTGCTGCTCCCTCATGGCCACTCCCTGGCCCTGTGCTGTGGGGTCTGTCCCACGGGATGCCGTCCTGCCCGAACTGACCCTGCGGGGCCTGCCCACAGGCAGCAGCTCCTCCAGAACTGCTCCCACACGGCTCCGTCCCACAGGGTCCATCCCCCAGGAGCAAACAGCTCCAGCAAGGATCCCCCACGGGTGGGCAGCAGCTCCCCCCAGCCCCCTGCTCCTGCGTGGGCTCCTCTCCATGGCTGCAGCTCCGGCCCGGGGCCTGCTCCTGCGGGGGCTCTCCATGGGCCGCAGCCTCCTCCAGCCCATATCCCCCTGCTCCACCGGGGGCTCCTCCAGCCATGGGGGGGCTGCAGCGTGGAGATCTGCTCCATGGGGGACCCATGGGCTGCAGGGGGACAGCCTGCTCCACCAGGGGCCTCTCCCTAGGCCACAGGGGAACTGCTGCTGCCTGCCTGGAGCACCTCCTGCCTCCTGCACTGCCCTTGGGGGCTGCAGGGCTGGCCCTCACCCCTCTCTCTCCCCCAGCTGCTGTTCCCCATCAATGTTTTTGGTTTTGTATTTGTTTTTGTTTTTTTTTTTCCTTTCTTAAATCTGCTCTTAAAATCTTAAAAGGCGTTGGATCCTGGAGTGATTTAACCTGAGCCCCGCACAGACGCTTGCTGACTGCCCTCGGGGGGTGAGGCCGAGAATCAGGAAGGTAAATGTGTCGCCCATGTGTTTCTTCCTACACAAACCCAAACCATGGGAGTTCCAGTGGACATTAACCGAGAGGAAAACAAACCGGCCTCCTCCTCCTGGGCTGAGATTTGACAAGTGTGGGGCGGCCCTGGGGCGGTGCTGGGTGAGATGGGGCACTCCCTGCTCCATCTTTTATCCGTGTTATCGGCGTGCTGAGGGCAGACGGGCACTGCCAGCACAGCAGCAGTCCTGCAAGCACAGCAGCAGGTACAGTGGGTCCTAGGGGTGGAGGGAAGCCTGCAGGAGATGGTGGAATGGGGCAGCCATTGGTCCTGCAGCATCTTCTCTGCCTGGGGGTGAGCTCTGCCCACTCTGAGTGACATTTTCTCACCTTTTGTCCTAGCGATGCCAATTGAAATCAAAAAAGTGGTTATTGGGGCCACCGCTGGAGTAGGTAAGTTTCTGGTCCCCGGCTTGGCCATGGAGCACCCGTGTCATGGGGTGGGTGCACAGAGGTCGGGGGCAAGGGCTGCCCCATGCCTGGGCTGGGCACCCAGCCAGGCTTCAGCCGGGCTCTGGTGTGCTGGGGAACCCGTCACCAGCCACTGCTGAAGCCCTGCACGCTTTTCCCCTTCTCCCTGGGGATGGTGCGTCCCCGACCCTGTGCCCCACAGCCCCTGCTCTTTGCTCTGACACCCCGTCCCCTTGGGATGGGACCTGGCATGCGGGTAGCAGATGTGTCGGTGTCCCTCCTGCAGGAATGGTGCTCTTCAGCATCCCAGCAGCCGTCTCTGTGTTGGGGTTTAAGGCGGGCGGCATCGCTGCGGGGTCCATAGCTGCCACGATGATGTCGGTGGCTGCCAAAGCCAACAACGGAGGAGTGGCTGCCGGCAGCCTTGTGGCCGTGCTACAGTCGATCGGTGAGTGGTGGGGTGCTGAGCTGCACTGGGACCGTGCCTGGAGGGTTGCACATGCAGGAGCAACAGGGTTGTGAGCTCGGCTTGCTGCAGAGCCTGGGCCCTTCAGTGCATCCTTGGTTTTATTCACCCAAACCCATGGGGAGGGGATAAATCCTCGATGTGCTAGGAAGAGTCAGGGCTTGCTGGGATATGGGACCCCATGCTGAAGACGTGGGCCTGTGCAGATATTTGTCTGCTCTTCTGCCGGGAGTGCTTGTGTCCCTTGGGAGCTCTGGTCATTACCAGAAGGGAGAGCTGGAAGGGCTCGGCCGTGCTGAGGGAGCAGAGCCCCTGCATGGTGGTGAACTGGCATGGGTCAGGAGAAGTCCTCGGTTCTCTCTGTCCCGTGCTCTGTCCCTCAGCAGTGAACACCTACAAGCCCAAGCATCATGCCTCTTTCTGTCCTTGCAGGAGCTGCAGGACTCCCTGTTGGTGCCAAATTTTAGCTGTCATCAGCCCTGGGGACACTCGGTGGAATAATTGGTGCCAAGTGGTTTTAGGGGAGCACAGCTCCTGCCGACCCGCTTGAGCATTGAACATATGGAAAATAATAAAAATGGCTTTGCAGGTGATGTGTCGTGGTGGCTCGTGTGTGTCTGTGTCAGGGGATGTGGTGGTTTTACACGGGTAGGCAGCTGAGCTCTGCCATGGCCACTCCCCCTCCTCAAAGGGAAAGGGGAGAGAAACTATGGCAGAAAGGGTTCAAAGGTTGAGATAGTGACAGGGAAACCACTCAACACTTACCGTGACAGGCAAAACAGACTTATCCTAGGGAAATTAGAGAAATTTATTGCCTATTACTAACTAGGCAAAGAAGCGAGAAACAAAACATATTAAAACATATTTCCCCCATCCACCCTCTTCCACCTCCTCCCCCTGAGTGGCACAGGGAAATGGGGGCTGCGGTCAATATTTGGCATGTTTCCCCTGCTGCTCCCTCACGGCCACTCCCTGGCCCTGTGCTGTGGGGTCTGTCCCACGGGATGCCGTCCTGCCCGAACTGAGCCTGCGGGGCCTGCCCACAGGCAGCAGCTCCTCCAGAACTGCTCCCACATGGCTCTGTCCCACAGGGTCCATACCCCAGGAGCAAACGGCTCCAGCACAGGTCCCCCATGGGAGGCAGCTCCCCCCAGCCCCCTGCTCCTGTGTGGGCTGCATGGCTGAAGCTCCGGCTTGGGGCTTGCTCCTGCGGGGGCTCTCCATGGGCCGCAGCCTCCTCCAGGCCACATCCCCCTACTCCACGGGGGGCTCCTCCAGACATGGGGGGGCTGCAGTGTGGAGATCTGCTCCATGGGGCACCCATGGGTGCAGGGGGACAGCCTGCTCCACCAGGGGCCTCTCCCTGCACAGGCCGAAGGGGAACTGCTGCTGCCTGCCTGGAGCACCTCCTGCCCTCCAGCACTGCCCTTGGGGGCTGCAGGGCTGGCCCTCACCCCTCTCTCTCCCAGCTGCTGTTCCCCATCAATGTTTCTGGTTTTGTATTTGTTTTTGTTTTTTTTTCCTTTCTTAAATCTGCTCTTAAAATCTTAAAAGGCGTTGGATCCTGGAGTGATTTAACCTGAGCCCCGCACAGACGCTTGCTGACTGCCCTTCGGGGGGTGAGGCAGAGAATCAGGAAGGGACATGCATTTCTTCCTACACAAACCCAAACCATGGGAGTTCCAGTGGACATTAACCGAGAGGAAAACAAACTGGCCTCCTCCTCCTGGGCTGAGATTTGACAAGTGTGGGGCGGCCCCGGGGCGGTGCTGGGTGAGATGGGGCGCTCCCTGCTCCATCTTTTATCCGTGTTATCGGCGTGCTGAGGGCAGACGGGCACTGCCAGCACAGCAGCAGTCCTGCAAGCACAGCAGCAGGTACAGTGGGTTCTAGGGGTGGAGGGAGGCCTGCAGGAGATGGTGGAATGGGGCAGCCATTGGTCCTGCAGCATCTTCTCTGCCTGGGGGTGAGCTCTGCCCACTCTGAGTGACATTTTCTCACCTTTTGTCCTAGCGATGCCAATTGAAATCAAAAAAGTGGTTATTGGGGCCACCGCTGGAGTAGGTAAGTTTCTGGTCCCCGGCTTGGTCACGGAGCACCCGTGTCATGGGATGGGTGAGCAGAGGTCGGGGGCAAGGGCTGCCCCGTGCCTGGGCTGGGCACCCAGCGAGGCTTCAGCCGGGCTCTGGTGTGCTGGGGAACCCGTCACCAGCCACTGCTGAAGCCCTGCACGCCTTTCCCCTTCTCCCTGGGGATGGTGCGTCCCCGACCCTGTGCCCCACAGCCCCCGCTCTTTGTCTGACACCCCGTCCCCTTGGGATGGGACCTGGCATGCGGGTAGCAGATGTGTCGGTGTCCCTCCTGCAGGACTGGCTCTCTTCGGCATCCCAGCAGCCGTCTCTGTGCTGGGGTTTAAGGCGGGCGGCATCGCCGCGGGGTCCATGGCTGCGAAGATGATGTCGGCGGCTGCCATAGCCAACAACGGAGGAGTGGCTGCAGGCAGCACCGTGGCCGTGCTGCAGTCGGTCGGTGAGTGGTGGGGTGCTGAGCTGCATCACACATGCAGGAGCAAGAGGGTTGTGAGCTCAGCTTGCTGCAGAGCCTGGGCCCTTCAGTGCATCCTTGGCTTTATGCACCCAAACCCATGGGGAGGGGATAAATCCTTGGTGTGCTAGGAAGACTCAGGGCTTGCTGGGATATGGGACCCCATGCTGAAGACTTGGGCCTGAGCAGATATTTGTCTGCTCTTCTGCCGGGAGTGCTTGTGTCCCTTGGTAGCTCTGGTCATTACCAGAAGGGAGAGCTGGAAGGGCTCGGCCGTGCTGAGGGAGCAGAGCCCCTGCATGGTGGTGAACTGGCATGGGTCAGGAGAAGTCCTCGGTTCTCTCTGTCCCGTGCTCAGCAGTGAACACCCAAGGGCCCAGGCATTATGCCTCTTTCTATACTTGCAGGAGCTGCAGGACTCTCTGCTGGTGCCAAAATTGGGCTGTCATCAGCCCTGGGGACACTCGGTGGAATAGTTGGAGCCAGGAAACCCTAAGGGAGCACAGCTCCAGGTGGCAAACCCAAGGAATGCCAGGAGGCAGCGGACGGCGCAAGGAAGAGCCCTGCCAGCCCAGCAGCTCCTCAGCAGCCACGCAGGGAGCTGCCGACCTGCTTGAGCACTGAGCACATGGAAAATAATAAAAATGGCTTTGCAGGTGATGTGTCGTGGTGGCTCGTGTGTGTCTGTGTCAGGGGGTGTGCTGGTTTTACACGGGTAGGCAGCTGAGCTCCACCATGGCCACTCCCCCTCCTCAAAGGGAAAAGGGAAAGAGAAACTATGGCAGAAAGGGTTCAAAGGTTGAGATAGTGACAGGGAAACCACTCAACACTTACCGTGACAGGCAAAACAGACTTAGCCTAGGGAAATTAGAGAAATTTATTGCCTATTACTAACTATGCAGAGAAGCGAGAAACAAAACATATTAAAACATATTTCCCCCATCCACCCTTTTCCACCTCCCCCTGAGCGGCACAGGGGAATGGGGGCTGCGGTCAATATTTGGCATGTTTCCCCTGCTGCTCCCTCATGGCCACTCCCTGGCCCTGTGCTGTGGGGTCTGTCCCACGGGATGCCGTCCTGCCCGAACTGAGCCTGCGGGGCCTGCCCACAGGCAGCAGCTCCTCCAGAACTGCTCCCACACGGCTCCGTCCCACGAGGTTCATCCCCCAGGAGCAAACGGCTCCAGCACGGGTCCCCCACGGGTGGGCAGCAGCTCCCCCCAGCCCCCTGCTCCTGCGTGGGCTCCTCTCCACGGCTGCAGCTCTGGCCTGGGGCCTGCTCCTGCGGGGGCTCTCCATGGGCCGCAGCCTCCTCCAGGCCACATCCACCTGTTCCACCGGGGGCTCCTCCAGCCATGGGGGCGCTGCTCCATGGGGCACCCATGGGTGCAGGGGGACAGCCTGCTCCACCAGGGGCCTCTCCCTGCACAGGCCGCAGGGGAACTGCTGCTGCCTGCCTGGAGCACCTCCTGCCTCCTGCACTGCCCTTGGGGGCTGCAGGGCTGGCCCTCACCCCTCTCTCTCCCCCAGCTACTGTTCCCCATCAATGTTTTTGGTTTTGTTTTTTTCTTTTCTTAAATCTGCTCTCACAGAGGTGCAAACAACACCACTTCTTGGCCCAGCTCTGGCCAGGGAGGGCACACGAGGGGTTTGGGCTGGGGCTGACTTCTCCTCTTCCTCAGGGGGATCAGGAACCCCCACAGCTCTGAGGGTTGTGTGTCAGCTGCCGGGGCTGTCATCGGGTCCCTGCTGTGACGCCGTGGATTCCCCACCAGGACCCCGCTGGTGCCTGCGTCCACTGCCCTGGATCCCCCCACAGGCCCCTGGGTCTCTCCTGTGACCCCCCTGTATCTGAGCCTCTGGATAAAGGCGTTGGATCCTGGTGTGGTTTAACCTGAGCCCCGCACAGCCGCTTGCTGACTGCCCTCGGGTGGTGAGGCAGAGAATCAGGAAGGTACATGCATCGTCCATGTGGTTCTTCCTACACAAACCCAAACCATGGGAGTTCCAGTGAACATTAACCGAGAGGAAAACAAACCGGCCTCCTCCTCCTGGGCTGAGATTTGACGAGTGTGGGGCGGCCCTGGGGTGGTGCTGGGTGAGATGCGTTGCTCCCTGCGCCATCTTTTATCTGTGTTATCTGTGTGCCAAGGACAGACGGGCACTGCCAGCACAGCAGCAGTCCTGCAAGCACAGCAGCAGGTACAGTGGGTCCTAGGGGTGGAGGGAAGCCTGCAGGAGGTGGTGGAACGGGGCAGCCATCGGTCCTGCAGCATCTTCTCTGCCTGGGGGTGAGCTCTGCCCACTCTCAGTGACTTTTTCTTTTCTTTCTTCCTTCTTAGCCATGATAAGTATAATTCGAAGAGTGTTGTTTGGGACCAGCGTGGGAGTAGGTAAGGGTCTGGCCCCCGGCTTGGCCACGGCGCACTCGTGTCATGGGGTGGGTGAGCAGAGCTCACGGGCGAGGGCTGCCCCGTGCCTGAGCTGGGCACCCAGCGAGGCTTCAGCCGGGCTCTGGTGTGCTGGGGAACCCGTCACCAGCCACTGCTGAAGCCCTGCACGCCTTTCCCCTGTGCCCCACAGCCCCCGCTCTTTGCTCTGACACCCCATCCTCTTGGGATGGGACCTGGCATGCGGGTAGCAGATGTGTCGGTGTCCCTCCTGCAGGACTGGCGCTCTTTGGTGCCCCAGCAATCGTCTCTGCGTTGGGGTTTAAGGCGGGCGGCATCGCTGCGGGGTCCATAGCTGCCAAGATGATGTCGGCGGCTGCCATAGCCAACAACGGAGGAGTGGCTGCTGGCAGCATTGTGGCCGTGCTACAGTCGATCGGTGAGTAGTGGGGTGCTGAGCTGCACTGGGACCGTGCCCAGGGTTGCACATGCAGGAGCAATAGGGTTGTGAGCTCAGCTTGCTGCAGAGCCTGGGCCCTTCAGTGCATCCTTGGTTTTATTCACCCAAACCTATGGGAAGGGGATAAATCCTTGGTGTGCTAGGAAGAGTCAGGGCTTGCTGGGATATGGGACCCCATCCTGAAGACCTGTGGGCCTGTGCAGACATTTGTTTGCTCTTATGCCAGGAGTGCATATGCACTTGGTAGCTCTGGCCATTGCCAGAAGGGAGAGCTGGAAGGGCTTGGTCATGCTGAGGAAACAAAGCCCCTGCATGGTGGTGAACTGGCATGGGTCAGGAGAAGTCCTCAGTTCTCTCTGTCCCGTGCTCTGTCCCTCAGCAGTGAGCAGCCATGGGCCCAGGCATCAT
The DNA here is from genome assembly GCF_963932015.1 of Anas acuta. NCBI lineage: Eukaryota > Metazoa > Chordata > Aves > Anseriformes > Anatidae > Anas > Anas acuta. The sequence continues at coordinate 6,430,038 of NC_088999.1, forward strand.
GCCTCTTTCTGTCCTTGTAGGAGCTGCAGGACTCGCTGCTACTGCCAAATTTTGGCTGTCATCAATCCTGGGGACACTCGGTGGAATAATTGGTGCCAAGTGTTTTTAGGGGAGCACAGCTCCAGGTGGCAAACCCAAGGAATGCCAGGAGGCAGCGGACGGCGCAAGGAAGAGCCCCGCCAGCCCAGCAGCTCCTCTGCAGCCATGCAGGGAGCTGCCGACACGCTTGAGCACTGAGCACATGGAAAATAATAAAAATGGCTTTGCAGGTGATGTGTCGTGGTGGCTCGTGTGTGTCTGTGTCAGGGGATGTGGTGGTTTTACAGGTAGGCAGCTGAGCTCCGCCATGGCCACTCCCCCTCCTCAAAGGGAAAAGGGAAAGAGAAACTATGGCAGGAAGGGTTCAAAGGTTGAGATAGTGACAGGGAAACCACTCAACACTTCCCGTGACAGGCAAAACAGACTTATCCTAGGGAAATTAGAGAAATTTATTGCCTATTACTAACTAGGCAAAGAAGCGAGAAACAAAACATATTAAAACATATTTCCCCCATCCACCCTTTTCCACCTCCTCCCCCTGAGCGGCACAGGGAAATGGGGGCTGCGGTCAATATTTGGCATGTTTCCCCTGCTGCTCCCTCACGGCCACTCCCTGGCCCTGTGCTGTGGGGTCTGTCCCACGGGATGCCGTCCTGCCCGAACTGAGCCTGCGGGGCCTGCCCACAGGCAGCAGCTCCTCCAGAACTGCTCCCACACGGCTCCGTCCCACAGGGTCCATCCCCCAGGACCAAACGGCTCCAGCACGGGTCCCCCACGGGTGGGCAGCAGCTCCCCCCAACCCCCTGCTCCTGCGTGGGCTCCTCTCCACGGCTGCAGCTCCGGCCCGGGGCCTGCTCCTGCGGGGGGTCTCCATGGGCCGCAGCCTCCTCCAGGCCACATCCCCCTGCTCCACGGGGGGCTCCTCCAGCCATGGGGGGGCTGCAGCGTGGAGATCTGCTCCATGGGGGACCCATGGGTGCAGGGGGACAGCCTGCTCCACCAGGGGCCTCTCCCTAGGCCACAGGGGAACTGCTGCTGCCTGCCTGCAGCACCTCCTGCCCTCCAGCACTGCCCTTGGGGGCTGCAGGGCTGGCCCTCACCCCTCTCTCTCCCCCAGCTGCTGTTCCCCATCAATGTTTTTGGTTTTGTATTTGTTTTTGTTTTTTTTTCCTTTCTTAAATCTGCTCTTAAAATCTTAAAAGGCGTTGGATCCTGGAGTGATTTAACCTGAGCCCCGCACAGACGCTTGCTGACTGCCCTTCGGGGGGTGAGGCAGAGAATCAGAAAGGTACATGCATTTCTTCCTACACAAACCCAAACCATGGGAGTTCCAGTGGACATTAACCGAGAGGAAAACAAACCGGCCTCCTCCTCCTGGGCTGAGATTTGACAAGTGTGGGGCGGCCCCGGGGCGGTGCTGGGTGAGATGGGGCGCTCCCTGCTCCATCTTTTATCCGTGTTATCGGTGTGCTGAGGGCAGACGGGCACTGCCAGCACAGCAGCAGTCCTGCAAGCACAGCAGCAGGTACAGTGGGTCCTAGGGGTGGAGGGAAGCCTGCAGGAGGTGGTGGAATGGGGCAGCCATCGGTCCTGCAGCATCTTCTCTGCCTGGGGGTGAGCTCTGCCCACTCTGAGTGACATTTTCTCACCTTTTGTCCTAGCGATGCCAATTGAAATCAAAAAAGTGGTTATTGGGGCCACCGCTGGAGTAGGTAAGTTTCTGGTCCCCGGCTTGGTCACGGAGCACCCGTGTCATGGGATGGGTGAGCAGAGCTCACGGGCAAGGGCTGCCCCGTGCCTGGGCTGGGCACACAGCGAGGCTTCAGCCGGGCTCTGGTGTGCTGGGGAACCCGTCACCAGCCACTGCTGAAGCCCTGCACGCCTTTCCCCTTCTCCCTGGGGATGGTGCGTCCCCGACCCTGTGCCCCACAGCCCCTGCTCTTTGCTCTGACACCCCGTCCCCTTGGGATGGGACCTGGCATGCGGGTAGCAGATATGTCGGTGTCCCTCCTGCAGGACTGGCTCTCTTCGGCATCCCAGCAGCCGTCTCTGTGCTGGGGTTTAAGGCCACTGGCATCGCTGCGGGGTCCATAGCTGCCACGATGATGTCGGTGGCTGCCAAAGCCAACAACAGAGGAGTGGCTCCTGGCAGCAAGTGGTTTTAGGGGATCACAGCTCCTGCCGACCCGCTTGAGCATTGAACATATGGAAAATAATAAAAATGGCTTTGCAGGTGATGTGTCGTGGTGGCTCGTGTGTGTCTGTGTCAGGGGGTGTGCTGGTTTTACACGGGTAGGCAGCTGAGCTCCGCCATGGCCACTCCCCCTCCTGAAAGGGAAAGGGGAGAGAAACTATGGCAGAAAGGGTTCAAAGGTTGAGATAGTGACAGGGAAACCACTCAACACTTACCTTGACAGGCAAAACAGACTTAGCCTAGGGAAATTAGAGAACTATATTGCCTATTACTAACTAGGCAAAGAAGCGAGAAACAAAACATATTAAAACATATTTCCCCCATCCACCCTCTTCCACCTCCTCCCCCTGAGCAGCACAGGGAAATGGGAGCTGCGGTCAATATTTGGCATGTTTCCCCTGCTGCTCCCTCACGGCCACTCCCTGGCCCTGTGCTGTGGGGTCTGTCCCACGGGATGCCGTCCTTCCCGAACCGAGCCTGCGGGGCCTGCCCACAGGCAGCAGCTCCTCCAGAACTGCTCCCACATGGCTCTGTCCCACAGGGTCCATCCCCCAGGAGCAAACGGCTCCAGCACAGGTCCCCCATGGGAGGCAGCTCCCCCCAGCCCCCTGCTCCTGTGTGGGCTGCATGGCTGAAGCTCCGGCTTGGGGCTTGCTCCTGCGGGGGCTCTCCATGGGCCGCAGCCTCCTCCAGGCCACATCCCCCTGCTCCACGGGGGGCTCCTCCAGCCATGGGGGGGCTGCAGTGTGGAGATCTGCTCCATGGGGCACCCATGGGTGCAGGGGGACAGCCTGCTCCACCAGGGGCCTCTCCCTGCACAGGCCGAAGGGGAACTGCTGCTGCCTGCCTGGAGCACCTCCTGCCCTCCAGCACTGCCCTTGGGGGCTGCAGGGCTGGCCCTCACCCCTCTCTCTCCCAGCTGCTGTTCCCCATCAATGTTTCTGGTTTTGTATTTGTTTTTGTTTTTTTTTCCTTTCTTAAATCTGCTCTTAAAATCTTAAAAGGATCCTGGACTGATTTAACCTGAGCCCCGCACAGACGCTTGCTGACTGCCCTTCGGGGGGTGAGGCAGAGAATCAGAAAGGTACATGCATTTCTTCCTACACAAACCCAAACCATGGGAGTTCCAGTGGACATTAACCGAGAGGAAAACAAACCGGCCTCCTCCTCCTGGGCTGAGATTTGACAAGTGTGGGGCGGCCCCGGGGCGGTGCTGGGTGAGATGGGGCGCTCCCTGCTCCATCTTTTATCCGTGTTATCGGCGTGCTGAGGGCAGACGGGCACTGCCAGCACAGCAGCAGTCCTGCAAGCACAGCAGCAGGTACAGTGGGTCCTAGGGGTGGAGGGAAGCCTGCAGGAGATGGTGGAATGGGGCAGCCATTGGTCCTGCAGCATCTTCTCTGCCTGGGGGTGAGCTCTGCCCACTCTGAGTGACATTTTCTCACCTTTTGTCCTAGCGATGCCAATTGAAATCAAAAAAGTGGTTATTGGGGCCACTGCTGGAGTAGGTAAGTTTCTGGTCCCCGGCTTGGTCACGGAGCACCCGTGTCATGGGATGGGTGAGCAGAGCTCACGGGCAAGGGCTGCCCCGTGCCTGGGCTGGGCACCCAGCGAGGCTTCAGCCGGGCTCTGGTGTGCTGGGGAACCCGTCACCAGCCACTGCTGAAGCCCTGCACGCCTTTCCCCTTCTCCCTGGGGATGGTGCGTCCCCGACCCTGTGCCCCACAGCCCCCGCTCTTTGCTCTGACACCCCGTCCCCTTGGGATGGGACCTGGCATGCGGGTAGCAGATGTGTCGGTGTCCCTCCTGCAGGACTGGCTCTCTTCGGCATCCCAGCAGCCGTCTCTGTGCTGGGGTTTAAGGCGGGCGGCATCGCCGCGGGGTCCATGGCTGCGAAGATGATGTCGGCGGCTGCCATAGCCAACAACGGAGGAGTGGCTGCAGGCAGCACCGTGGCCGTGCTGCAGTCGGTCGGTGAGTGGTGGGGTGCTGAGCTGCATCACACATGCAGGAGCAAGAGGGTTGTGAGCTCAGCTTGCTGCAGAGCCTGGGCCCTTCAGTGCATCCTTGGCTTTATGCACCCAAACCCACGGGGAGGGGATAAACCCTTGGTGTAGTCAGGGCTTGCTGGAATATGGGACCCCATGCCCAAGACCTGTGGGCCTGTGCAGACATTTGTTTGCTCTTCGGCTAGGAGCGCTTTTGCCCGTTGGCCGATCTGGTCATTACCAGAAGGGAGAGCTGGAAGGGCTCGGCGGTGCTGAGGGAGCAGAGCCCCTGCATGGTGGTGAACTGGCATGGGTCAGGAGAAGTCCTCGGTTCTCTCTGTCCCGTGCTCAGCAGTGAACACCCAAGGGCCCAGGCATCATGCCTCTTTCTATCCTTGCAGGAGCTGCAGGACTCTCTGCTGGTGCCAAAATTGGGCTGTCATCAGCCCTGGGGACACTCGGTGGAATAGTTGGAGCCAGGAAACCCTAGGGGAGCACAGCTCCAGGTGGCAAACCCAAGGAATGCCAGGAGGCAGCGGACGGCGCTGGGAAGAGCCCCGCCAGCCCAGCAGCTCCTCAGCAGCCACACAGGGAGCTGCCGACCAGCTTGAGCACTGAGCACATGGAAAATAATAAAAATGGCTTTGCAGGTGATGTGTCGTGGTGGCTCGTGTGTGTCTGTGTCAGGGGATGTGGTGGTTTCACACAGGTAGGCAGCTGAGCTCCGCCATGGCCACTTCCCCTCCTGAAAGGGAAAGGGGAGAGAAACTATGGCAGAAAGGGTTCAAAGGTTGAGATAGTGACAGGGAAACCACTCAACACTTACCGTGACAGGCAAAACAGACTTAGCCTAGGGAAATTAGAGAAATTTATTGCCTATTACTAACTAGGCAAAGAAGCGAGAAACAAAACATATTAAAACATATTTCCCCCATCCACCCTCTTCCACCTCCTCCCCATGAGCGGCACAGGGGAATGGGGGCTGCGGTCAATATTTGGCATGTTTCCCCTGCTGCTCCCTCACGGCCACTCCCTGGCCCTGTGCTGTGGGGTCTGTCCCACGGGATGCCGTCCCTCCCGAACTGAGCCTGCGGGGCCTGCCCACAGGCAGCAGCTCCTCCAGAACTGCTCCCACACGGCTCCGTCCCACAGGGTCCATCCCCCAGGAGCAAACGGCTCCAGCATGGGTCCCCCACGGGTGGACAGCACTCCCCCCAGCCCCCTGCTCCTGTGTGGGCTCCTCTCCATGGCTGCAGCTCCGGCCCAGGGCCTGCTCCTGCGGGGGGGTCTCCATGGGCCGCAGCCTCCTCCAGGCCACATCCCCCTGCTCTACCGGGGGCTCCTCCAGCCATGGGGGGGCTGCAGCGTGGAGATCTGCTCCATGGGGGACCCATGGGTGCAGGGGGACAGCCTGCTCCACCAGGGGCCTCTCCCTAGGCCGAAGGGGAACTGCTGCTGCCTGCCTGGAGCACCTCCTGCCCTCCTGCACTGCCCTTGGGGGCTGCAGGGCTGGCCCTCACCCCTCTCTCTCCCAGCTGCTGCTCTGCAGCAGTTTTGTTTTGTTTTTTTTTTTTTTCCTTTCTTAAATTTGCTCTCACAGAGGTGCAAACACCACCACTTCTTGGCCCAGCTCTGGCCAGGGAAGGCACACGAGGGGTTTGGGCTGGGGCTGACTTCTCCTCTTCCACAGGGGTATCAGGAACCCCCACGGCTCTGAGGGTTGTGTGTCAGCTGCCGGGGCTGTCATCGGGTCCCTGCTGTGACCCAGTGGATCCCCACCAGGACCCCGCTGGTGCCTGCGTCCACTGCCCTGGATCCCCCCACAGGCCCCTGGGTCTCTCCTGTGACCCCCCTGTATCTGAGCCTCCGGATAAAGGTGTTGGATCCTGGTGTGGTTTAACCTGAGCCCCGCACAGCCGCTTGCTGACTGCCCGTGGGGGGTGAGGCCGAGAATCAGGAAGGTACATGCGTCGCCCATGTGGTTCTTTCTACACAAACCCAAACCATGGGAGTTCCAGTGAACATTAACCGAGAGGAAAACAAACCGGCCTCCTCCTCCTGGGCTGAGATTTGACGAGTGTGGGGCGGCCCTGGGGCGGTGCTGGGTGAGATGCGTTGCTCCCTGCGCCATCTTTTATCTGTGTTATCTGTGTGCCAAGGACAGACGGGCACTGCCAGCACAGCAGCAGTCCTGCAAGCACAGCAGCAGGTACAGTGGGTCCTAGGGGTGGAGGGAAGCCTGCAGGAGGTGGTGGAATGGGGCAGCCATCGGTCCTGCAGCATCTTCTCTGCCTGGCGGTGAGCTCTGCCCACTCTCAGTGACTTTTTCTTTTCTTTCTTCCTTCTTAGCCATGATAAGTATAATTCGAAGAGTGTTGTTTGGGACCAGCGTGGGAGTAGGTAAGGTTCTGGCCCCCGGCTTGGCCACGGCGCACTCGTGTCATGGGGTGGGTGAGCAGAGCTCACGGGCAAGGGCTGCCCCGTGCCTGGGCTGGGCACCCAGCGAGGCTTCAGCCGGGCTCTGGTGTGCTGGGGAACCCGTCACCAACCACTGCTGAAGCCCTGCACGCCTTTCCCCTGTGCCCCACAGCCCACGCTCTTTGCTCTGACACCCCATCCTCTTGGGATGGGACCTGGCATGCGGGTAGCAGATGTGTCGGTGTCCCTCCTGCAGGACTGGCGCTCTTTGGTGCCCCGGCAATCGTCTCTGCGTTGGGGTTTAAGGCGGGCGGCATCGCTGCGGGGTCCATAGCTGCCACGATGATGTCGGCGGCTGCCATAGCCAACAACGGAGGAGTGGCTGCTGGCAGCATTGTGGCCGTGCTACAGTCGATCGGTGAGTAGTGGGGTGCTGAGCTGCACTGGGACCGTGCCTGAAGGGTTGCACATGCAGGAGCAATAGGGTTGTGAGCTTGGCTTGCTGCAGAGCCTGGGCCCTTCAGTGCATCCTTGGTTTTATTCACCCAAACCTATGGGAAGGGGATAAATCCTTGGTGTGCTAGCAAGAGTCAGGGCTTGCTGGGATATGGGACCCCATCCTGAAGACCTGTGGGCCTGTGCAGACATTTGTTTCCTCTTATGCCAGGAGTGCTTATGCACTTGGTAGCTCTGGCCATTGCCAGAAGGGAGAGCTGGAAGGGCTTAGTCATGCTGAGGAAACAAAGCCCCTGCATGGTGGTGAACTGGCATGGGTCAGGAGAAGTTCTCGGTTCTCTCTGTCCCGTGCTCTGTCCCTCAGCAGTGAGCAGCCATGGGCCCAGGCATCATGCCTCTTTCTGTCCTTGTAGGAGCTGCAGGACTCGCTGCTACTGCCAAATTTTGGCTGTCATCAATCCTGGGGACACTCGGTGGAATAATTGGTGCCAAGTGTTTTTAGGGGAGCACAGCTCCAGGTGGCAAACCCAAGGAATGCCAGGAGGCAGCGGACGGCGCAAGGAAGAGCCCCGCCAGCCCAGCAGCTCCTCTGCAGCCATGCAGGGAGCTGCCGACACGCTTGAGCACTGAGCACATGGAAAATAATAAAAATGGCTTTGCAGGTGATGTGTCGTGGTGGCTCGTGTGTGTCTGTGTCAGGGGATGTGGTGGTTTTACAGGTAGGCAGCTGAGCTCCGCCATGGCCACTCCCCCTCCTCAAAGGGAAAAGGGAAAGAGAAACTATGGCAGAAAGGGTTCAAAGGTTGAGATAGTGACAGGGAAACCACTCAACACTTCCCGTGACAGGCAAAACAGACTTATCCTAGGGAAATTAGAGAAATTTATTGCCTATTACTAACTAGGCAAAGAAGCGAGAAACAAAACATATTAAAACATATTTCCCCCATCCACCCTTTTCCACCTCCTTCCCCTGAGCGGCACAGGGAAATGGGGGCTGCGGTCAATATTTGGCATGTCTCCCCTGCTGCTCCCTCACGGCCACTCCCTGGCCCTGTGCTGTGGGGTCTGTCCCACGGGATGCCGTCCTGCCCGAACTGAGCCTGCGGGGCCTGCCCACAGGCAGCAGCTCCTCCAGAACTGCTCCCACACAGCTCCGTCCCACAGGGTCCATCCCCCAGGACCAAACGGCTCCAGCACGGGTCCCCCACGGGTGGGCAGCAGCTCCCCCCAGCCCCCTGCTCCTGCGTGGGCTCCTCTCCATGGCTGCAGCTCCGGCCCGGGGCCTGCTCCTGCGGGGGGGTCTCCATGGGCCGCAGCCTCCTCCAGGCCACATCCCCCTGCTCTACCGGGGGCTCCTCCAGCCATGGGGGGGCTGCAGCGTGGAGATCTGCTCCATGGGGGACCCATGGGTGCAGGGGGACAGCCTGCTCCACCAGGGGCCTCTCCCTAGGCCGAAGGGGAACTGCTGCTGCCTGCCTGGAGCACCTCCTGCCTCCTGCACTGCCCTTGGGGGCTGCAGGGCTGGCCCTCACCACTCTCTCTCCCAGCTGCTGTTCTGCAGCAGTTATTTTTTTTTTCCTTTCTTAAATTTGCTCTCACAGAGGTGCAAACAACACCACTTCTTGGCCCAGCTCTGGCCAGGGAGGGCACACGAGGGGTTTGGGCTGGGGCTGACTTCTCTTCCTCAGGGGGATCAGGACCCCCACAGCTCTGAGGGTTGTGTGTCAGCTGCTGGGGCTGTCATCGGGTCCCTGCTGTGACCCAGTGGATCCCCACCAGGACCCCGCTGGTGCCTGCGTCCACTGCCCTGGATCCCCCCGCAGGCCCCTGGGTCTGTCCTGTGACCCCCCTGTATCTGAGCCTCCGGATAAAGGCGTTGGATCCTGGTGTGGTTTAACCTGAGCCCCGCACAGCCGCTTGCTGACTGCCCTCGGGGGGTGAGGCAGAGAATCAGGAAGGTACATGCATTTCTTCCTACACAAACCCGAGCCATGGGAGTTCCAGTGAACATTAACCGAGAGGAAAACAAACCGGCCTCCTCCTCCTGGGCTGAGATGTGACGAATGCGGGGCGGCCCCGGGGCGGTGCTGGGTGAGATGGGGCACTCCCTGTGCCATCCTTTATCTGTGTCATCTGTGTGCCAAGGACAGACCAGACGGGCACTGCCAGCACAGCAGCAGGTACAGTTGGTCCTAGGGGTAGAGAGAAGCCTGCAGGAGGTGGCGGAATGGGGCAGCCATCGGTCCTGCAGCATCTTCTCTGCCTGGGGGTGAGCTCTGCCCACTCTCAGTGACTTTTTCTTTTCTTTCTTCCTTCTTAGCCATGGTAATTACAGGAATGATTGTGGGGGCCACCATTGGAGTAGGTAAGTTTCTGGCCCCCGACTTGGCCACGGAGCACCCGTGTCATGGGGTGGGTGCGCAGAGCTCATGGGCAAGGGCTGCCCCATGCCTGGGCTGGGAACCCAGCGAGGCTTCAGCCGGGCTCTGGTGTGCTGGGGAACCCGTCACCAGCCACTGCTGAAGCCCTGCACGTCTTTCCCCTTCTCCCTGGGGATGGTGCGTCCCCGACCCTGTGCCCCACAGCCCCCGCTCTTTGCTCTGACACCCCGTCCCCTTGGGGTGGGACCAGGCATGCGGGTAGCAGATGTGTCGGTGTCCCTGCTGCAGGAGTGTCGCTCTTCGGCATCCCAGCAGTCGTCTCTGCGCTGGGGTTTCAGGCCGCCGGCGTTGCTGCGGGGTCCATAGCTGCCAAGATGATTTCGGCGGCTGCCATTGCCAACAACGGAGGAGTGGCTGCGGGCAGCACCGTGGCCGTGCTGCAGTCGGTCGGTGAGTGGTGGGGTGCTGAACTGCACCACACATGCAGGAGCAACAGGGTTGTGAGCTCGGCTTGCTGCAGAGCCTGGGCCCTTCAGTGCATCCTTGGCTTTATTCACCCAAATCCACGGGGAGGGGATAAATCCTTGGTGTAGTAGGAAGAATCTGGGTTTGCTGGGATATGGGACCCCATGCTCAAGACCTGTGGGCCTGTGCAGATATTTGTCTGCACAGATATTTGTCTTACGCACTTTGTAGCTCTGGCCATTAGAAGGGAGAGCTGGAAGGGCTCGGCGGTGCTGAGGGAGCAGAGCCCCTGCATTGTGGTGAACTGGCATGGCTCAGGAGAAGTCCTCGGTTCTCTCTGTCCCGTGCTCTGTCCCTCAGCAGTGAGCAGCCATGGGCCCAGGCATCATGCCTCTTTCTGTCCTTGTAGGAGCTGCAGGACTCTCTGCTGGTGCCCAAGTGGGGCTGACATCAATCCTGGGGACACTCGGTGGAGCAGTTGGTGCCTGTTTATAGTGGAGCACAGCTCCAGGTGGCAAACCCAAGGAATGCCAGGAGGCAGCGGACGGCGCAAGGAAGAGCCCCGCCAGCCCAGCAGCTCCTCTGCAGCCGCGCAGGGAGCTGCCGACACGCTTGAACATTGAGCACATGGAAAATAATAAAAATGGCTTTGCAGGTGATGTGTCGTGGTGGCTCGTGTGTGTCTGTGTCAGGGGATGTGGTGGTTTTTCTTAAATCTGCTCTCACAGAGGTGCAAACAACATCACTTACTGGCCCAGCTCCAGCCAGCGGCAGGGCCTTTATCCACCATTTGGCAGCTTCTGGATTCTTCTCACAGAAGCCACCCCTCTGCCCCTCACCCCAAAAACCTTGCCAAATAAACCTTCTACAGGGTGGGAGAGGGGCTCCCATGCAGTGGCGCCTCAGCTGCCTTGGACCTTCACGTTTCTTCCTTCATGCTCAGCTGGTGGTGACCGCAATAACGCAGGGATGAGCGGTGCGTGGATCCTGCCCCACCCAGCACGAGGCATGGCCGCAGGTTCATGAGGTTGTGAAGGAGGAGGTTGGGGTTTAGGGCTTTCAACTCGTGAATTCCAAAGAGCTGTAAAATGCCATTGCTGTGCTGACACACCAGGGAGAATCTCAGTTTCCCCGTGCCTGAATCAGAGGGTTGTGTGACTGACCTGCTGTGCCCAGGGGGGCTCTGCTTGTCTGACCTGGGAACAGCGGCAAGAACCCCACTATTTAAGGAGCACGGCACAGCCCAGGCAGAGCCTCAGAGCACGGCGAGGGACCGCATTCAGAAATCCAGCATTTCTGGATCCAGCATTTCTGGGTTTATCTCTCGCTGCCCTTGCTGGAAGCCACATCGAGCTCTGTTCAAGGAGGTTTTCCAGCTTGCTGTTTCCCTGTTAATTCGTGCTCTCGGGCCAGTTCTGGGATTTTAGGACAGCTGAGAAGATGGGATACCCAGTGCCGAGGAGTCCTCCTGCCCGCGGATGCATTGGGCAGCACCAGCCCTGTCCTGGTCCCTGCCGGCACGTCCTGGCACTTGGTTTCCTCGCTGGGCAGGAGCGGGTGGCTGCTTTATTTCTCTCTCTGCTTGTATAAAAATGCATTGATAAAGAAAAGATAAGTTGCAGAAGAATAAGCAATAGCATGGAAATCGACTGAAAAGCGGGGAAAGCTTGACATTTGAGCGGTGAGCGGTTGCAAAGTTGGAGGACACGCCACCGCTGCCCCTCCTTTTGGTTTCGGGGAAGGGGTGCGTGTGACAAATGGGGTGGTTGATCTAATTACAGCCAATCCCAAAGGCTTCAAAAAGGAGCAAAACTCAGTGTGAGCTGCTGTGCAGCCATGCGGGAAAGACCAAGTCTTGCTGTGAAGATATTAAGCTGCTATTTCAATGCTGGCTTAGAAACAACTAAACCCTCCCCCCTTAAAACATGCAAGATTCTGCTTTTAAACTTAGATTCCAACATAATACAGGAAACGAGGATGTACTCTTTTATTAAGGTTAAAGGTTTTTAATCACTTTTCCAGAATACAGATACGATTCAAACAAAAACTATTTTTGGGGTCTCAGTAATTCACTTATTAATACCATACATTGAACTCTATAAATTCTCATATAAGAAAAAAGTCTTTTTAATATAGGTTATGATGCACTGGTGACCTATTTAAATCTTTTGAAGTAACACTTTGCAGCTATATAGCACCTTTCATCACGGGGCTGCAAAGCATCCTACAGAATTTAGCCTCATAATGCCCAAACGAGGTAGGAAAGTCTGGCCAATTTACAGATGGGTACAACCGAGGTACGGATTGGCAAGGGACCAAACATGAGGCTTCAGCTATACAACAGTAGTTACACCTACACCAGGTCCTGGGCTATAGGACGAGTCCGTGGCTCACCTGGGGATCAAGTCAAGACCCTTTTCCTAGACGGAGAATCCTGGCTCCAGCCCTAAAAGACCTTTTCCAAGCATTCTTTTTTGTGTTACAAACGTAGAGAGAGTAAGAAGGTCAAAGAGTTGTAGACCGAAGGCCCTAGGGATGCTGCTCATCGGTGTATCCAAGCATCGAATATGAGCCACAAAGTTTACCAAGCTGTACTTACTGTGGGCATCGCAGCCTGCATCAATTAAGGCTGAACACGAGGAAGCGGGACTGGAATTTTGTTAATTAAAATCGTGCACTTGGGAGGCATTTTGAGATTCGGTGTTTGATGCTTTGTTTGGCTTGACAGTTTCTTGTAATAAATTCCATTTTTTCCCTCCAAGCAAGTGATAATCTAAGATACTCCAGTTTTTGTGTCTTTATTAAAGAACAAATCTTTGCTGAAAAACCATTAGCTTAGTGACTGTTATTGTCCAAAGGAAATTTAAGTACTGGGACTAGAAGAATCCAAGATGTCTGGGTTCCTTAAAGCCTTTACAGCTTATGCAAAAGAAAGGGGGGAAAAAAAAAAAGAAAAAAGAAAAGCAGAGAAATATTCAATAGATTTCAGTCATTGTAATTGTGCATTACAGTTCACTGCCCTACAAAACACTGCAGCCTCTGCAGCGACTGGTGGTAAACATCCTTGCAGAAACAGGGAATCTAAGTTGATTGCAAAAACTTGTTATTTCTTCAAATCTTGTAAGGCAAATCTTGTCCCTTCTACTTGGGAGATAGTGTAGGTTAGCAGCAACTTAATACCAGAGAGCAAATCTTTTGCCTCTGCTCTGTCTGTTAGGACTGTTTCAAATGGATGGCTGCTGAAAGACACAGAAAAGCAGGGGGACACCTGTTCGCTGATATTAGCAAAACTCGAAATTCCAATTCGCACAGAGAGCATGGTGACTGGGGGTTGAAAAGAGCACCGCAAAGACTTTATCCGATAGCATTTGTTGTTTTCTTTTCGAAGGCAGCAGCAAAACTAGTGCTTGAGGGACTGAAAGGAGTTATTGAGATTTTTACCAAAACCCAAAGACTTTACTGCACATTCAGCAGCACTTCTGTAACCCCAGCACTAAAACTTCGTCAGTGGTGCTGTGCCATTGTGTGAGCGTACCCTTAGGAAGCATGAAACAAATGACTTTGCTGCCCTTTCATTTCAAGTCTCGGAGGGGATAGCACTTGGCTGGAGACTACCGCCAGAGAAGTCCAGGGTTTTCCTTCAGATCAGTCATTAATCAGGTTGACAGAATAATTCCTATGATAATTTAGCTTCTTTTTGCACCTAACTGTGACATTCAAAGTGCCTCCAGGTTCCTTCTGGAGTCAGCTGAAGCCAGGAAGGTGCGCACTGCACCGAGCACCTCGCAGAATGAGAGCGGCCAGGAAAACGCCAGCGCTGCATAGGCAGCAGCTGCACTCCAGGAAGCATTTCAAATGAAAATCTCTGCAAAACCCCAAGACTTGCATTACTGGCCAGAACTGGCAATTCTCTACAGGAGTATCCTCGGTAATGAGGACACGCTCACTTCCAAACTCTCCAGCCAGCCAGCCTGTACAGCTGTGCTGTCACCTCTGCACACTGAGAATTAGAGAGGGCTAAACAACGTGTTTCTAGCAGTGGAAAGGCACACAGATAGGTAAGAAACCCTGTCAGCAGGAAGCATTACCTTCTACTTGTCTGTCTCGCTCTCATCTTTGTCGTTTCTCTGTCCACACTGAGACTAACGCATGATTTTTCTCCTTAAAAGAATATTTCAAGTAACAAACAGCGTTGCGTGGCTAGCGAGTGATTCAGCTACTTTTTATTATAAACAACTTTGTCAGAACTTCAATACTGTGTATATAACCCACAAATATACTTCAATCCTTGGAGATAATGAGTTGACCTTGCAAGTCAGCATGAACTCTAGCCAGACTGACTAGGAATGGCTCAGGAGGTGTCTCGCTCCAGAAATGGAAACTGAAACTATTTGTTCTGTTAAATTACATCACCAAAAGATGCTGCATTGAACCCCTTCTCATCTCAGAGCTATGAAATAAAAGGAGTTGGTACCATGTTTAACAGCGTTGCTTACAGCCAGTCAAGCTTAAAGGGATTTAACTCTCCTTGCTGAGAGAAGGCGAGGGGTGAAAATCTTTCGTTCCATGTACCTGGAAAAAATCGACATATGTGAAAGTGTTCACAAACAACAGAAAGTGAGGGTCTTCAGAGAAGCAAAATGAACACATTACTCGTAACATACAAATACACTACTTTATTCTATGGGAATACTTCCTGTCTGTTAAGGGGAAACTCAGCTGTGGTATCACTCTGCTGACAGCCTCTGCTCCACCCCACTGAAAGCTGCCCTCCCCGTGCCTGTCCTGCCTGCTGCCCTTGCTCGTTTCCCAGGTAGAGATGTCAGGGGAAGGAAAGGAAAGGGCAAAGGTAACCTGATAAGGACATAAACTGCTGCACTCGTACGTGGGATGCCCAGAAAATGCAGTAATTCCTGGATCCTTCCTGTGTCCTACTAACAGTGAGGTTCTGGGCACACCTGTGTGCAACTAACACAGCTCAGGCTTTTTGTTTTTATCCCTTATACACCAATCTCTCCAGAATGATTTTTTTTTTTTCCCTGAAGCATTCTCTGAACCATTCCAATACAAAATACTGTGCCTGCTATCCAACTATTTTAATGTAGCTATGGGGAGGGGCAGGTTAGTGTTCACAGAACATGAAATTAACCTACAGGATCAGCACTGAGCCTCCCAGTGCTGCCACGGTAGGTTACTGAAGGGTACATATTACAGCCAAAATATCTTCCCCCCAGGAGTGCCAAGCCAGGACATGGAGAAAGCAGCATCTTTGATCAGAAAAGACAGACACAGATGGGCTTTGATCAGACAGAATCAGGGGCAGGTTTACTTTTCACATAGTTTTCTGTATTAAAAAATACATCAGTGAAATCTGTTACAGGCAGGGACAGGACTACCGAGTACACAACGTCAATAGACTACTTTCTGATTTTATTTTTGTTAAATTACTTTTGTTACTGCTAAAAAAATAATTAAAAAAAAAAAAAAAGGAAATATAATTCAAGGCTGCTGATTTTCATCTCTTGAAATTTTAGTGACAAGATCAAATATCAGACCCCTGTTACAGAAGATGGATAACTGACCAGAGCTAGGTAAAACCCATACAATTCTCTTCTTTAAAAATAGTTTGGGTTTCCAACAAATTTGTGGTAACTCGTCATCAGAAACACACATCTATAGCTTGAGAAAATGGAGGTACAGACAGTATCTGATAATGTCCTGTCCTCTAAACACAACGTGGGAGCTTTTCTCTTCAGAAAGATGCAGTAACAGCCGAGCCTCAAAAAAGTCTCTTTTGCTTTCCAACACTATGACTAAATCTCTTTGGGTGGGGTGGGAAAAAGACACACATGGTAATTTTCTACCACAGTTCTGTTGTCAGAAGTAATACTGCATCCTTTGGACAACACGGCACGTGTCGCAAAGGTGGAAAGAGAAAGAGTGCGTGTAACTTTCGTTTGAAATGACAAGGCCCTCCAGATTTGCCTTACAAAATAACCAAAAACATAGGAGTAGGGGAAAAGAGGAGAAAGGAAAGCTGCCTTAAGGGAAAAAAAAATTTCCGCGCACCACAGTATTTGCTAGATTATAATCAACAGACTGCAGAGCTACTGGGCTAGTAAAGGGATTTTCTGCACATACCCCAGGACAGTCACTCTCCTGTACATAACCCAAAAATGTTCGTCCCGTAACATGATCACTCTGAAGTTTGACCTACAGCACCTCTTCCACATCGAAGACCAAACAGGTAGAGTTAGCTATTAGCCTGGACCGAGAGCTAGACTCTGGCATCGTGTGACCATTGAACAGCAGCCAGACAGTTGTCCGTTTAGACAGCTTCCCCGGCAGATACGCCAGCGGCTTCTGCCTCGTTAACATTTGATCCCAGTTTTAAAAAATATTATAAAAGCGTATGTGTACGTGTATTTATAACGGAAGGTGTCTGCCTGTCTAAATACCACCGCTTTCCTGTCCTCGTGAAGAGCTCCCAGATCTCCACGTGTTCTTTGGCAGCGAGGACTGCCAGCCAGCAGGCTGCGAGGTCACGAGAGCCACGGTCTAGCTCTCCATGCCCGATATCGTCATGGTAGATTTTACACAACCATTTTCCTTAAAAATATCTCACAATTTTTTTAAAACCCTAAACAGATGAAGGATTTATGCACCACTCAAATAGGTTAGTTCATCTTGAATTTGTTCAGAGGATTTATCGCTGCCTGCCACAGGACGTTGTTTCTTGCAGCCTACATAGCTTGCCTCCTTCCAGTTCCAGTTTGTACATCCGCTGTGGTTCAAAATATGCCTGTAGGTGACATTATCTTGGCTTATTTAATACACATTTTTCCAAAGGCTGGACGTATTCACAGTTTGGTGCTTCTGATGTGTATTCAAAGGAAAATACCCCGCTTCAGTTAGTCTGATAACTCAATATCAGAGTCCTCTGATTTGACTTTGGCAAGTTCTTCGTGTACCTCCCTCACCATAAGAATACGTGTTAACATGATGTCCAAAGTTCCTGGGTCTATTGGCAATGTGGAATACCACATGGGGCTATTGGGTACACAGGAGCGCTCAGGTTGAAGGTAAAATACATCACTTCTCTGCTTCACACTTTCAGAACTGTCAACGTAAAGAAAGGAAGAAAACATTACAGAAAGCGGCTTTAGAAGTCCTAGTCACAAAAACTGTGATGGAGAAACAGCAAAGAAAACGAAAGTTACATTGAGACTACAACACCGTAATTGAAGCAGTATCATTTAAATCTTTTTCTTTGTGATTTGGTTTCCCCCCTTCATCTTAGTGAGCATTTAAGTTGTTTCCAGGTTCTCTAAGTTGTTTACAAAGAAACAAAGAAAATCTGTGTGACTTCTTTATACACACGGTTCTTCCATCATACTATCATCCAATTAACAATACTAGAGTCCTGGTATGATTGGCAGATGCATCTGACATTTAATCTCTGAATAAAACAGCTTCTAATATTCCAGAATTGCCGTGTACTTTGGGGCAATGAATGTTCAAGTACTAGCAAAACTAAATCCTAGCTTGCCTGCTCATGCTGCAGAATAGTGAGCCCAAGAGTAAGTCTGCTTCCAAGACTGACCATCAGACTCTGAGGCAGCTTTCAGGTGCTGGTAGGAAGAGACCAAGTCCTCCAGAGCAGGAATTCCTCCTGCTTGGCTTTGGAGTATTCACATTAAAACAGCACAGTGAATTTTTACTGCTGCTTGCACCACTGCAGGGGCTCTGCAGGAGCTATGATATATGATGAGGAGCATGGAAATGTTTTCACAGCCCAAGGACAACTACCAGCTTCTAATGATATGCAAGTGAGTACAATAAAGATAAGAAGAGGGAGACAAAGTGTCAGGACAGCTGCTGGGCATGCCTTTGCCTAAGTAATGGGACTATTTGTAGTATGCTCAGTAGGTGCATTTTTGAGGGTGATTTATTTGAGTTGCAGCTGACACTAATGAGATCCTGTTTACTTTTTTTGGGTGTATTTTCTTTGAAAAGAGAACACCATACCTGCTCAGTGATCTACCTAAAATTTATACAAAATGGGAAAGACAAAATGATTTATATCTATGTCCTTGCTATATAGCCTCATTTCTAACTCCTAAATACAGTAAATCTCCCATTTCAGCAGGCAAAAGCCATCAGCTTTCACAAGGAACATGATGTCTGAGGGGGGATACTTGCCCCAAATACCTGTTCTAGTCTACATACAGATCAAAAATCAAGTTCCATCACTTACCATTTTGACAAGTAAAATTCATAAAGTCGGACCGGACACCGCAGGGGATTATCTGTATTTTCAGCCATTTCCACTGCTGTTGAGACCTCCTCATCTTCATTGCGTTTCCTTTTGCCTACAGATAATTTATCTGGACACACAAAAATGGCATCAGTGAAGTTCAGTGAAGAACAGCACGTTAAGAATAAGATCTAGTCCCTTAGCCTAGCACCAGCCTGATGCAGCTGTGCAACACACAGATGCATGCTACTTGTAGGGATTATCTGTCGTTCAAAATCAAATACAAGTCAACTGCTTTGATCTGCTGGATGGGTAAAAGATCACAAGCTATAGCATGTCTGTAGCCTATTCCTCTTCTAGAACTAGGATCTAGCAGAACAATATGGGGAATATAGTTTTTTTCTTAATAAAGGACAAGTAATGTAACATATTGTAACGATTAACTGAAGAAGCTAATAGTTTTGTGATCCCACCTGATACCCTTACAAAGTCATTTCACAGTGTCAGACAGCATAACTTACAGGTTTTCGGTTAGAAGTTAAACACAACCAACTTTCTAATAGATCCTACCAAAATACTCTCTGCTACCCCTCTCAGGATCGAACACTTCCCTTTTAAAAACAGCAAAAAATAACTGCAAATGAAATACAGTATTTCTTTGCAAACATTGGCAATTATTTTATAAGTTTTTACTAGATGCCTTTGGTCCATCAGAATTTACCCTTAAACCATCCTAGAGTGAAAAAATTTAAAAATGTGCAGGGTGATAGCAGAAATCAAACTACCCATAGCTCTGCCTACTCCATAACATGTTTTTCTCCCCAGCCCTTTTTAAAGTAAAGAATAGACAACACAAATATAATTGCTGAAATTCAAATGATCAGAAAGCATTAATTTACCTGATTCTACCTCTTGTTTTTGAAAGGGTGGGAAAAAACGTAAATATGTCATCTTAGTATTATACTTCAGAGTCCGGGTGCGTCTCATAACATGGGCAAAGGATAGTTTCAGGTGCTCACTGACATTCTTTAGTTGGAAGTATTTGGTGTTGAAGAATAGAAGTGTGTTCAGTAAAACTATAGGGGAATATGCACCCAGCTGTTTACATTCCCATAGGTGTTCCTCTTCAATTCGTGAGAACATATAACCTAGAGACAATGGGCAAAAAAAAAAAAAGAAGAGGGATATTTATGCAACTTTAGGGCCGTTCCTCATATTCAGTTACAAATAAACAGTTTTTAAGGACCACTGGCAATCTAGCAGATTTTCAGAATCTTCCCAAAGGAAGTGAAAGCATCATACATGAGCAGGGTAGGAAGGCAGAAATGAGGTAAATTATATAGGCAGATTCTGTCAAAGATGCATATAAGTCCTCTTTCAGCTCACCTTGTATGTGAACGACCTGCATATCAGATCAAATTCAGACCTATCATAAGCAATTGTAACATAAAATCAAGAGCACTGCATGCATGAACCTAAGAGGGAGCGTGGAGAACCAAGCTGTGGAACAGCATGATCTTCCAATACCTGAAGAATGGAGAGAAGGATATAAAGGAAGATTGCACACATCAACAGAATCTCACTAAGTTTTAATTTCACTGTATTAAACCAGTCAGCCAACTGCAAAAATGTCTAATTCCTAAGGCATGGAGCACGAGTTTAAAATGTACCATCCATATACAAATAGACCATTTTGATTGTTGTAAGTTAGTTAGGAAAGGAAAAATGGAGCCTTACGAGAGATTTATTGTGAAATAAAACTTCACTATATATTATATTACACTGTCTATATTACACTATATATTATATACTGTCTAATATTATACTATATATTATACTATCTATAAGTAACTGGGTTATTTCTGTACTGATAGAAAGTTCTATTTCTAAATGAAAAGTCAGTTGTTTGGAGTTGCCAACATCACTTAAGTTTTGGTGGTACTCTGAAAAAGATCTTACATACTTATATTACCAGTGTCCAGCTTTATAAACAGCATGATTATACTTGAAGATGGATTAAAAATACCTGCAGAATTTGGGAACTTTTACTGTGGAAGTGAGCAAGTTGAGAAGAACTTGGAATTGAGGAGTTTGGACAAGTCTTCAATGATTTTTTTAATGTGGTCCTCTGATTTATCAGAAGTTTTTCCTATACTGATATGATATATACTACTAATGCAACTCTACATGGAACTTGAGGTGAGTAACTCATCTCAAAAAGCACACACAGTTCTGGCTACCTCTATTCAAAAAGATTAGCTAAAACTTGAGGGAAAATAACTCGTATTTTGACCACAGGAATAGGAAGCCTTTCTTTCGAAGGAGCTGAGACACTGATCGAAGGCAAAGACATATAACCCATAACTGGTGTAACCCATAACTGGAGACAGACACAAAAGCCATGATTCTAGTCTACTATAAACAACTGCATGGTGGAGAAAGAGGAGACTAATGTGAATGTCTCAGATCACATGCTTCTTCATGGCATTGAGAAATATTAATTTCAAATAAGGTTTTGTCATGCAGCTACACAAAATAAAATAATTGTCCTACCATTTGGAAGAATTGTAGGTTCCCAGATTTTCAAAAGTTTTGTAAGTTCAATCATAAACCTGGAATAGGGCTCGGTAAAAATGTTATCTATTCTACCATTCTCAAACAGGTACTACGAGAGAAAAAAAGGAAGACATAACAATTTATGATTACATAACATTGCAGAGAAGATACAGGACATCAGATTCTCTTCCTTTCTCATGTCCAAGTGTCTTATGGTCCAAAATGCTTTGTTGAAACCTTTATTAAGATATTAAATAAGATTTTCTACAGGGACTGGGACCTCCCTGGTATGAAACAAGAGGTCTAAGCAAAAATTGTTGTTACTATTTCAAGCTTTAGAGTTCTTTTCTGAAAAAAATCATCATCTAGGTATTAACTATTCTTGAAAAGTCTGCATATACAGCAGAAGAGGTACTGAATACCCTTCTGTTGAAAAGAACTTCACATGCTAATACTTTCTGACAATAGATACAGGCCCAGTGCTAGGCTGCTGAAACAGCTCAACTTAAACAGCATCAACATAAAAGTCCCTTAAACTTTTGTCAAGCAGCAAACAAACTAGAAAGTTTTCTAGAGACCACAAGTATGTATCAATAAATAAGTCAGAACTGGAACACAAAAAATGCTGATAGACCTCATCAATGGCACTTTGAATTCTAATTCCTGCATTTTTTCATGTGTAGCCAGGAAACAAAAAAAAGTAATTCCTTGCCTAATCAAGTGGTAGGTTTTACATTAGAAGTAGCATTTGATTCTTTATCTCCAAATGATTGTTTAAGGAAAGGAACAAACAGGCTATTCTAACAACAACAAAATGACCCTAACAGTAGTTTAATGAACTGGGAGTTTTCAAGAGAAGATAATATTATCCTGGATTTGTTCTGCAGCTGCTTCAAACTGACCTCTGCAGGCAGGTAGCAAGGACTCTTTACGTTGCTCTCAGTATTCATTAAGTACAATGCTATTATTCCCACTGAAGGAGCCACTGAAAGAGCACAGCCTTTGCTGGGTATCTCTTCCAAGTAAACTTGTGTATTGGAAGAGCATTGTGCAGCTATTTTAGATCTAAACCGATTAATTACATAGCTAATTCTTCTGTGGAACCTCAGGTTTCTACAAATCTGGCCTATATATGAAAAGGATAAACAAGGTACCAAACCAAAAGATTTGTATCTAAATAGAAACACCTTGCCCTCCAAACCATATCCTCCCAAGTACACAAGAGGCCTATTTACTCTGATCAAAACAAGGTCCAGACTAATTAGCCAAATAAGAGATTAAGACAAACTAAGAATGAAGCACAAAACAGGTACATATTTGCCTCTACAAAAAACAAGCAGCTACTTGGGACTGTGGATACAAAGCATAAAAAAAAAAAAAAAAAAACACCAAAAGTTTTGATGTTCTCAGCAATATCCCAGTTCTCTGAGTTACCTGCTGAATTCCAAGGCACAGGTATAAGATACTATCAGGATCATATTTTTCTCCATTTGGTCTCCGCACCTCTTGAATAAACTGGCACAAGCCAAAACTCAGTTCAGCAAAAGTGCATGAGAGAATGTCCTCCTTGACTTTCACAGGACGAACTGCGGTGAAGAAAATTATTATGAAAATTAACTTAATTCAACGGATTAAATCTTTACATAACCTATCTCAAACACGATGTTCTCTGTCTGACTAAACGTGTGAACTATTTCCTACCTGTTGGCTAACAACTGAATGTCTATTTGGCCAATAAAAAAAAAAAATCAGCAGTCTGTATAGCCAGTAACTGAGTAGTACGTCTACTACAAAAGCCGTAACTGAGTAGTAAGACTGCAGGTATTTAAAGTTAAGACATTTAAATTTTCAGTTAAGTTCATTGAATCCAAAGATATGGCATGGCAATGGTAACATGTACTCAGGCTGGAGATGTGGGGTTGATAAACTCAGCATCACCTTTATAGCTGGACTCAGGAGAATCCTGAGTGAGAAAAAGATCTTGAGTATTTCCTAGTAGTTCTGGATATGAGTTGAGAGCAGCATATTCGACTCCTTAAAGGGAGAAGGAATGAAGAGTTTAAAGGGCCACGGGATTCAGAAAGGGAAGCAGAGCAAGCAGAGAATCGATCAAAGAATCCGCAGTGAAATTACTCAGCTTGGCTGCTCCACACCTCACACGAGTGACTGCTTGGGACTGAACAGGAAACCTCTCTGTGGGGGTTGACAGAGATTCCTGGAACTGTCTGTAATCTCTCTTTCCTTAGCCAGGAGAAAAAGATAGTAATTCATATGATTGCTCTTCTTCTGGGAAACAAAAACCAGCTGTTCTCATGTAATGACAACAAAAATTCCAAATAAGAGAGGAAAATGCAGAGCTCGTTTCCCCTTTGGGATCTTTCTTATATAAGCTTTGCCACGCTTAGTTCTTTACATTGCAGGAGTATTGAATATTATTTGCTCTCTTCCAAACTGTCCCCAGAAAGCTCAGTTATAATCCTAACTCAAATTCTCTGCTGTACTCTGAAAACTTGCCCACAAACCTCTCAGTGCAAACATGCAAGACATCTGAGACCAGGGAAAAGGGGAGTTAGACAATGCCAAACCCCAGGACTGCTGCACTTGTGTAAAAATAAATAAATGAATAAATAATCCATAATTAGAAGAACAAACAAAAGTGACAGTTATATTGTCAGTATTAGCTATAATCCCTTTGAGACACTAGAAACAATTAATCCCTTCTAAAGTTATTTGTAGGCAGCGTGCAACAAAGAATGGGTACAACTCTGGAAGGTTTGTTTCCATCTGCAAACCTGGAAATAAAGTATTAGACTTTAAGACTGGCATACAGGTTTTTTTAAAGCAAACAGTTACGCTGACAAACAAATACTTTGTGAATGTGTTAGGTACAGATGAAAAAGATGGAGCCAGGTTAGCGTAGTCAGCTTAGAACTATGGCCTGGTAATAGATCGGTAAAAAATCTGTTCTAGAAATGAGGAATATCTGCATGCAAATGAACAGAAAGGGCAGGTTGAAAGGCTAACATTTATAATGTTGAAAAGAAATCTGATACTTTAAAGCCTTTTTTAAGAGGAAACAGAGCAATTTAGAATTTAATAGCTGAGATTTTTAAGCACGTGAAAAGGCAGACATAACGTGATATGCTGTAAAATCTTTTCTCCACTCGTGGTCATTTTAAAACTCGCTATCTAATCCTAATTTTTTCTTGAGGAACATGTGATACCAAGAGCTGCTCAACTAATTATTGCTGTTTCCACAGATGGAGAAGAAGTTTACCTGAAAACTTCAGGTCCCCTTGTTCCTCCTGTGCGTTTTTCCATTGGACCCAGTTCTTCCAGGCATTTACCCCATACATGTACTTTAGGGTCATCCCAGAAACAGAGCAACCTGGGTAGGAGCCCTGCATCAGATTGCGGGGCTCTACAGAAACTACAGACTTCTTCCGCCCCTACGGGAAAACAAACAAAGCAAAGCAAATTAAAGCTCATTAAGTATTTCATCTACGGACGCTTAATTTGATATCACATAAAAAGAGCAGTGCACTGACTTAACAAAATCCTGCTGACAGAAGCAGAAGGTATATATATGTATTTTTTAATATCTGGACAAGCATTAGCAACACTGTACAGAAAAGGTGCAACAAATTATAGTAATTCTCACTGTGATAAATATGCACAGAAATACATTCCGCTACACAAGAAAAATTACTTCTTTGCTGTAGATTATTACACTCCTTAAAAACAAGTATTTTGCAGTTGCTGAAACGATAAACATTCTTTAAATGTTCTGCACCAAAAAGAAAAACAAAAAAACATTTATTCTACCTAATTGTAGAGAAGAAAAGAAAACATTGTATAATGTAGCAAAACAGGACAAAAAAATATACAGCAGTTAAATTGAATTCTCATTTTCACCCTAGAGCATATTTTTTACTCCTGAGAATAAGCATGCACATAATGTTATTACTTTAAATGCAAGGAACTAATGTTCCACAAGTACTTTCTTACCCGTCTTTTTGGCTGTGGGAAGCCATCTCTGTGTCTCCGTCTTGCTCGTGAACGTGACTGCAAACCCAGTCCTTTACTGAGAGGGTCAAATGAGTCTGAAGTCAAATCAACACCATTAAGAATTTAATTGTATGATTTAACATGCCCAAATAGAAGTGTCACTTAAATACTACTGAATATCCTAAAGATGCCAATTACATATTCAAAATAATGCTTTTTTTAGGCAACAAACCTACTTTCTGTATAAAGAAATTTTCAGAAGAGGAAAGAAGTCCTCCCCCAAGTAGTGGATGTACTTATTCAGGCAAACTTATATTCTTCTGCACCACTAATATGGATTATACCCAGGGACACAGAAGTGATAATTCAAAGAAGTCAAGCAAGACTACCTGCTAATCCTGTCGGTGGTTCTGTAGAATGCTGTCTTTAAAAATACCAGCAATATTTAAAAATCACAGTAACTTTTAGGAGAGCTGATATATTACTGCTGCTTCAAATACCCAGTTTTACTAAATGAAAAATACACCCTTCAGAAACAGACTACTGCCACAATGCTTACTCAGAAAGTTGTGTGTACTTGTATACACTGATGCATTTTTCTTTACATTATACAGACCTGATGGAAAATCTGCCTCCAGGTCCTGTTCCACGTCACCTTTGGAGAACTGCTTCACTTCTGGATCTGGTTCTGGGAGGGCATTTGATCGTAAGGCATAGTGATTTAACTCATCCTCCCAGCTGTGTGGAGTGGACACTGCTTCTGATTCTAGATCTCCACTGTAAGTGCTACCTTGGTCTGTAAATGAGAGTGATCAGATAAACCACATGCTGTAAGAAAGGACAGGCAAAAAGAAGAGTTTAAAGAGAAGCTACAGCAGGATCAAAGTCCTTTTGCAAAAAAATCCAACTGACCTTTCTCAAATATCTTGGGGTCCAAGAAGAGCTCATGCTCAGACGTTTGAGATCCTTTAGAAAAAGAAGGAAATATGTATCTACAAATGACTGACAGCTTACATAACTACTACAAAATTTTGAATGCCAAAAAATAACATTTTGTCATAGTACTTCCAAAAATGGTACAACTTCTTCAATACAGTTCTTCTACCAGCTCCCTACCTAGGTCATGCTGTTCTAGAAAAATAGAAATACAGAATTAACCCATATTTGCTTTTCTAAATGCTTCCATCCCTTCACATTTGTTATTGGAGTCATCTGTAGGCAAACAGGGTATTTTGTTCATTTCTTTTTTATCTTGCTCCACTTTTATTACACGGGATGATCACTATCCAACACATTCTAACCTGCATCACCCTCCAAGAATCCACTATAAAAAGCTTGATAGGAAAACGCTCTTGTAAAGCAGCTGCTCTGCCTTCTTGGTTTTGACTCCTTCTTCTGCATGATGTACTTATCTGGAGATTACTACTGCTAGCAACCTGCTACTGTCAACGTAAGTCAAATCAGCACCTAGGATCAGGGAAAGGGAATGCAAAGACATTTAAAGTACTGCTCAGTATCTGATTTGGGTTCTATGCTAAGCATAGCTCTATCAAAAATTGAATGAGAAACCTCTGTGGAATTACAAAAGCTTCAGAAATGTGCAAGCATAACCAGCACTTGTGGTGGAACTACCAAATAAGAGTAAATTATTCTTAAAAGAAAAAAATAATAGAATATTTATATAGATTATCTCCAAATTATCTCCAAATAGGCAGTTTAGCTTTTAAAATAATAAATAATAAAAATCACCAAGTCATGACATAAGAATTGCAGCCTTCTCTAGCTTGGAACTTTACCTGCATGAAACAGTCATTGTGAAAATAAATGTTGGTAGGACAACAGGACCATGCAACATGGCATGAACACTTGGGAAGCAGCCAGTATAGTCTCTACATCTATTTCTCTGTTTTTCGTGATGAGAGGACATCCATTACATTTAGCTTCCTTTTAAAAACACCACATACCACCATGAGAGTGTGTTTTTTCTTTCTCCTCATCTTCTGCAATCATTTCTGCCATCTGAAGGAGATCAGCTTCAAATGGATTTGTGGGAATCTTATCCTTGATATCCTGAATAGTTTCAATGATCTTATCAGCATTATCCAGGGTAGTTGGGAAAAGCATTGGAACTGGTACCTACACAGACATGCAGAAATTATTAGACCTTGTTTGGGGATGAAGGGAAACAACAAACACCAAGGGAAGTTCTTCTCATTTAATCTTACTTATATTTTAGGACTATATATAATTTTAAATAAATCCAAACTAGACAACCTTGTTCCTTTCCGCAATAACCCTACAGATTGGTAGTTTTGTTTGATAATGCTTAATTAAGCATGATGTGATAAGGGAAGAAATTGCTTCAAGGACTCCAAATACCACTTCAATGACTAATCACAAAATCCAACGGCACTGCTCTATGCCCTGTTCAGAACCAAGACTGTAAACCAGTTCTCCAGTGAACGTGAGTGTAACTTACAGGTACTGGCATCCCAAGCGGAACTGGTGTGTACTGAGTGTAGAGGTGAAGGGGTACTGGCACAAACACTGGTACAGGAACAGGTACCACAATGATTTGGGGTTGAACTTCTTCTTCTTCTTCTGTTATGTTAAAAACAAAACAAAAATGGTTTGACCATATGACCATCCCGTACACTTCAGAGTGTCCATTTTAATTGTTTGGAGTTCCACTACGGGTGACTTCTGCTTGTAACTCAGTGGGCACAGTACCACATCTCTGTTCAGTCATCTTTCACTTTAGCACTGTTGTAACAAGTATTAATACTAGAGTTTGGAAATAAACAGCACTCTGACCATATACATGAATGCTGGAAGGGAAGAGAGAGGAAATAAATACTAAGGTCTGCATCCAAGTAAATGGTGTGCTATTGCAATCATCTCCCATCTAACTAGAAGACCACACAAAAGGTACCATTAAAAAACAACAACAATCTTCCCACTTAGCTTCGTCTCTCCCACTGAGATGTTTACATCAAGACTCGACACTCCGAGCTCCTTCTACATTGGCAATGATGACAAAAGTACTCCTCAATTGCAGTCTTGACTACATAATAGCCTTTGAAAGTGCTTCAGTTTTCTCCTGGCCACAGAGAGATCTTAGGGTAAATATAAATCTAATCAAATGCTCTTAGAACTAGTGAATTAATTTCAGAAGTTCTTATTATCTGTATCTAATAATTAAAAGAAAGTGAGAATTGCAACAATCTTTGAGACATCACACAATTCGTGATAATGAGTCTGCTCTTGTGGCTTGAGCTGGAGGAGCTAAGAACTCACAAATTCTGTCCTGAGAAAAACAAATTCCCTCCATAGCCTTTTGCACATCACTTAACCATCACCCTTCATTCTCCACAGTTAAGATGACTGCAGAATACTAAGGATGAGTTAAAGCCAATCTCAAGATTCATC
Source organism: Anas acuta (assembly GCF_963932015.1). Taxonomy (NCBI): domain Eukaryota; kingdom Metazoa; phylum Chordata; class Aves; order Anseriformes; family Anatidae; genus Anas; species Anas acuta. The sequence continues at coordinate 6,458,229 of NC_088999.1, forward strand.
ACTAGAGCAAGTCCAGAGGAGGGCTACAAAGATGACCAAGGGGCTGGAGCACCTCTCCTGGGAAGAGAGGCTGAGGGGTTGGGGTTGTTCAGCCTGGAGAAGAGAAGGCTCCAAGGAGACCTTACAGTGGCTTTCCTGTACCTAAAGGGGACCTAGAGGAAAACTGGGGGGGGGACTGTTTGTCAGGGGGTGTAGTGATAGGACAAAGGGGAATGGCTTCAAATTAAAAGCGGGTAGGTTTAGATTAGATTTAAGGAGGAAATTCTTCACTATGGGGTGATGAGGCACTGGAATAAGTTTGCTCAGAGAAGTTGTGGATGTCCCATCTCTGGAAGTGTTCAAGGACAAGTTGGATAGAGCTTTGAGCAAAGTCCCTTCCGACCCAAACCATTCTATGATTCTGTGATTCTTTGATCACAAATGAAGCTTTCAGAATTTCAAAGACCAAATATTTTATATCTGTAAGGCAAACTGCAACTTGCAAAGACGATACAACAACCTGAAAACTATTTAAAGTTGTAAAGCATATTTAAAAATATTTTTGTTATATAAATCATTTACTTTCACAACTGCAATACAGACTTATATAAAATGGGTTGGAGATTAAATACATACCTGTCTGGCATTCTTTGTTTTGTGTATGAGGTTTGCACGAGGTGGCCTTAGTCTGTGTGATTGGCTTGCACAACAATGCTTTGTTTTTTAGAAGCCTAGGTGGTTGTGATGATGGTAGTTTTAGGGCATCTGTCTGAGTACTAGCCTGTTTGGAAAAATATAAATGAGGGCAGAGTCAGCACTGGTTGTAGTAGGATATCATAAGATTAGTATTTTCATAAGATTAATATTTGTTCTCTACTATGAAAGGTCAAACGATTTAAAACTGTCTTTGTTGATAAAAAAGATCATTTAAAACTATTGTAAAAAGAGCTTTTTTGTTGTTGTTGTTGTTAACAGTGCAGAGAAGAGATCTACAAGAATGTTTGGTTTCTGTAGTCAAATAACCTCTATAAACTTTTCATCTTAGAATTTTACTGATGGTAAAGACCTAAAAAAGCCGTAAGATACTTTTGATGACTAAAATATTGGGTGATAGAAATATGCAAAAAAAACTCTTAGTAAATTATGCAAAACCACTGAAAAAGAATACAAATAAAAGATGAACACAAATGCTGGCAATATCAGTGTCACCTCCTGATTATACACAGACTGACTACTCATGCTTGTACTAATTTCATGTCCTGCAAACTGTAATTTTCAGTTGTGCATTCATATAACAGGATCAGTTTCATTAGGGGAAATGCATACTCTAATCCATAAATGACTTTTCAGCTAAAAGTAAGGGTGTCCATCTCCCAGAAACAAAGAGCTGTATAATAAAAAATGTATTATATATTCCAAAAGAGTTGCAAAATCTCTCAAGAATTGGAACTCTAGGAGTTATTCACAGATAAGAAGTGACAAGGGTTCCCCATAGCTCCACTACCACGCTGACAGGGAGTGGGGAAGAACAGCTAAGCTGCAAGAGCCCCAGCAGCCCATGCTGGTTCCCTTCTTCCTGTGGCAGTCCTTTCTGTGGTATCACATCCCACTTCTGGCCACAAAAGGTAGCCTCAAGCACATTGCTCAAGAGCTAGTCATCTGAAGAGCCACAGTTTGACAACCTGTGTCTTAAAACATCAAATCATTCCGTCAATGGACACAAGAAGACTTTTATACCATACAAGTCTTATCCATTTAAAAAAAAATACATCTGCAAATTGGATAAGTTTTAAAACTCAATCACAACCAGGAAAAGCAGTTACAAAATTAAGGTGCTAAATTATTGGATACTTTACTTGTTATTGATACAATCTGGACGAAAGTGAGAAAAAGAGTCTCTTGTAAAACTTACATCTCCTATTATTTTTGCTGTCACAGTAGGGACTGCACCTGTGAAGAAGAAAACCATGAAGGATTAGCTTGTGTACTTATCATCAAGGACCACAACGTATACTCTGCCAAGGTCAAGAAAAAGAATTCCCCTTAAGCCTTATTCCCCAGTCTATGTAAATAAATTTAAGTCTTTAATTATACGTAGGGAAAGGAAGGACAAAACCACAACCTTCTGTATCGATGTGAAGCATAATGAAGAAGTGGCTGTTGTCCTCAGTGGAAAAGATCCCTGAACAACTATAAACATCCAGGAATAGAGATTTTAAAATAGAGAAATCATATGCAGTAGTCCTACCCTGTAAAACATTGTTGGAGTTAACCGTAGGCTGGGCAGCAGGGGTACTTGCAAGGGACACCACATTTGCTATGACAGGGGTTGAGTCCTTCCTCAAAGAAGGTGGGCCTGACGAGGAAGCTGGTGCCATAGAAAGGTTTGCTGGGAAGAATAAACAGAAGAAAACTAAAATAAGCAATCACATAATTTGCAAAGCAGCATTTTAGAAACAATACCCACCCTCCAACTTTATCTCCAGATGAAAAAGCCTGCTTTATGAGAAGTGTACATAGCTGCCAAACTGCAGGTTTTCAGTTTAAATAGGACTTGGCTCCATAAGCAAACTTAAGCTGTTTTCCAGTCACTGAAACATTTCAGAAGTTCATCACAGCATGAAAGTAGTTTTCTATCTTTAATAGTATGTGTATTACAGCAGCACTCATGAGACAACGGAACTGGATGCCTCACTGTGCTCAGCACCATACATCCATAGCATAGGACACAGCCAAGATCCTAACACATAATGAATGAGGTGATTTTTATGAGACTCTCAGGTAGAGGAATTCTCAGGTTCTTTCCATGTGAAAGCACCATAATCACATTTCATCAAAAATAGTGTTCTGAGGCACTTTATTATCCTGGCAGCCTCCCGTTCAGAGAGATGCCTGGAGCCCAGTTTTACAAAGGTGTGGAAAGTGATTGAAAAGTTAGTCCTTATACTTAATCTTGAAAATCAAAGCATAGGTTTTCTTTATGGGCAATCTCATTTAATATCTGTGGAAGTTTGAAACTACTTGAAGAAAGTGAGATACCTAAAACTGAGCCTGTTCAACAACAACAGGTATGTACCCCAGTAGAGGATGTCTCTTAAAAATTTCAGTGAATTGAGTTTCTAAATAAATACTCCTATCACTGTCACACACACCAAGAGGTAATACCATTCACATCCTGTTTTACCTGTGTTGTTTGGGGGTGGAGGGTCAGAAGCATTTTGCTGATTACAGAACATCAGAATACAAAGCAGATTGCAAAAATGCTTGATCTCCCCTTGCCATTTCATGGACTCACTGAGTTTACCTTGCCTCTTACAACCATCACACTTTGCCATCTAGGAAAACAGAGGGAGGGAGAAATCAAACACATGTAAAGAGTAACAAAGAGTATCTACATACAGACCTCTTCATATCCTGCTCAGCAAAAATAAAGAAATCTGTAAGAGTGCATCATTTTCATAGCGTAACACAAAGCAGCAGAACACTGAGTGTTGTGTTTTTGTTTTTGTTTTTTTTTTTCCACAAACAATATTAGGTTTTCTTTATATAGGAAACTGGTACTCAGAAGTTAAGAAGGATTCACTCATCTCTCACATGTATGTAACATATGCATGTTTCATGGACATACAGGTCAACCAGAGGCAGTTCACACAGCTCCTAACGTTCAAAGATTCTTTTGCCAACAATTTTATATTCCAGAGGATGCTATGTGAGAATATTACTTACCTGGTAAAACAAAACTGTGAATTTAGACATGCACTCCTCTGAGCAGAAATCTTCCATTTTCCCCCCAAAGTGATTCTGGACCAGTTTGGGGGAAGTCTGTAAACAGTAACTGCACATTTTACAGTGGGTTCCCCAGCGTTTCCCCAAGTCATGTTTATAGAGCAGTTTACAACCTAGAAGAAAAACCAGCAAAACAACAAAAGCAGCCTTCAGTATCAAAATGATATTTGTTGGTCATTTCTAGTTCTGAAATTCAGTTATTTATGTAATAATTGGTTGAAACATACCATTAAAACGAAGTCTGAATGAAGTTACAGGTTTCCAGACTTAAAATCCATTTCTAAACCTAAATGATTTGGTTTTTTTTTTAGTATCACCAGACATTTTTGACTTGGTTTATCTGAGAGACAGTCTTACCCTTTCTTACCTTCACTACAGAATGTCTTATCTATGCCTGAGAATCGCACTGTCTCCTTGATAATCTTCTCAATTCTGCAGTATTCACACAATGCTATTACACTGCTCCTCTTCTTATATTCATCACAGCAGGTCTTCCCACAAAACTGAAACATTTTACCCTGCAACACAGCCAGAATGTTTTGGTTTCAATGTTTCAGTGTTTCACAACCTGGATATTACATTTAAATAGTTGATAAAAACCCAGAAGCATATTTATGCCCTTGAAAATTAACAATTGACAGCACTAGCAGGTAAGTTCATTTAGTTTTTCAGCAAGGGCAGCACCATTTTCTGTAGAAGGCCCTCACTGATGTGCTTTCTCCAGGAATTATAAGAATCACCTCTTGGACCAGAATCAGTAATGTGCTTATCTAGCCAAGCAATGGTGTGGTGGTTCTTTGTTTGTTTTGTTTCTGTTTTTTAAGATCAAAGCCTAAATATCAGTATTAATTTTGATAACAGTTAAATGATACCAAAATCAGTACCAAATTCCTCCATAGTGGGTTATAGGAAGCAGTAGGGCAGTACTGACAGACCACAGCACAAAAATTACAATTTCTTGTGTTTCTGATTGAGAAAGATGAGCTTGAAAAGCCCTAGTCTTTATTACCTTGTAGTCAAGCAGTTCTGGTTTGGTTGCAAACAACCTGTTACAGTGCTGACACCTGAGTTTCACAACAGTGCGGGCAAAAGTGACTTGCTGGGACTGGGCAGCCAGCCTCTGTAGACCAGCTGCAGCTGAACTGCTCACGGAGCTGGGAGACACAGTGGAGGTGGTGCCACCTGCTGATACTGTTGCCCCCGACGGAATGCTTACAATGACTTGACCTTGCGATAGGGGTACAACTGAGGAGTTCATCCCTGCAGGCTTGTTGAACAAATTCTGCAGGAAAGCAAATGGAGAAAGAAACCTTATTTTACAGTATTACCTATTTTACCCAGCATCCCAGATACTTATACCACCGATTTATGATTCTATTAAGCTAAGAAGAAATCCTAAATGTCACACCTGAAAAGCTACTACACAACTGTAGCTGCAAAAATTGCGTATGCTCCCATCTGACATAGCCAAGTGATACTGAGGGTTTGCTGAAGTTTTACAGCTGTTGCACTGAACTTGAACACCTGAGAGTGAAACAGAGAAGAAAAAGTGGTTTACGCAACACTGAGTCATATTGCAGATAATTTTGCACTGTGCATACAAAAACAGAGATTCTGAATGACAAGTTGAGGTACACACAGAAGCACAAGACAACGTTTCTTCAGATTCAGAAGCAGACACTGCAGCTGCAGTGCCTGTTGCTTACCAGATCCTTTCATTAATCTCTCAGTATCCCTAGAATGTCAGTATGCATTTTTCTATTTTACAAGAAAAACAGCTGAGAATATGTTTGCCTAGCTCAAAGCAAAATTAGGCAGAGATAGCTAAGCTAATCACCCTGGAGAATGGGGGCAGAAGAGTCACAGTGATGGTATGGCTTATGCCCACACAAGTGGATTTATCTAGCTGGTAAACCCCCCAGCTTCACTTACAAGAGCAGAAAATAGATTAAGGTTTATTGTCATGTTTAAGTGCTATAAAAACAAAGCTAAAATGGCTACACCGTCATTGTTAGGTTTATCTATGTTAGCAAGTCCTTATGTTTCCATCACAGCACCTTTCCTTAAACAAACAAACAAAAAAACAACACCACCACTTTCCATACCCCCAAAAAGAATATAAGCCTTACTTTCAAGACAAATTAAGTTTGGATATAAGCTATGTGACATTATGCTTCTAACAGAGTAAAAGAATAAAGTTACCTGCAGAAGTAACCATTTTCACTCTGTATGCTGACAAGCAGTTAATAGAGCAAAACAGTTCAGTTTTTCCTAAGTTATTTGTGCTCTCTATCATCTCAGCCGAAGATCTCAAAGATTTACACAGTGTGCAAGGTGTAATTTTAGCCGACTTCTGTGGAAACAGTAAAGTTGGTCATTCATTTGAAGTTTATTATTTTTATTAACCAGGAAATTAATCATGAACCCGTAAAATGTCTATAAAAATGAGAGCTAGCATACTTGCAACAGCACTTAAGTTACAGCCGTATTATTTTTGATGCAAATACACTTATTTGAGTTCTGGTTGTTATATTTACACTTTGATCATCTGAGATGTGGACATTCAGGGTAAGTGCTACTTGTGCAGGCCAGTTTGAGCAGTACCAAGGCTGCTAAGACAAAGGCCTCCAAGTACAAAATACAATGCGTGTTGTAAGAGCAAGTATCAACCTTCAACATTTTCACTGAAAAGCAACATTTTGCTTGTGACTTAACATTATCAGCTATGTATGTAAGTGATATTACTACCGAGCAGATGAGAAACAAGAAACACAGATAAGCAGGTTCCTTGAAGACACATTTGGTGGCAGAACGGGGAACAGATATATCTTATAATAATCACAGTTTTCAATCTGTGGTCTACAGAGTACTTTTAAGAAGAGACAAAAAGCAGCTTACCTTTCACAAATGTTTTTTCTGTGTTTACACCACTGAAAGGTTTTTAAGATCTTTAAGTGTGGAAAAAGCTTTGGGATCTATTGCACTAGATTGTTTCTCTATTACAGCCTTAAAAATGCACTTTGTTCTATAAACAGCTATTTCAGTCCTTCACAGAAGGATAGAACAGGGTATAAATTTCTAAAGGATTTTAAAAAAAACACAAAATCCCAGAAATGATTGGAATGTATCTGACAATTGAGTTGAATGCTGTTTAAAGAAAAAATCAATAAAAAATAGATTACACTTATTCTAATAGGCTCTGAACGCACTGGATTCCCAAGAAGACTAACATATATGGGGTTTTGATGTGACACGCAAAAGCAGCAAGAAATCCCTCTCCTTTCCAGCTTAATTTCTATATTTGCTTCAGAGGATAACTAATGTTGTAGGTAGTTTTCTGGATGAAAAATTTTTATCAGATTTTTTTTTTTTAATTCACTACGCCCTTCTTGGCCTAAGTGCCCTGAATAATGGGGCAGCAGAGTCAAGTCACAGAATGTACAGTTATACCACCTTATCAAAAGGCAACTTTTTCCTAATGTAATTGCATTAAAACAAGTCAGTCAAAAATAAACGAGCTATCACAATAAAGGTTCTTTCAACTGCTCAGTTCTTTAAGAGGCACCATTAAAATCAAAAATATTAAAAATTTAAAAACGAACATCAAAATGATCAACTAATTATTACGTTTCCTATCCACTTCGTTCAAATGCCACAATTTTAATAGCTGAAATGAGTCAAAAATGAAGTGTTCTCTCTTGTCTTACTATTATTTAACATACCCACATAAGGTTGTGGAGCATGTCTGAGACAACGTATTTAGAAAGCTGGAATTTTTGGAAATAATCTCTTCTTCAGCGTCAAGAAGGATCTGTCATAGTGCGAGATACCCTACAGTTAAATTACTCTTAGTTTTTAAGGATCCTCGGGCAGCTCATGAGAAACTACACTACTGTAGTACAGCACAGAGAATATTCAGAGAGCATCTCAATGAACATCCCAAAAGAGCTTCGCTCATAAGGTTTGTGTGCTTTGTCAGATGATGGTCATCTCCTGAGAGGCTGGCCTAAATGTGTCACAGTCAGCTGTTGCTGAGTGGTCCCACTGTATCTTCTCTCACACTGGAGTACTCTGGTAGCCTTTTCAGTGGTAAGGGAAACAGAGCAATGTATCTGGGCAAAAATTAAGCAGCAAGCAGCAAAACGAGTATCTCAGACCAAGTTTGCAACTGAAATAATCACCTAATAAACCAAAACCTATTTCTTAAAACACCCAAAATCTAACCTAAGGTGTACTTTTATTATTGTGTCAAAATATACCTGCTTGTACGCTGTCACACACGTTGAACTGCAAAACTTTTTTGACTGTCCCTCTATTTGAAGCATGTGACATTGGCCAGACCCACTGTAGCAGTAGCCTCCACAATTCTCACAACAGTTCATGGTCAAGTTATTAGCTGAGCGGAACTTGGAGAAGCAGGCATCACTGCAGAGCTTGTGCACGACATTCTGGTAATTCACTTCATGTCTAATCTGGAAGAAAAGAAAGAAAATATAACAAGAGGAGAAACATTATCTAAGTTCATCCCTAAGATAGCGAGTTCCCTGGTTTAAAGGGAATTAAAATGAAAAATAAGTTTGTAATTACCACTGCATTCTTCTGGCACATGCTGCACTTGGTTGAAATGCTGTTAGTGTGAATAGTAACAACAGGTTTCCTTTTGAGTTCATATGTAGAAAGACACGACTGGCTGCAGAAATCCTTACTGGAATTTGTACTGTCAAACTGGGCAGTGATCACATCCTTTGGATTTAGAATGTCTCTACAGAAAAAAAGAAAAACAAGCATAGAAAGAGATAAACATTGGTTTCATGTCAACTTGTTCTCCTTTTTATTTCTGCAAACTAAACATTCTCTGGAAGAAGGTAGATTTATTTATTTAATTTAAAGCTTTTATTTTTGCCAATCTAAGTACTTGTCTTTTCTTTTCCTGTTAGAAAAGTAGTTAAGAAGTACAATTCTCAAGTGGATATATTGTGAAACGTTTTCTAACTGGAATTAGGAGTGGACTACAAGCACATCTGGTTGTATCATTTAATCCTTTTAAAAGACACTGGTAAAAGGTAACCATTTTGTACAGTACTTACTAAAAAAATAGAAAGCAGGATATGTAGATTAATTCCTTTTAACAATGAAACCATCAGTAATAATGGAATAGGGCAAAAAGGGAAAAAATGAAAGGTCAGAATTTCTAATTACTACGCAGTTCAGCCCTAAATGGTCTGACTTGTATTGCACCTTTCCTCCTTTTACCTCTAATCTACCATTGTGTCTGCCACTGGATTCAATAAAGTGAACTTTTCCCTTACTTCTCTCTTTTGAAACAGTCATTCACAGAAAATTTTCAAAGACCTTATGTCAAAAAAGATAGGAACAAATCTTTGTATCACTTCCTTGGATGGAAGGATGCCTCCTTTTTTCTTGTCTTGTCACAAATAGATCACTTTTCAACTTAATAAAAACAAATTACAGCCAAGACTGCTAAACTTTATTACAAGGTCTTTTCACGCTGAGACTGCAAGTAAAAAGAATAATTAATTGAAGTCTCAAGTTTAAGTTCCATTGACCTTGTACAACTGAAAGTAATAAATCTACAGTTGAAGAAGCGATGCATGAACAAAGCAGCATTCACTTTGCAAAATAACTTCCATTACTAAAAATAATGTATAAGAATAACTGTCCTCTCTAAACAGACCCTAGCACAAACAGTCTGTGAGGTTATTTATTAGCCTCAAGTTCTGTTATAGTAATATGACAGCTTAAAGAGCTGGCCACAGAAGTCTCCTTTTGCTGATAAACTCTTTTTGCTGGAGATAATATAAATGAGAACAACATTTTAATAATTAAAATGTTGGTTGTTTTTTTTTTAGAGCTCAAGATTCACACTGGTGTTTCCAACAGGACTGTGAAAAATGTAGGTGTTAAGATTTTTTTCAAAGTAGGCTCAGAAAAGCAAATCTTGCCCTTCTACTCTAGGCCTAGGTAGAAAGTAACTGACTTGGGTACTGAAATCCCAACTACTTGAAACACTCAATTCTTACCATATTTAACCTCTGTACACATTATGAAGGTTTAACCATGACTGAATAATAGCAGCAGTAACATATTTTGAAGAGCTAAAACCTACAGAAGTCTGAGCTCACAGAAGGGAGCCAGATCGGAAAGCTATTTTCTGTGTAGAACCTAAGGAAATATCTCGCATGGAATGTATTAATTTACCCATATTTCATTTTATGGATTCAGTAAATCTATTTTCATCTAGGAGAAATAATACATGACATTTTTTTTGAAAATGTACTTGTTTAGCGAGTGCAATGACATTTTAAATCAGGAGGGAAGTGGAGTACCTTTTGAAACATATGTAATATTTGGCTCTTTTAAATTAAAAAAAGACAAAGCGTACACTTCACAGCAGAGGCTTTTAAATCTATCTGTATGCAAAACACAACTAACTAAATGGAATTGAAAGCAGACAGACCAATTAACAAATAACAGTATCAGCCACGATTTATTGAGGGGAAACATAACAGAAGTGGGCATTAGAGAAACAGCATGTCGTGTAAGAAGTGAACTGAAGCCTTTTCATTATCTGCTTGAATATCAATTATTACTCAAACAAATTAAAACGCTGTCCTACTTTGAGCAGCTTGAGCAGGTTTTCTTGGTAGAAGCTGGTGGGCGAGAAGCTGGAACAGTGTATCCAGTGAGGCACAGTGTGGAGCAGAAGAGCTGGGTAGAGCCTTTCCTCTGGTATGCGGTTTGCCCCTTCTGCAGGATTTTTTTACAGCCAGAACAGGAAACCCGAACAGCTGTGGTTGGAACTGAAGGAAGCATTTTACTCATGCCAGAGGATGCCACAGCAGGCTGGAAACCTGATGACAGCTGTGGAGCTAAAAAAAAACACAACAGAGAAAACATAGAGTAACTGTTCTAGATGTATTACACGTTAATTCACTTTTGTGCAGGGGGCAAGAGCAAAGCTTATGACTTCACTGGGATTGTCAAGGTCTAAGGGAGAATTAAATAGCAGATGAACTCTAAAAATACATGCCCTGCACTGGTTTTCTGCAGAGCAGATTGTTTCAACTGCTCTTAAGATCGAGAGTGCACTTTTAACATCCCTTTCACATTCAATTGTCCTTTGCCTCAAAAATACAATTATTTTTCAAAATCTCTGATTTTGATCGTCTTTAAAACAAAGCCAGCTTTTTTTTTTTTTTTATCTTACTGGGGTTAGACCTAGCAATTGAAATGCAGCATAAACTGCAACACCGTTTGGGAAGGGGATGTATTGTGTAGATTTAAATAAAGTTAGTCTTGCCTATTCCTTACCAAGAGGACTGCCACTGACTGAAAATACAGCACTGATTTTCAGCTCCCCTTCCTGAGTTTTTGGCTGTTGGCCGTACTCCTAAAACAAAAGGGAAAGGAAAAGGAGAACAAATACACACATGTGATAACAGGTTACAAGACTTCCATTCTTTCACAACGCTGCATTGAATCATAAGGCCCAGGAAGGAAAGAGAGAATCTCCTAAGCCTGTTCCGAAGGCCAGGCTCACGGATGGTGCTGTACAAGCAGCACACACAGAAACCTGCTCAGAGGTTCACAGCAAAGCGTATAACAAGAGCATCACGTAGAAATGAGAAAGTGCCTGCTTGGTGCCTTCCCTTTTCCAGCTGTATTCTCAGACAGCTTAGAATTTAGCATTAACAAAGCTTAAGAGAAGTCTCCACTTTCCAGTTACACAGACTTTCCATCTAGAAGCGTTCTGCAGTCCTCGCTCTTGGAAACAAGCTCAATTTTCAAATTCACAGATAGCAATAACAGAGCACAGACTGAGACCTAGATGGCGAGAAGCATTCTGCACTTCACTGGGAGGTCGAGGACCTAGGAGGAGCCCAAGGTGCAGCTTCACAGCACATGAAGAAATTTTAAACTGGGACAACCTCGTTTGGCCCCACCTCCCATCATGGACTAGGACTGAGAGATGCTGAGTCAAAAATTAACTACTAATTATAGTAAAAACTTATTTTTTTTTCTTTTTTGTCAGCTTAGCTCCACAAACCAGCTGCGTGAAGCTGGCAGCACTACAGGCAGACCATCACAATCCCTACTCAGACTGGCTTTGGCGAAAAGGGAATAACCTCCCGTTTTCTGCAGGATGAGAAAATCCCTGCGGACAGTTGCTCGTGGAGTAGCTGACATGGTGTAAATGCCCAGCTTACCTCACAGCAGCTATTCAGACTTTGTCACCACGTCTCCTGCCCGTGCTCTAACTAGAAATTTGAACTGTAAAGCAGCTTGTAACACTCTGCATGTTAATCTTAATAGGCTGAAAAGAGTAATCTCTTGGAACTACAGAGATGATAAGATTTAGCCTACTTACAGTCATTTGAGAATAGCGAGGCCGTGATGTCATATTATGACTGAGCTAAATTAACAGTTGCTGTCTGACTGCAAGGTAAGCCAATCCGAAATCACTGGGCAAAAACAAGCTCTCAATTTTCAGTGGCACTGAACCGCTCCCTCAGCTTCATCCACCTCCTAAAAATCACACCCTAGCATCCACATAATGTACGTTAAAACTTAACACTTCTCTTACAAGTGGGAAAATTGTTTCTAGACTAAGACGACCAAACTATTTCTCCCCAGGTTTCCCAGGAGAATATTCAGCAGCATTAGTTTATCAGATCAGTTTATCTGTCAGACTGAAACATTCAAATCCACACCATTTTTTTTTCAATATTACAATTTTAACACTAGCTATTTATAGGAATGCAATTTTTTAAAGCATTTTAACTGCAGTTTTATCCTGAGTCAATACTAGTAAGAGAAACAGAAGCAAACCCTAGCATCAACTGTGCATGATCAGGAATAGTTTCACAGCAGTTTAACTGTTGGAAGCCAAAAACCTTCAGCTCCAACTATCGGTTACAGCAAGAAACACTCTTTCAGGATGCATGGGAAAAAAAAAATTAAAACATATTACTTTTTATCTAAAGGAAAACAAAAAACTGTCATCAGTTCTCATATTTTTCCAGTATGAGGCAAAGGATTTTACTCCAGGAATTAGCATTTTGATCAATAAGATAGTTCAAATTCTTCACATCTTCACTTTTACTCGTTAATTTGACCTTTGATAACCACGGACATCTTGCACTACATTCCACACAAATCCACACAGCAGCTGCCATCTTGGGAGGACAAAGGAACAGACAGATTTAACTAATCTACACATGGCTTGACGTTGGTTATGCTTAAGGGAAATAAAAATGAACAATCTCATAGACACCGAACAAATCAGAGGGGCAGGGAAATCTGAAGAGGTTTGAGTACAGTTTACTTCTTTACTTTATTTAGCCAAGAGTAGCACAGGAAGAGAAGAAAAAACATTGGGAAGACAGGCCCAGAAAAAAGATGAGGTATAGCAGAAGTACACAGAATGATACTAGAAAAACTAATGCCTGAACAAGAACACCAGAGCTACCGTCAATGCAAGGGGGATGAATTACCCTGGGAAGTTCTGCGCACCTTTAATGCATGTAAAGTTTGGCATGTAACCCAAATATCAGCAGTGAGGAGACAAGAATTGCAACATGGATCATTTCCTTGGTGTCGCATTGCAAACCAGTGGCAAAGAGACAGGTGAGAGCTCAGCAATCCTTGCCCCAGCACCGTACAATCCATAGGTCAGCCTTTTCTCCATTTTGCAATTATTGAACTCTTACCTATATCATCATAAAAGATGTCAGTCTCAAACGAGAAAATCACTTGACTTCACTGACCTGTATGTATTCAAATATTTTTGTAAGGTAAGACCTCTAAGTATTAATTTAACAACAACAAACACAGAACCATTGTGCTCGCAAAGACAACCAGTTAAGAGGGAAGTAGCAGGAACAGCACTATTTAAACTACACAGCTCTAACTCTGACAATTCACAAAATATTCAACAAAAACACGATCTGTAATTTATTTTCTAGGGAGATCAAGTTGAGCTGAAGCGTCTATATTGCCACGGATTTCATCACGCCAAGTTTTACAGCACTTTGCTTCGTCTCTAACCGACAAGCATCACATTTTCAGCGACATGGTAACATGACATCAAAGAGTTGGGGGGGGTTGGGTTTCATGGTGCTATAAGAGGGAGAAATCCTTCTACTAAACTATGTTCTTCAAGTTAAATTTCGGTCAACAAACCAAATAAACTGCTGAACTTATGTCCAGCTTATGCGGTCAGTTGTCAGACCAAAATGAGAAATGCAATGGGAAACTTACCTCAGAATTATCAGGTTCATCTTTAATTTTGTCTAATAGTCCCTGCTGTGGGGCCATAGCTTTATCATATTCGTCATCCAAAGGCTCCTCCTTAATTCTAATATTTGGTGCAAAGGAATTCCCCAGCTCTTGTCCAATAGATTCCTTACTAGAAAATAGGTAGCTAGACTCCTGAAACAATAATATGAAAAAGAATTCACCCTCCTGCATCTGCCATGAGGAGTTGGGCTGCTGCCAAGGGGAGTTTCTGTTGCAGACCAAGAGAAATGGGTCCTGCCACTGGAAGGTGGGAGAAATGAAAGGCAGCAGCTGCTGCCTCTACCTCCCTGCAGCACCCTCTGTCATCCCACCCCCAATTCTTTTCACTCCTCTGGACAAAGCAGAAGCCACCCAGCTCTCTAAGTTGGTTGTCAGTAAGGGCATTTCGTTGTTTGGGCAGTGTCTCGTGTCGATAGAGCTGTTTCCCTGTCTCATCTGGAAAAAAGGCAGCAGGTCAGATGGATGCATCCAGGTCTAGAATCGGCTCACCAGTCACAGTCAGACCATGCTGAACATCAAAGTGGCTATCAAAAGAAGCCTCACTTCAAAGAGAGGGTCAGCAAAATTTTACAAAATTATACGCAGACTTTTTTAAGTAGCAAAGATGTCTACGAGTCAGAAGGTCAGTTTTCTTGACACTCAAATTTACACTCAAATATAAAATAAGTACTTCGAATTATTCCAGTATATTGCTGCACTTGCAAAAGTGTTTGAAAGATCTATAGCTTACCCTGAAGTTAGTTTCTGGAGTTTGTGGCGCTAACTGCGTCCGTAATGTTTCTTCTACTTGATTATGAACTGAGGAAAACATATACATTAAATATAAATGAATACAGATTCCAATGCATTTCCTTTAAAACTATCTAGAGTCTCATACTGATCCCCAACCCCGTAGTCTGACAGCACCTCAGAAGTATTAAACTACTCCCTCGTTCTTCCCTGCAAATAAGAGGGTGATCCTTAAAGAGAATTGACATTTTTTATTATTCTACTGGGTCATTATTTTCCCATTCCAGCAGAATAGTTGGAAAATTCTGAGGCAGAGTTGTTCATTCAGATCTTCTACACCCCAGTGACTTCTGAATTCTGCCACATTTCTACTTTTAAATCAGAAAAATACTTTTTTCAGAGCAACAACTTCCATCTTTTTCTTTGCAGGTCTTTTGCCTCTTCCCCTTTTCTCAGGAAACAGCAGCGTATACATTTTTAGCAAGTATCTTTTTAAAGATACTGGATTTGCCTGGATACTGGGTGCTGCCTTTGAGCATTTACTAAAGCTGTTCCAATTACTGGCTACTCTACCTGAGGCTGCACGGCTTTCAGCCACAATCTTGTAACGGTAGGTATTTACAATTTTCTGAAATACGTCTTTTGCACAGAAATATTCTTTACTTGATTTCTACCTGAAGGCAAGAGTAAAAAGACAACTTTAACTCTTCTTTATTTAAAAAAAAAGTATTGTTTCTCTATCATTTGTGGAACCTGGAAGCACTGATTAAGACGCTGTTATTATGTGTACAAAGCTTAAATATCAGAACTGTAAGCTGTAAATCTCAATGAGTAGTCAGGAGGCTCTCACTTGTTGGCCAACCCTCTCTCCACACAGTCTTCTGAATGAAATTAAACCCCGTGTTCCAGCCCGGTTATTCTTAACTCCTTCATTCACTGTTCTAACATAACTTTCAGAGCTTGGGAAATCAAAGCCAGGTGTGCGGGCAGCAAGACTACTGGTGACTTTCAGGCTCCCTCAAATGAGAAATGGATTACAGACATTACAGACATCTTTGGTTCTCTCCATGTTGGCTGGACCAAGTCCAAGACATAAGTATCTGAAGAAAAAGGAGAGCAGTCTCCCAGGAAAAGCAGATCTCAAGTTACTCCCTGGCTGACTTCCTGCAGGCACTAATGTATTTCTAGCAAGCCTTTCTGTGATGTTACTATGAAAAGCATGCTGCTTTAAGCATATGCACTAATGAAGAATTGGCACTTTGCACAAAAATATCTTTCCAGCTTAACCTAAATTTCATCATCTATTCTGTAAAGGAGTTCCAAGGGCTAGAGATGACAGTAAAACAAGAGGAAGCTTAAGGTGTCACCCAGCTTGGTTTAGTAAACCGTAACAACAAAGGATATGATGAGGCTCCAAAACAAGCTGTGGATGATGAGATGCCCCCTAATGCTGCCGGGCCCCTAGTCCTACCACAGAGTTCATTGTATTTCAGGGTTCTTTATAATATGCTTCCCTCCATATAGCTAGGCATGTTATCTTCACCAAGATGATGTTTTTAGTAACTAGTCCTAGTGCTAATCTCTGTCTAGTTCTTTCTTCCTCCTTGCTGGGTAGCCAGGTCTACGATGCCAACAGTTACCTGCTTTGTCAAGAAAACTGCTTTTCAATCTAGAATCCATATCTTTAGGGATTTTTTCCAACCGTTTTTCACGTTCTTGAAAATGTCCTTCTCTATTCTTGTCCTTTGTTGAAAAAGTCTCTTTGCCATTATCTCTCGTTATGCTAAAATCTTTTCGCATTGATTTAAATACAGGGCCCTGCTCGAACGGTGAAGTGAGATCCTTTTGGATTGCATTTTGAATCTGAATATCTTTTTCACTGTCCAGCTCATGCTCTGTAACCCTCTTGCCCTCTTCTAGATGGTCTTCAGCATGAATTGTGGAAGGGAGAGTGTCTTTTGGAGTGAAGTTTTGATCATCTTCATTGTCACTCCCAACAACAGGTATGCCTGCCAGATCCCCCGAGTTCAGAAAATAATCATCATCATCATCATCATCCAGCAGTGAGTTTTCAGATCCTGTTCGATTCTGTATTCCATACGATACGCTGTCGAGGGCGGTTGTTAAGTTGTGGTCAGTGTCCTCAGACATTTCTGCATCCAGGATTTCACCACCTAGGGAGAAGAAAATAACAAACAGTCAGAAAATTCGCCAACTTTACATGTAACAAAGGACGACTCTAAGTGCCCTTTGCTAATCTAACGTTGCAATTTCTTGAAGCCATTAAGTATTCTTGGACCAACATTACTGATAAAACACTGCTGACAAAGGAACAGTTCTGTCCCACTCACTAGATAGTGAAATACTAGCTGAACTGAGTAAAACTCATCAAAGAAAGAAAAAACATTAATTCATATAATTTGTAGCGTTTGTGCAGAAGGCAGTGCAGGGAGGGAACAAGTAGCAAGGGCTAAGAGAGCTTTTTTTTTTTTGGCAGCAGCAACACTTCTAAGAAGCATTTTGTTGAACTACGGCCTTATGTAAATAAATAAAAATACTTACATTTTTCTGTAATATCAAATACCGCATCAGATTTATCTTCAAACTGTAAAAGGAAAGCACTATATCATTATCTCGGTCAACCCGGATGCACTTTGCTAAAACGTACCCAACCAAAAACCAAACCGACACAAAGAATCACAACTCCTTCCCCTTCCTTTCCTGCCCCAAGCAAAGTTCGATTTAAAACTGTTGCATTACCAAGAAGTCACAGTTACCAGAAGTTCAGAAGCAGACACAAAAAATGACAGAGGAAAAACTGAGAATGAGCTTTGCTCAACTGAGGAGTCGCAGGAGAGACGGGAGGGAAGGGAAGGTCAGAATTTTCACTCCTACATGAGATATCTGTATCAGGACAAGACTATGGATGATGTACTGACACTCTACAAGCCTTCGTTTCAAATAAATGTTGTTAACGAAACAATAGCAGCATTTACAGCTTTCACTAATGGGGGTGCACAGATTCAGAGGCTCAGTCCTTCTAACAGGGACTGTCTCCTTTCCAGGAACTCTTATTTCCTAACAGTAATGAGACAACGAGTACCAGTAGGAGCGACTGACGAAGACCCAGATGATGACTGAGCACTGCACACAACATCTGCTTTCATTAAACATTCTCTGACAGATGTTAAAGTTGACAGCATGTCTGGAGAAGCGTGAGAACTGAGAATAATTCAAGTTCTGTTTTGGATGTCCAACTCTTACTAGCGTTCCTCATTTCTGCCTACGAGATAACAGCGATTAAGTCAGCTCTCCTTTCCCTGCATCTCCGGCTCTGCACTTTCTTTCCTGGTAGATCCCACTCAGACTTCAATCCTTAAGCCACCTTAAGGAGAGTAATGGGATTTGGTAGCAGAGGGATGAGCTCTAATTTCACTGAACTCGAGTCGATAAACTGGAGATTGCACAGGGCTGTGATGGGAAACTACCAGCTTGGCAAAAATCAGCTCCAGGAAAGGATGACAACATATTGTCTCGGGATGCATCGGGTGGCAAGGGGTCCATCAGCCTCCTGATATTGCCTGCAGGTCTACAAAGAGGCGTTAGGTCTTTCAGCTCAGTTGACACACAGGGAATGGAAAGGATGTGTCCAAATTGTCTTGGAATACCAAGACCATTTGAGACTGCACCAAAACTTTTCAGCTTCTTTGAGGAGTGAGAGTTGAGGCTGGAAAAGTGAAATATGGAAACAAAAGAGAAATTAATGTTATGCTCCTCAAAACTGATGCAAGTCTGTTCATTGCAATTACCTAGAAGAATAAAAAAGGGAGCAAACACCTTCCAGGAAGGTTTGCAAGGCCTGAGTTACTGCTAAAATGATCCCACAAGGAGGTGGAGGTTTAGCACTGATCCATGAGTCCACTTGTAGTCACCTAAATTTACACTAGTGGAAAATTAATCCCCATAAATACTGGATATGCTCAGTTCTAATACCAGATGCTGAGGACTAAGAGAGCAGCGGTGCATTGTGTTTACAGAACAGAAAAGGGAACTTGTTGCCATTCGGTAATAACATCAGAGCATGAAGCCTTGGGACACAAAACCGTTTAGCACAGGTCCTTTTCTCCTCGCTGATCATCCTTGATCCCCTTCTTGCTTCCCAGCAGCAACGCCGTTTTTCTTCAGAAAAGTCTCAGATAATTTGCTGGTAGGATGAGAAAAGTTCTCAGTTGAGATGAAGCACTAGATCATCCTGTTCTTGAAGCAGATTTATATCAGAGCAGCTCCTTGCCTCTTTTGAGATCCCATGTACCTGTGGGAAAGCATTCCAAGCTCTACCACCATCTCATTCGCTTTACAAGCAACAGTCCGGGCCTCCCTAATTAACGATTTTATTCCAAGAAATGACAAGGTACAACTTGGCACGTGTGGGACACCTGCAAGCGCAAGGTGCTACCATAAATATTTTGAACAGGTTTGACAAAATTTGCAATCTATTTGGAAAGAGTCCAAGACATTTCCCAACCATGAGGTCATCCTATAAAAAACCCGCGCTACGTTGGATGTTCTTCCTCTTCCTGTAGTGGGGCTCTCAAAGGAAGAGGTGACCTTGAAGATCATCTTCTTTAAGATGCTTTGGGATGCAGAGGAAGGTTTGTGTTTGTGTCAGAAGCTTACATTAGAAATATTTATAAAACTGAATTTCAGCAATCTCATCTAAGCCACCATCTGATGGTAACAGCACCATCACTCTCACAAGGTGTAAATCCCAAGACCAGCAAGCAGGGCAAGCTTTTGTACACCTGTGTGTGTGGACACATGTATTTACACACACAAATATATTTATATCCCCAATAAATGACTTATTCCATAACTGGACTATGCCCTGCAATGGGCTCATATGTTTTTCTGAATTACTGTTGGATATTCTCTCAATTCTCCTGATTATATTGACTCCTTTTCCAATCCTGAGTCCTCTTACAATCTTGTTTAATGCCCTATCAGAAGGAAATTTTGTGTATCCACAAAGAGGTGCCTAAAATACATGTATCACCTTGTATCAGTTTTAAATAAGTTGCCTTTCATTGGATTATGCTCTTGCATTACACAGAAATCCACGTAATAACGCCCAACTTACCACTACCACGTTATTCCACTACATCTCTGCCAGACAACTCCCCTCTCCACTCCTCACACCTCCTCCTTCCATGGCTGCCATTCACTCCCAGTTCCCTTCATTTCTTCTGCTCAGATTTTTTTTTAAGATTCACTGCTTGAAAGGGAACAAAAGGACTCCCGAGGTAAACACGAAACTGATTCATCCGATGGCATTTCCTACGGGTCATTCGAGGCAGGCCTAGGAAGAGGCACCTCGATTTCCCACAGTAAGTCTTTGATAACTACAGAAGGGAAAGTATCCAGAACAGAAAGGTTTCGGTTCCTACACGCCAGGCTTCAGATTCCCAACACAGCCCTCACGACGCGCTTCCAGCTTTAAAACTAAACTCAAGACTGTCGTACTCCAGAACACCTTCATTTAATCACCGCGGATAAGATTTTGCCAGGGAATAGCTTAGTGATACTTAGTGCTTTTAAGGTAGCGAGCGTTCCCTAAGAGTGTAAAACTGAACAGCTCAAGCATGCTAGAAGGAAAATTAAATGTTTTAAGATATATTCTTCTTAGTGACTCTGCCTCACTAGCTAGCATTGTACACAAAGCCATGCTCTGCCTAGGCAGGCTGG